>NW_017729022.1:86958813-86966574 GCF_001723915.1 Gavialis gangeticus
GAAGTGGTGCTGGCTCCTACCCTGGGGGCCTTTAAGAGGAAGCTAGATGTACACCTTGCTGGGGTTGTTTGACCCCAGTACTCTTTCCTGCCATGGCAGGGGTTCGGACTAGATGATCTACTCAGGTCCCTTTCGACCCTAGAAACTATGAAACTATGAAAACAAAGGGCTTCAAAACAGCCTCGAAATGAAACGAGGCCATTCAAAATGTTTTGAAATGTTTCAAATTTTGAAGCAGCCCAATGGTAGGAGGCAGGGGAGAGCCAGGGCTGTGCTCTGAGCGGCTCAACAGCCTCACATGGCTCAGCCCCATTGGGAGTGCAGTCCTGGCTCTCCCTGCCTCCCTGCCTCCTCCGATCGAAAGAGGGTGTAGGGCCCAGGGCTAATCAGCTCGTGCATGGGCCTGCCACCTCCCTGATCCCGAGGTGGTAGTGGGTCCTGCATGAGCTGATTTTCTCTGTGTCCCCACACCAGAGCTGATTGGAGGAGGGTGTGGGGCACAGGGCAAATCAGCTTGTGCGGGGACTTGCTGCTGCCTTGGGATCAGGGTGGCAGCGGGTCTGTGCACAAGCTGATTAGCCCCCGGCCCTGCTGTCGGGATATCACTGCATATGGACGCAGGCCTTTGCATCCCACTGACATCCACCTGCCTGTCCTATGTGAGGCAGATGCAAGCCAGCCAATCAGGTCAGGGTTCCTTTCTAGTCTCTCCTGCCACAACAATGGATTAATTGGTTTAGGGAGGGGTGATGACTTCCCCAGACCAGCACTGGCCATCACTTGTCCAATGTGGGGACTTGGTAAAAAGAAAAAAAAACTTTTCACAACAAAAAAAATTTAAAAAAAAGTGTCCACTTTCTTGCTTTTCCCTAATGCGCAAGGGATTCCAGTGGCTGCTGCTGCTTGCCTCACTCAGCCTGAGATACCAACTGCTGTGGCTGCAATCGGCTTCTCCATCTCAATAATTGGTTCACTGTCAGCCTAATTGGCCACCTGTTGCAGCAGATTAATGTGGAATCATGTTTCCTGAGCTCCTCCAAGCTCTGTAGACCCAGTAGGCCTGCTGCCCCATTCCTGGAGACTTCAGTCCAAACCGGCAGTCAAGTAATTTACCTGTCTGCCAGCTCTGTCTCCTCCTTTCACCTCTCCTCCTCCTGCCGGAGGGTACCACCGGAAATAGCTGCCAGGACCCGGGGAGAGCCAACCCAGCTCACCTGATGCACCGGTAAAGTTGGCTCCGGGCAGGTCGGAAGCTTCCTCTGGAGTGTAGCCAGACCACTTCTAAAAACCCCACAGCCTGGATTGGGGGGTTCCCGTGGGAGTGCATCGTCGGTCTTCCCATCAACCAGACCGCTTCTGACAGACGCACCGCTCAGATCAGGAGTACAGTGGGAAGGTATCATCAATCTTCGCACCTATACCAGAGCCTATCTGAGGAGCTGGGGAGAGCCAGGGCTGAGCTGACAGCCAGGGGTCCTATTGGCTCCAGTGCAGGGCCTAGGTCAACTCAACTCATGCGCGGACCTGCTGCCACCCTGATCCCAAGATGGTGGCAGGTCCCTGCATGAGCTGCCTTGCCCTGGGCCCCGCACCCTCCTCTGATCAGCTCTGGAGTGGGGCCTGGGGAAAATCAGCTTGTGTGGGGACCTGGGGCAAATCGGGGAGGTGGTGCTCTCCCCTACCTTAGGGGCCTTTAAGAGAAGGCTGCATAGGCATCTGGCTGGGGTCATCTGACCCCAGCACTCTTTCCTGCCGAGGCAGGGGGTTGGACTCAATGATCTGTTGCGGTCCCTTCTGACCCGGGCATCTATGAGTCTATGAGCAAAAGCTCCTGCGGGGATCTGCCCCCACCCTGATCTCGAGGCAGGGTTTGGTTTCCTCACGAGCTGATTTGCCCCAGTCCTGCCTGCTGCTGGCCCCAGGTGGCAGCACCAGCCTCCTGTGATCTGGAAGGCAGATCAGGGCCTGCACCCCCAGGAGCAGTCTGGCACAGCCCCTGTAGCCCTCCCAGGGGTGCAGGTGAGCCCCCAATCTGCCTTCCAGATCACAGGAGGGTGGTGCTGCTGGCTGGACACAGCCCGTGCCAGGAAAATCGGTGTTGCTGCTGTCCCCAGCCAGCAGCACCAGTCTCCTGTCATCCAGCAGGCAGATCGGGGACTTGCCCGCAGCCCCGGGAGGTGCAGGGGCTGTGCTGGACTGCTCCTGGGGGTACGGGTCCTCGATGTGCCTCCCGGATCACAGGAGGCCAGTGCTGCTGGCTGGGACTAGCGGCAGTACCGATCTTCCCAGTGCTGGCTATGGGTAAAATGTCAAAACAGCATCAAAACAGCCAAAGAGTTTTGATGAAACAAAATGAAACTATGCTTTCAAAACTAAAGGAAACACTGTTCCGTCGAAACGTTGAAATGGAAGTTGAAGCGGAATGATGCTGTTTCACACAGCCCTAGTAGCCATGCATATATGTCTGCTTCCAGGGGGCTGTAGAATGCTTTCAGGTGGACGATTGTACAACAAATGTCACTTTTGTCAGTGCTCATAGATCATTACTTCACGCAGGAGGTTTAATTCAGGCTTATGGAGTATTTTTTAGGAAACAGTTACCTTTAGAGAGAGAGGATTGTGGATAAGGAAGAGATCAATAAAATTGACAGCTGAGGCTGGTGGGCCACACCTACCTGGAGTGTTGAGTGTTAAGTGTTAGCCCTACCCCAGCTAATGATTCCAGCTTACCACCTGACTGGCTTCTGTGCAGACAGCCTACCCATTTAGTTCCAGCTCTGGCAGTACACTCTGGGCCAGCCAACAGTTTCTGGTGAAGGTCTGCCTTGGCGAGCCTCTGTGATCTACTTCTGCTTTCCTGACCCTGCTCGTGCTGTTCCTGGACTCTGGCTTCTGGATATTCTCTTAGATTTGGAAATATACGAGTGATGCTAGCCATTATGGTCCAGGAATTATGAAAGAGGGAAGACTATTTAGGGGGCTGGCTTTTATTGGACCAAATGCATACTGCATAAACATGTCTAGCAAGAAATCAGTTCAGAAACTATATTATTCAGTTGGTCCAATAAAATATATTCTCATAAGAAAGCCTTGCCTCTTAGATTTGGTAATTCATTCTCTGACTCTTGAACTTTGACTTGGCTTGTGATATGGACCTTCCCCTTAATTTTCCTCTAGATATGGTAACTTATCTGTTTCCTGACCTCCGATTTGGCCTGCATTTCTGCTTTTGGCCCTCCCCTGGTGGCCTAATCACTAAACAAAGCTGCCCCATGACCTGGTCCATTACATCTGGAAAATACTGCAAAGCTGCATGAATTTGACAACAAACTTAAAGTTATTGTATTGGTTTTTCCCCAGTGGCCAATAATCTAAAGACAATCAATGAAATGCAGCTTCTCAACCTTCTAAAATTAACTGAAGAATCGTGATGTGAGGTAGTTGAATGGAAAGATTCATGTGCATTGAGAACAAGAAGTGGATATTTCCTTAAGAAGTAGGATGGAGTGAGGAATTCATTTATCCACGTTAAACCTTTTCTGGATAAATTTGTAGCTATTGCCTGACTCTGCTCCATGATTTTGGGAGCAAGACCTTAGAAGAATAGAAAGGAATATAAAAGATGTTATTGAGGCATGAGTCTTTATGTTCCAGTGCATCCTTCTAGAAGACCTTGAAGTGCATTCAAAACTTGTCTTTCAAGAAATCAGTTCAGATAAATCAGGAATATCTCAGGTTCATAGTCCTTTTTTGCCAATAGTGCTCTGAAGTGTGATTCTAGGCCTGAAATGTGATTGATTGCAAAAATAACATTGTAGTGTCCTGTGTTTGTTGGCTTTCTGTGATTCTGTATCAAATGTGTCCAGTTTACTAGTGAAAAGATGTTACTTTTAACTGTCAGTTCTGCAGCTCAGCCTGGGATCTGTAAATGAAGCTGGGTTCTTTCCTTTTGGCAGATCTTTCTCTCCGGCAATAAACATGCTGCAAACCAAGTAGTGTTCTTATTTTTCAAACTTGTTGTCTTCAAATTGGGTTTACAATGGTAATAATCCCATTGCTTATAATGAGTTTGTAAAGGTGTAATGGGTTGGAATTTAGTAAACAATGTTGTTAATGGTATCCCACAAGGAATAAAGTCCTGCTCGTTCTCTTTAGCTGCATTGTCTCTGTAGAGTTAAAAGGAGTGGCAAATTTGTTCTACTGCAGATTGCGCACAGACAACAAGCTTGTCGAATAAGAATAATTGCTGTTTTAAAATTTTGTTTCACAATAAGGCTGCATTTTAGCAGTAACTATAATAAACAAGAAAATGTCATCTTTAGTGTACATATGAAGATGGAGGCTCATTGTGAACAACAGAGAGAAGTTCTACATGGTGACTTCTACTTTCAGTGGCAAGAAGCACCTGTTTTATCTTTGGTTTCACATCTATAATTATGAACCTTGTACTTAAGAGGTGAATACAGTTCCCCAAGCAGTAATCCCTAAAGGGAGAACTTTTGGCACTGGCTTTGTTTAAGTCACAACATTCTCAATAAACTGGACAAGCTAATGAGCACACAAAGGAGTAGGCAAAAAGGAATTAGTAAAACAAAACCTGTTTACTTTATTTTTGTCAAATACATTTCCCCCTCTCTTGACCCTTTCACTTGTAATTTTCTCTTGAACAGCTTGTTCAGCACACTTCATTCCAGACCTAAAGTTTATACTGGTCCATTTCTATAGCAACTTCTGTTGCCTCCCTGAACTTTGCTTATTTGAACCTATCAATGAAAAAGGAATGATATTGCTCTTAATCAGGGGTATGGTATACCAGTCACTGATAGCTAGGAGTTCCACCAAAAAAGAATTAAAAACAAAGCACATGGATACTAGGCCTGTGCGAAACAAGCCCCATTTGATTTGGATTTGGATTTGGCCTGAATCAGGTGCAGTGATTTGATCCTTTGAATCAGATCACTGTCCCTGATTCGATTCAGCCAAATCCGAATCTGACAATTTGATGTTAATTCGGCAAATCAGTGATTCGGACACAGGCACAGCTTTAAAAGTTTTTTTGTACATCCCTTGAAGTACCAGCACAGCTCGTTATCTCTGGGATGCTGGGGTGCATGGAGTGTCCCACAGGCGCATGGGAGGCTCTCCAGCATGGTTGGCAGCGAACCCAGAAGTGGACTGGAAGTACTTCCGGCCCACTTCTGGGTCTGCCAGGGACCGTGTTGGGTGTCTCCCCATGCCCCCCTGGCTCAGTGATTGGTCACAGGGGGACCCCGGGTGCCTCCCCAGACCCAGGAAGCACTAGTCACCAAGCTGGGGCGGGGGGGCGGGGAGGCCCCTCCCCACGTGCTCTCTGGTGGACCAGGAAGTGGATTGGAAGTGCTTCTGGTCCACTTCTAGGTCTGCTGCTGAGCACCCTGGGGAGCCCTCCACATGTCTGTGGGACACTGCATCTGCCCCAGCACTTCAGCATTCACAAGCCGCCTGCTACCTAGATGTATGTAGAAAAAACATTTAAAGCTGTATCTATGTCTGAATTGCCGAATCTGTCTGAATCTCTCCAAATCAATTCAGAGGGTTCTAAATTGATTCAGAAAGATTAAAGGGTTCTCAGATTTGAATTGGATTTGGAGATTTGGCCACCCGAATCAGGCTGAATCTCTGCTGAATCGAATCAGGGACCAAAGCTTCGCACAACCCTAATGGACACTCACTAACCTAAACTATGAAGACTATGGTCTTTGAGGTAAATATAAGGAATACATGCTTGGGTACCTCCTAAACAGAATCTCATTGGAAATGAAGTTTTATATTATACTGATAAGGGCCTGGGCTTCAAAGAACTCCTTTAAAATGATTAACATTAATGTTATAAAAAGGTCCAATGGCAGCAACCAAAGGAACAGATGTGACGTCAGCATTCTTTGAAGTCAAGTACATAATTTAGTCCTACAAGCTGCTGCACGCTTTGGCTTCAAGAAAGCACTTACACCCACAATAAAGATCAAACATAGGGGTTGTCTCATTGGCTCCATGGGACTGCTGATGCCTAAAGTTAAGCATGGGTATGTGCACTTAGCTGAACAGTGCTCAACTCTTGCAGGATCACGTGTGCTGTTTAGGTGACAAAGGGGGTGCCAAGACCAGGTGTCAGGACCTGTGAGAATTGTATGGAAATAGTGTTGGCTAGAATGTCTGCCCTGGTATAGCTGAGATATGTACAAGAGTGAGGCACAACAAAGATGGCTTTCTAGCCTGTGCTGGAACACAGTTATGTATTGTACATTTAATTACTATATTTAGAAAAAAGTCATAGGTAGAGTAGAGATCTTGGTTCTTAATTGACAAGAAACCTGCTGACCATGTTTTCATTGATAAAAACTTTTTTAAAAATAGTTTCCTTAAGAATAAGGTGCAAAAGAAGTATGAAAGCAACTTTAGTTCTGTGAAGGTGGCTGCACTTTATGCTTTCTTCTGCTTGTAATTGAGAGTAACCTCTACTCCGCTTCATGTTGGAGCTCAATATCCTTGTGCTGTCTGTGTTGATTACCTCACTTCAGAAAGATTTCCAGTATAAAGGCCATAATGAGAAATTAAAATAATGGGGGTTCCAACACTAACTTCTGTGGTAGTTCCCCTGCCTTCGCTCAAACTTTTATATTGTTCCCTTTTGGGGAGTCTTACTACTCTGTTTGTTATTTGCCCCTCATTCTGTAGTCAGTGGCATGATACTTCAATAGCTAGCCTATAACCGATGGAGATATTATCTGGTTCTATGTAAAAACCAAATTGATATCTAGGTACATTGGGCTTGATTTTTCCTTTAAGGGTGCTGACAGTCATGCAGGTCCCCACTCTAACTCATGGTGTTTTGCATAAAGCACCATGAGTTAGAGTGATTCTTCCCGACCCAACAGATGTTTGCCTGTTGGGTTGGGGGTGGGTGGAAATCAAGTCTGCCTTCCTGTCCCATGATTGGGGCTGGGCTGATGCAGCCCTGCCCCTGGCCCCAATTCCAGTGCTGTCTGCAGGAAAGGAGGAAGGAGGGGGAGAGAGAGCTGCGGGCTGGGGTTTGCCTGGCGTGAACTGAAGGAAGGGTGGAAGGAGACGGGCACACAGGTGGGAGGTCCAATCCACCTGCCCCCCCTCCAACTCAGGCTGAGCAAACCCTAGCCTGCAGCTCCCCCTCCTCTTACCCCTTCCCTTCCTGCAGACAGCACAAAGGGTTGGGGCTGAGCTGCATCAGCCCAGCCCCGATTGCTCTGACAGATAACATAGACTTGTACCTGCTTACATTCGTTTGTTCTCATAAATTAGGGCTGCCCAACTTCTAAGCAGCTGGCGGCTGAATGTCTTGCAGGCTGCTCCAGTGTGTGTTGTATGCCAATGAGCCACTGCAGAATGAGCCCTGGGCCTCCTGGGCTGCATGCTACAGGGATTCCCCCACTGCTGCACTGTGGACCCAAGCCCCTACCTTAACACTGTATGGCACGTGTGCCTCTCCCTACTGCACTGAGAGCACATCTACACGTTCATTAATGAACTGTAGTTACTGTGCATTAAGTTTAGTACTTGGATAACCAAGTCCTAAATGAATGCACAGTAACTTGCACTTCTGTTCAGTAGTGCCAGTGCATTGGTTTTTAGTGATGCTTACTGCACAGTAGCCTAATAACACTGAGCAGTAGCGCATTAGCCTGGTATGCTACTGAGCAGTGTTATTAGGCTACTGTGTAGTACGCACGTCATGTAGATGCACCCTGG
>NW_017729022.1:86971574-86974534 GCF_001723915.1 Gavialis gangeticus
GCGCATTAGCCTGGTATGCTACTGAGCAGTGTTATTAGGCTACTGTGTAGTACGCACGTCATGTAGATGCACCCTGGTGGTCTGATTTGGGGGGAAAAGGTGTGTGTTATATGTGAGAAAAATATGATAATTCTACAAAGATATGTTTCACACCTACTGACAGTGGGAACCAAGTGACAAAGGAAAAGGGATACCTCCTCATCCTGATGCTTCTTTCTTTTGTTCTTGTCTGCAGCCAATCACCAAACAGTGGGGTGGGGCAAGATGCTCTTTAAAGGTTTTGCCAGGGGTATTCTTATTCTTTCACACGGTTGCATTCCAGAGAGAATTATAACAGACGGGCCATGGCAACCTACGTGGAACTGAACACAAAGGCAAAGATGCCCATCCTAGGACTGGGCACCTGGCAGGTAACTGTAGGAGCTGATAGCATCTGAGTGCTATAGTATGATACATGTGCTTATTGTAAAGAGTTTGCCACTTGTCTGTGATACGACAAAGCTGTTGAGGTTTGTTAAACGTCTTGCCTCTGTCTGTGCAAGTATTGTAGCTTTGCCTGGCACTTGCTGTCTTGAAATTTTCAAGGTATCGGAGGTCCCTTCTATATTGTTGAGAACCTTAAGGCTTTAAGTGAAAATGTATGTCTGATTCTTGCCCCTCAGTGTAAAATGTTTTGTCACTGCAGTAATATACTACATTTCCCACCTGCCATTAGTATAGGCCAAGGAAGGAGGTTTTTAAAGACTTACTGAATTCTCTCAAAGATCCAAAACAAAAAAAACTAAATAGATTCAGCCAGAAGATGGCACAATTATGATACAATCAATTTTTTTTATTAAAGCTATGCTAAATGTCACATTCTTTCTATATTTACTTACCAACCATTCTTAATTCTTGAAATTGTTGTGTACATAAAAGAGGTGTTTATATATCTTAATTTTTTTCATTTGATTTTTTTTTTTGTGAATGGGATCAGGAAAGGTGCAAAGTTTCTTTGATTCCTCTTGACTCCAGTTGTGGGTACTCATTACTTTGTCATTTCTATTTCATTATGTTATTTCAGTGTTTCCTATACAATTTCCTTTCTGAAATCTCTGAATGAACCTTTATGCTGAATAGAAGATTTTTTGATATCCTGTGCCTCACAAGCCCTGAGAAAAATTTGCATTGATGCAATGAATTATATGTTTAATTCCACAAAAGGTTCCTAAGATTTTCAGTATTAAAATTCCCATAGAATCCTGAAGTTGTCTCTGTATTTCTCTGTTAGCCAGGGATCTTTTTTGTATATAGTCACACTGTACTCAACAATTTGCTACTCAGTGGCTGCATCTACATGAGACGCTGACTAAGCAGTCATTACTGCGCAGTCATTTAGCACGTGTATAAACAAGTATTAATGACTGTGCAGTAACCCGAGTTACTGAACAGTAGCACCGATGAAAGCTTTTTGTGTGATGCTACTGTGCACTAGCCTAATACTATTGTGCAGTAGCATCACATCATGATTTTTGCTACATGACACTATTGCAGAGTAGTATTGTAGTAGTAGTCCATGTCTCATGTAGATGCTCCCGCTGAATAAAATTTAAATAAGTTGTAAAAGCATTATTCTTTTGAATATTGTCTCATCTTACACAGTATTTTACAGCAAATTATCAGTCTTGTCTTCCTTTTAACTCAGTCACCATTGCTGTAGGATGAAGAAAGTTGCACCTATGTTACATTCTCCCCAGAGAGCTCTCTCCTACAGAAAGCTTTCGTGCAACGTGTAGCTACTACACAGAATATATGTATTGCTCACTGGATTGTTCAGCATAGTCTACCATGACTGGCACTTCACTAATGTCATAGCTAACTAGCTTTCCTGTATTACCTGAAGAAGCTGTAGAAGCTTATATAACAAGAGATTAATTCAGGCTGCAAGAGTAATACCTGGAAGAGATACTCTCAAAACCTGAAATCAGGTCCCTGTTTGTTAATGACCTCATTCAAGAAGTGGGGATTTTTCATTTTCCAAGTGAGGCAAACCAAGTATGGATTCAGAACTGTGTTCTTAAAAATAGTGATCAATGATGATATGGTTTAGTTCATATTGAAGTAAAAGTAGGAATATGTAGCTCAGAGTTTGAAGTAAATTTTCTTCAAAGTGCCTCTTATCCATACATGATTTTGGATAAATTCAGACTATTTATCAGTCTTTTTTGCCAAGAATACCATTCAGATTCAAACTGCTATTTAAATCCAAAGCTGTGCTTATCCAGAACTGAGCATTGTTGATAGTTTTGCGTTGTACTTCTGTGTGTCTCTCTGGTCACCTCCTCAATGTAGGGCTTGTTTGAGCCCAATAGGCCATGGACTTGCCAATGATTATTCCTTCCCTCATTTTCCCTAGCAACCCACCTTTAAAACTGCTCTTCTTTTTCTTTTATTCAGCGGGCGCATCTACATGAGACGCTGATTATATAGTAACCCAATACTACTCTGCAATAGAGTCATGTAGCAAAAATCATGATGTGATGCTACTGCACAATAGTATTAGGCTAGTGCACAGTAGCATCACACAAAAAGCTTTCATCGGTGCTACTGTTCAGTAACTCGGGTTACTGCACAGTCATTAATACTTGTTTATACACGTGCTAAATGACTGCGCAGTAATGACTGCTTAGTCAGCGTCTCATGTAGATGCAGCCACTGAGTAGCAAATTGTTGAGTACAGTGTGACTATATACAAAAAAGATCCCTGGCTAACAGAGAAATACAGAGACAACTTCAGGATTCTATGGGAATTTTAATACTGAAAATCTTAGGAACTTTTTGTGGAATTAAACATATAATTCATTGCATCAATGCAAATTTTTTTCAGGGCTTGTGAGGCACAGCATATCAAAAAATCTTCTTTTCAGCATAAAGGTTCATTAGAATACAAGGAAGTCGAGGGGAAAGGGACTTAATGGTGG
>NW_017729022.1:86976893-86983971 GCF_001723915.1 Gavialis gangeticus
CAGGGGGTTGGACTTGATGATCTGCTCAGGTCCCTTCCATCCCTACAAAGTATGAAACTATGAAACTCTTGTGGCTAATTAAAAATTACGTCCAAATTCATTGCTTTTTGGACACTTGTGCTCAGTACCTGTAGAGGGTGGAAGTGGATCTTGTCTCTTTTCAGAAGTTCTGTGCTCCAGAAGAAATCTTTTCAGCTTGTCATTCTCAGAGGATGTAGGCAGACATGCAGCTCCCCACTGTGACTCATGGTGCTTCACAGGAAGCGCCATGAGTTACAGCAGTCCCTCAGACCCAACAGATATTTGCTGTTGGATTCCAGGGGCTGGGGGATCCAGCTACAATTTGTGAGTCTTCAGCCACTCTCCCCTACCCAGCCCCACCCATCTCCCTACTCAGTCCCACTGTTCTTTTCAGAATGGGAGGTGGGGAAGGGAGCAGAGGGAGCTAAGTGGGTTTTTTCAGCTGGCACTGGAGGGTTGGAGGATTGGATTGGAGGACTGGATTGGATTGGATTAGAGGGTTGGAGGATTGGAGCCCTCCCACCTCAGGGGAGCCCCAGTTCACTCACCCCATCATCCAGTGCCAGCTGAAAAAACCCTAGATGGAACTCCATCTGCTCCCTTCCCCCCTTCCATTCTGAAGACAGTACCGGGAGCAGGGCTGAGTTGCATCAGCCCAGCCCTGCCCCAAGCATGTGCAGGCTCAAGTTAATAAAGGCACTCTATTTTGGAGCATCTTCATCTGGACTCTCATGTAATGAGGATTGAGATTGTCATGGGATTGGGCCCTTTTAAAGTGCTCTGCAGCCATGCCTTTGTGTAAAGGCATGGCTATAGAGTGCTTTCAAGGGGCCAATTGCATGACAAACATAATTTCTGTTTGTGCCTAGAGTGTGTGTGGCTGCAAACAGAATATTAAACAGGTGAATGAGGCTTTCTGATCATGTGGAGAATTCCCTGGAGGACAATCTTCTGACAGAGACTGAAGAAACAGAATTTAAATCTAATTATTGAAATTAGTTTGAAACCAGGGTATTTTAAACATGGTGAAGTTTTGCAGCATATACTTCAGAATCACTATTAGACACTCTTTCCTTCCTCCACACCCACAGCATTGTATCTCCATATATTTTGCCTATGAAAAACAGTCTGAAGGATTCTTACAAGTCTTTCATGCACATACTTTGGGTTTTGGCACTGTTTTCAAAGCAAACATTTTCCAAAGTGACTGAAAATAAGTACTTTGGATCCTGTTCTTTGACTTTTGCCCTTTTCTTACCCTTTTGATCTTCCTGATCAGTCCTTTGGCCAGATTTTAGCTTAGATAAGACTGTGTAATGCCATGTACCTTTGTATTTGTCTAACTTGATCTATGTATGATTCCTCTAGAGCCCTGGCTGTCAAAGTAACTGAACAATAATTGCAGGTGGATTAAGACTCAAAGTTGCCACTGCTTATTTCATTCTAGAGCAACTCAATTTTTGTCTTTCTTGTCTCATTTCAGTCTCACCTAGAAAAAGCAAAAGATGCAGTAAAGTTTGCTATTGATGCTGGGTACCGCCTCTTTGACTGTGCCTATATGTACCAGAATGAGAGTGAGATAGGGGATGCAATTCAAGAGAAAATTAAGGAGGGAGCTGTAACACGGGAAGACCTCTTCATCATCAGTAAGGTATAACCTTTTCTACTTGAGCCTAAGCAAGGGGTCAGGTAAGTATCTGGCAGAAAGAAAGGCAAAGGACACATAACACAACGTGCAATCTCCAAGGTATAAAGTTAACTAGAAAATAGCTTGTTTGTATCCATGGGATAATTCTGGTCATGGACAGACCTACTTTTGAACTTCTTCGAATTTTGCTTTATGAGGCCTCCCAAATATATTCTGTTGCCAGAATGCTTCAAAATTATGATGACAGCATACATCTCTGGTGTTCTTCAGTCGGGGAACACAACAGGGAGTTGCTCAGTCCCCTGCCATCTCCCAAAGAGACCAGAGCCTTGGGAGACCAGAGGCTTAAGCAAGTAGGGATTCTTGCTCTTCAGCCTGAGAGCTGGAAAAAAAGGATTGCTTTCATGCCTCAGTCTCCAGTGGCTCCTGAGGACAGCTGAACACACCGCAGGGTGCTCACTAGCTGTTTGCTCTGCTTCTGGAAGAGCACAGTACTGTGGAATGCCAGAGGACCACAGAATCCCATGTAGTGTTCCACAGAGTGTACAGATGTTTCAGGAAGCATTTCAAAGATATTCCTTTTTTGTGGGTCACTTTTTAAAGGCTTCAGGCATTTTAATGCACTTTTTCATTTGTGCATGCCTTGACACTCATTGCATGGAACACTACAAATATAGCACTGGAAATGTCACAGGTATACAGGGCTGTCTTTTGTTTTCTTTGTTCCACCTTGTAAGTAAAGTGGATACAAGGAATGAAAATATGATATTTCTTATCCAAGGCCCATTAGATTAGAGTTGTCTTAGTATGAACTGGTTGCCATCTATGGAGGCAGGAGTTGGTGTGAGCTTTCAGAAACTATGAGGAAGGAAGAACTGCTATTACACGCTTGCTGAGCCCTGCTGAGTTGCCTATACATTCTTGTATGTTATGCTTTATATTTCTTATTTTCCCAGAGTGGCAATATTAGAAAAAAAAAATTGCTTTCCATCTACTGGAAAACTATTGTGTGGGTCAAATCCTGCATTTTTGCTTCATTTCATTTGACTTTTACCTTTATGTCACAATTTATGTTAATTTAGTTTAAAAATCTACAGGGTGCCTGTAGACATGCTGGGAGGCTGCTCTGATGCACTGTAATTACAGCATGTCAGAGCAGACTTGATTTGTTGAGTCTGCTGGAGTGTGGTAATTACCACGCTCCAGCTGTCTCCTGCATCTTGTGTATCAGCATCCTTACACTTCAAAATGGAAGTGGGGTTTCTTTAGCTAAAGCTTATCGAACAAGCTTTAGTTCAAGCACTCTCTCCACCATTGTGAGGGGCGGGGATGCTGATACATAAGACTCTGTGGTGCCTTAATTAGAGTCGCTCTCGGAACCACTCTAATTAATGTGCCCCCTTCCCCTCCTCCGGAGCATGTGTAAAAGCACCCATTGTAGCCAAATGTTCTTCACTTAACCTATATATTCCCAGAAATTTCCACCATGTTTCACCTCCTGGAAAAGTGGGGCAGGACACAGTGCTCCCAGATCTGCTTCAGTTTGGGGTGACAGACATCTGTTCCACTCAGGAGTCTTGGTAAAGTATCTAAGGGCAACTATCCATCTATATTTTCTGCTGGTAGCTGTGGTGCACATTCCATGAGAAATCTCTGGTGAAAGAAGCGTGCCAGAAAACTCTCACTGCCCTGAAACTGGACTACTTGGACCTTTACCTCATTCATTGGCCCATGGGATTCAAGGTACTGTGGTTTGAATTTTAAGCCTTTCTGTGAGAATCCAAGATACTTTTCCCTTTCTGATCTGTCAGGTAGAAGAAAGGACCATCCCAGACCAGGAAGATTGTCTGTCTATCTGAGCATATTGGTGCCACTCCTAAAATGCTCTGGAAGGAAATGTAGTCTTTGATCATTAAGGCAGCAGATTTCTCCCATGGTCTTGACCATTTTCTTGCATCTTCAGCATCCCCAGACCCTTCTGGAATATGGTGCTGTTAGTCCAAATCAAATCCAGGTCTTCTGCCTCATCAAAGTTCAGTGCTGGTTTGTCAGCTGCTTCTGCAACATTTATGTCTGAGAGTGGTCAGTACTGAATTCCTCTCTACCTCAGCTTTCTACTAATGGTTGTTTTTTTCTTCCTCTGTGTACTTTCAGACTTCTGTGCTCCCTTGTCCTGGGGTCAGAAAACAACCATGTGCTTATAAGTTAATTATCTTAAAAAAAGTTATTTTTGTCTCCTTTCTCCAAGCCAGATGCTCAAGTCAAGGATATTTTATTAGGTTCTCCAAGGTTAATTTTTTCCCCTTTTTCTTACAACTGAGTATGCAACATATCTTTACACTATCTTTGTCTCACAATAGGCAGGGGAGGAACTTTTTCCGATAGGAGAAAATGGCATGATGATTCCCAGTAACACACATTTTCTGGAAACGTGGGAGGTAAGCTTCAACTTTGTTTCTGTGTTTGTTTGCCATTCTGTACTCTTCAGCAGCAAGTTGCATTCTTTTCCTGGTGGGAACATTTTTGAGGAACTTTCTGACATCAAGAATCCAGGATAGCTGTTTTGCTTTATATTTCTGACATTTACATTATTCTTTGTGAAGTGAAATGTTTTTACACCTACTACTGACAGTAGCACTTTGTTGTCAGGATCTCTGTGTGCTCAACTGTACTAGGTTAATCCTTTGAGTAGGAGGAAAATGAAACAGTCATCAGAATTAGAAGGGACAACTGGGCCTCTATAAACCAAGCAAGCTTTATTGATGATTTGGAGAAGAAAGTGGAAATTTCAGGATCTTACTAATGCAAAACTATACTTGTGCATTTCCTTTCTCAGATGAACTTTAGGACCAGCAAAACATGCCATACTCAGCAAACCCATCTAAGTGTTTTTATCATCTTTATATACTTACATATGAGAAAATTGACCAGCAGTGCTTCTCTAGAGTAACTGTTCTACTATAGCTATCCCAGGGTAACTCCACATGGGGGAGGTATTTTTATTCTGAAGGAATTACTTCAGTTTGTGAATAGAGTTCTATTCTGAAATATGAAACTTATTCTTTATTATACCATTGTTTCTTCAGAATATTATCCCTTTTATTGTGCTCCTGTACTTTACTGTAGTACTCCAGCACCTTAGAGTCTCAGTCATGACCATGAACCCAGTGTGCCTAGGTGCTGTATAAATGCCAGACCAAAAGACAGCATTCATACCAAAGACCTTACAACCCAAGTAACTATATTAGGTCTTTTCTCTGTCTAGACAAGCCTGTAGTTATATATAGTGTCTGAGTCTGCTGTCTCTTCAGGCTATGGAAGACCTGGTGGAAGCTGGATTGGTGAAAGCCATTGGAATTGCCAACTTTAACAAAAATCAGATTGAGCAGCTCTTGAGCAAACCTGATTTAAAATACAAACCAGACAATAACCAGGTAAATTTTTCACAGAATTCTGGGTGTTGGGAGAAGGCCTGGATGAAGAGTATTGTAAATAGGTGACATAGTTTTACATCTGTATTTTGGAAGGGGTAGGAGCATTACATAGAATACTGTACATGCAAAAGAAAGAATTACTTCCCTTCTTTCCCAAACAGCCATCTTGGGATGCTGGAAATTAGATACCTAATGGCATCTAGATAAATGGCCCAATTTTCCATAGTGCTGAGAAGCTGCAACGTCTGTAGACTTTAATGGGAGCTGTAGATGGTCAACACCCTGAGAACATGAGGCTATTTTTATTTGCTAGTAGTTAGAACTAAAGGCACCACATACTAGCAAGTTCTTGCCAGTCTTTCCCATTATAAGGCCCTTCTTAAAAAGCTTCTTAAAATGCATCTAAACTACAACTATCTGTGCTAGATATCCATGCCTTAGGGCCAGTGGTCAGCAACCTTTTCAGGTTGCAAGCTGGAATGACCCAATTTAAGGCAGTGACAGGTGGTCAGGTGGGTGCAAGGAACTGGCTACCACCAATGCTGCTTCTCTCCATGGCAGCAGGGAGAGAGGTCCTGCAGCCACCATTTCTCTCTGTGGTGGCATGGGAAAAGCAACCACGGCTGAAGCCCCTTGCTGCCGAATGCCTCTGAAGCCCCATGTCTGTGGGCTGGATCTGGCCTGCTGCTGGTCTAGGTTACCAACCTCTGCCTTAGGTTGAATTTATTTAAACTATTTCAGCTGAAATTTTCCAACTAGATCTGAAAGCAAGGCTGGTGAGAAAATCTATTCTGCTTACATGAGAGTAATGCTACAACCTTTTTTGGTGGGGTGGGAAACTTTTCTGCTTTTATGCTTTAGAACAGGAACACAACATTTGGCCTTCTGATATTCCCATGAAAATATGCCCAAATTCAATCTAACCATAAGCCAATGAACAGTTGTTACATGCTCATTAGAGACCTAATAGAGCTATGGAGATATAATATTTCAGGGAATCTATTTACATACTACATACATGGGCTGTACCTTGCAGCCCTGGGCAGCTGCTGGCTGGGCATAATAACTAAGACCTGGGAAATATTAGGAATGCTTCCATGGCAAATTTACCATGCTTGGCAAAGCCATGCTCAAATAAGATTCTACATGGGCTACCTCCTGTACCAGAAACTATTCGCCTGTGTCTCTGCGATGCTTTGGGTAAGCTAAATAGCACTGTTAAGTGACTCCAATGAGCCTACCTCCATGCTAAGTAGCTCACACACAGTGCTGGGCATCTGTGGCTATGCTGGTTCCACAGGGCGATGCATTTGAGGATGATTCTTTCAGGCATTGTAAATTCACAGTGAGGACATGTTTTTTTCTCTCCTCTGCTCTTGGCATCTACTTGCAGGCAGCACTGAGAAGAAAACTTTCTATGACATTCTGTGAATACAGATGAGACAAGAAACAAACTGGGAATGGTATGGGTAGGAGTGTAGATGGTTTCAAAGAGTCAACAGTAAAGAACAGAGGACAGGGAAAGGAACAAAAGGCTGACTGCTGTGGGAGAGATTGGGATTTGAAAGAGTGGAGAGATTCTTGGATTTCTTGGGATGGGCAACATTTTGGGACAAACTGAGAGAATGAGATTTCTGAAGGAACTGAAAGATGGGCAGAGAAGAAATGGATTTCATAGATTTCATAGACATTAGGGCTGGAAGGGACCTCGGAAGATCATCGAGTCCAGCCCCCTGCCCGAAGGGCAGAAAGTCAGCTGGGGTCATAGGATTCCAGCAAGATAAGCATCCAATTTACTCTTGAAGGTGTTCAGTGTAGGTGCTTGAACCACCTCCGATGGCAGGCTATTCCAGACCTACGGGGCTTGGACAGTAAATAGTTTCTTCCTTATGTCCAGCCTGAAATGGCCTTGCAGTAGTTTATAACCGTTCAACCTCGTCATCCCTTGGGGCACTCTGGTGAACAAACATTCCCC
>NW_017729022.1:86984550-86988254 GCF_001723915.1 Gavialis gangeticus
GAGTCCCACCAGGTCTCCATTATCCCTATGACGTCATAATTATTTGCGTTAAGCAGGAGGACAAGTTCCTCCTGCTCCTGTCATTTGTGTACAGGCTCTTGCCTTGCCCACAGATTGTACCAGGGCTGGGGCAGGGGTGGGCTCCCTTAAGTGCCTTGGCCTGCTGGCTTTGCAACGGTTGCTCAGTGGGTCAGCAGTGGCAGTAGTCCCCCCATCCCTCAGCAGGCTTAGTTTAAAGCCTGGATGGAACAAGGAGACAGGGAAGCAGTGCCTGGGGAATGGTAGTCAGATCTGACAAGGACCCAGGATACAAGTGGAGTGCTATGACTAGTTGGGAGAAAGACAGACTGGGATAAGTTGCTGGGAAGCAAATGAAAGCTGGGGCCCACTGGGATTGGGAGAGGAGTTTGGTGTAAGGGACTGTCACTGGAGATGGCAAATATGAGTGGAAGGACAAGTCAGGAGGGAGGAGTGGAGTCAGACTGGGCACATCTACATTTGCAAATAATCCAGGAGCAGTTTACTGTAGAGTAAAGTACTTTAGAGTAAATTCTCCTGGGCACATGTCTACATGTGCAGGTATGTGGGAGCAGTTTTGTTGCTCCTAGCAGCAGACTGTTCCTACTCCCTGTGGCTCTGCACCAGGCCCCTGAAGCAACCAGGGGGAGCTCTAGGCTCCACCTAGGTGCTAGCCCAGAGGCTGGCGGGAAGCACAGAGTCAGGAGACAGCTGTCTCCTGGCAGGGGCTGGGGTATTGCTCCCTGACCCTTCCTGCTGCTGGGGTGGCTCCACCACTGGAGCCTGGGCAGGGACAATGTCCCCCTGCCCTGGCAGCAAGGAGCTCCCAGCCCCACCCTACAATCACAGAGCTGGGGGATGAGAGATCCTTCTCTCTCAGCCCGAGCCCTGTGGTCACAGGGCCCCGGCTGGGAGATCTTTAAAATAAAATCCTTATCTTGAGTAAAACATCTCCTGTAGATGCACTCAGTAAAGGATAAACTGCTGCAGGTAGACTAGGACTGTCTGGGCAAGGAGATGTGCTGGGAGGAGTGTTTATGGAGGAGAGATGTGGACTGGGACAGTGTCTGGAGTAAAGGACATGGGGAAGCTGGGTGAGGAGACTGGAATTTTATACTTTGCATCTTCAGTAACAGTCTATGAATATTGTTCCAGTAGCCACTACAATTCAGGAAAAATAGCCATGTCAATGGAAAATGCATAAGAAGAAGCAGCTTAGGTGAAAGCAGCTGTAGCTACACAGTGAACAACATTACAGGTTATTCTGGAATTTTGGTTGAAGGGTCATGTAACAGTTGTATAATTGTCAAGTAGCCATTATAAATAATGTAAGCATAAACAAAAGCAGAAATATTGGCAGCCCATCACAAGCATTGTGACAGGGATAAGAAAGTCCAAGAACTTCTAACAGAAGCAGCCCAGGAAGTTTGAATTATGTAAGATGCTATCTAGATGTTATTGACTTCTGTATAGAACCCAGTTAGTTGTATAGCATTACTGATCAAAAGTAGAATGTGTGTTTGGGAAGAAACCTATAAAGTCTTTCAGTCAGAGTCTGTTCCACTTTCACTAGTCTACTGGATTGCACATTTAATTCTACTTGAGGTTAATGGAAACTACGTACATATAATTTCTGCATATTAAACTTCATAATTAATGGTGAAAAATAAGATAACATTGTACACAGTTTTTGTAGTCAGAATTCCACTCATTGGAAGAGCCTGGCCAGGTATTATTAAGAAGATAATAGCTTATTGTAATGTTGTATATTATTGAAGGGAAGCAAGCCTACAGTGATGTTGTGTTGTAACCGGTAACAAGATGGAGGTTGTGTACAGTGAGATATTCCAGATCAAGAGAAATTGAAAGTCCAATTGATTCAGTTCCTTGCACTCATCCCTCAGAGTGCAGCCCTTTTTAAAGAGACAATTTCAAGTGCACTGACTGGCTTTTCTCTGTTGCCTTCTGTGGGCTTGGGAGATTTATGAGATAGATGAGCTCATTCTGTTGTATCTCTTACAGGAAGTCAGTGTAATATCTATACTACTTGAAGTGCAATACTACTGTCTGTCTCTGAGTGAACTTAGTCTTGTTTTTGTAGATTGAGAGTCACCCATACCTTCCTCAAGAAGAATTGATTAAATATTGCCAATCCAAAGGGATCTCTGTCACTGCCTATTGTCCCCTTGGAAGCCCCCAATGGCCATGGTAAGACTACTCAGTGCCTTCTTACCTCCTGTGTGGTAAGGTGTGCATTCAGTGACATAATTCAAGTATTTGACACAGAGATGACACTAATAGAAAAATTGAAAAAGTATTATAGATTTATAAAAACCCTTCATTTTTTTTGCCAGTCTACCTAAATCCCTAGAAACCATTGATCTTTCATTGAATTATTAGATGCATAAGTACAACATGTATATGATAGTGATTACAGTTTTTTACTCGACTGAGCTTGAAAGGGATGAGCTTTGAGGATTTGATCTGGTTGATCATAGAAGGCTTCAAAGTCTTCTAACCAATCTAGTGGGGAAACTCTGTGCTCAGGGAGGACATGGAAACTGCAACTAGCCAGGATGGAACTCTTGGAATCCAGGAGACAAGTATTTTTGGGGATGAGTTCTAGGTGGAAGAACACTCTGTGGGAGGATATTGCAATGAGCTGTACTTTGACCTAGATGCATAACTCAGTTCATTTTTTATAAAAGAATATTAAGTATGAAAGCCAACGGGAAAGGAGTAGTGTGGGAGGTAAGCTTAAACATACAATCCATGGTTTATCCTCTTCCACTTATAAACTGACCAAAAACTTATCCCTATTATATCTGACAGGGGAGGTTATGTTTTCCCCCGCCATGATAGGGTCTACTTTTTCTTCTTAAAGGCCCAAGCCTGAGGACTTTTCCCTCCTGGATGACCCCCAAATTAAAGAAATTGCAGCCAAACACAAGAAAACCTCAGCTCAGGTACAGGCTGTTTGCCTTTTCTGTATTTTTTTCCCTCTTTGTAAAGTACTTTCCTCTTGGGCCAATTTCCACTTTTACAAAGAATGGTGAGGAAAGGTTTGGGATGTGGGCCACTTGCAGTTTCAAATGTCTTTTGTAGTATGATGCTTTTAAATGTGTCATTTTGAATCTGATTGCAGTACAAAAGGAGAGGAAAAGATTAAAACTGACCGCAACTGTAACTGGGTAAAATGGAGGGCCTCCTATGGAAATGTGTAGTTACAACTTTTACATACAGCATCCTTTGTTAGTTTCAAATTTTTTGCCAGTTGTGTTTACACATGGTTTTGTGTCATTATTAACACTAGCGATTAAATGAGCCTGTGCATATATCATGGTGGCTCTGCTAAGTTGCTTTTTTTTATCTTTGATCTAGTGGAATTATTCACCATGGCATATGAGAGTGGATATGGGGTTGTATTTCACTGATGACACACAACCTCTCTTTTTGTAGGTGGTGATCCGGTTCCAGGTCCAAAGAAATGTGAGTGTAATTCCCAAATCTGTCACTCCCCATCATATAGAGGAAAATTTGAAGGTAAGTGTGGCATGTTCTGGCCTCTGAGGGTGGCCGTGATACTACCTGGTGGCCCCTTGACTCTTGCTCCCAATTCCGGCTCCTCATGTTGCATAAATTGCTAATTTTATCCCCTGGAGGCGAGTCCAATTCACCTCTAGAAG
>NW_017729022.1:87084918-87099707 GCF_001723915.1 Gavialis gangeticus
CAGGTCCCTTCTGACCCTAGAAACTATGAAACTATGCATCCTGCCATACCTTGACCCACAGGGAGAGTGACCCAATGCAGGACAACAGGTTATGTGTTGCAACAAAGGGTAGGGACATCTATTTACTCACCATTTTTACCACCATAAAATTTTTTATAGTAGCACAAATGCAACATCGGGTGACGCCTGTTTCTACCTTTGGATCCATAAATTCTAACTTAGCTTTCCTTTCCAGGCTGCCACTGCTCACCTTGAATCCCTCCAGCTTTCTGTTTATGCTTGATCCCTTCTGAACATCAGTCCCTTCAGCATCCAAGCCCTATACCAGCCAGATACTGAATTGCTTGTCCTTGATTGACTTTTATCCACCATTCTTTCCCTTCAAGACATTCTATAGCATACACTGAAAGCTTCTTGCAATATTATCTATAGTGCTATTTAGAGTCTCCTCCACTGTCAAGTTTCTACCTAGAAATCTTCTCCAGGACTCTCAGAGGATGGAACAGTTCAACCACAAAGGCAACTTTCTGAGAGCTTATAAGGCAAGTTGAAATAAAACATGTAATGTAACAGAATTTAATGTACCATTCTGGAACAACTGGTTCTTGCTAGAATGGGCTTTTGTCACAGAAAAATACTACCAAAAGAAAAATATTCAGCATTTACTGGTTTCAGTGACTAGTTTTTTTAGACCAATGCAAGAACAAAATTAGCTGTTTTTTCTTTAGATGACTCAGAGTTCCTATATTTCATTATAACTTTAGCAAAATTACATTTACCATCAGAGATTCTTGCATTTGTCCTTAAGCCCAGAACCTAACATGGGGATAATCCATTTAGCTGAAGAGACTCAGTACTGGAGGGGAGATATTGCCTTTTGTTTAGAGTGAGACAGTCATCTTTTCCTCTCCTGTTGTTTGTCACTTAAAGCTGCTGTAGATTAATATAACCACAAATTTGTCACATCACATTTTCAGGCATCAGCTTTTATTTAGGAGACGTCGGAAGCGTAGCTAGGGAATAAAAGTGTGCATCTAACTCTGATTTTAAACATAAACCAAGTTACAGTTCAGATTTTATTTGGACTAGTCAAGGAGAAATTTTATAGTTAAGGTTCCCACAGCAATGCAAACCTACCTTCCTACTGTTAGACACTAAACTAGTGTCTTTACTTACATTAATCACAAACACCGGATGATGTGGCCTCTTACTGGACAGAAAATGGTGTTAGTAAACAGCTAGACTTGTTCTCGCCAATATCTGTGGATTTTATGCAAATCAAGTTCTCCCTTTAGCAGAGGGATGTATACTGTTTACAGTGAAACCTGTTTAAGATAGCACCTGTATAAGCAGAAACCTGTATACTCCTGGCATGCCTTCTCATCTGGGAATCTCCTCCTATAATAGTAACCTATAAGAAGGAAGTAAAAAATGTTCCTGGCCCTGTATAATTCCATGTTTAACAGGTTTCATTGTATATGACACATTGATTAATAACTCTGCCCCCAACTTAAGTTTAAGAATACCAAAAGGTGTTATGTTGCCAGTTCTAGAGCTTGTATTCTTATCTCCGCACATCCCTCTTACCACCATGCCACCTTTTCAGAGGAGCATTTAAGTCTCCATCTCTAATCAGTCCTTGGACAACCTGATAATAGGCTCATGTACAGAGAAGAAGTCTGAAATATCCATAACTCATGTCATAAAAGCTTCTAAACATATCTCAGATAATAGATTTCAAACATTACCAGGAGGTACTGGGAAAACCAGTAGCTGGAAGGTTCTTAAAACATAGGCCAAAGGACAACTGTAGCTCATGAATGTCAAAATTTAGGTGTTTACATATCTCTGAAAAGGTAATTGGTTTGTACAGATGTTTGCATACTTGTTTTAGTCTGGTTATTTAAGAATGGCTGAAGCCTGTGCTCGTTGTAGATCACTAGGTTTTTGCTGAAATAGTTGTACTACCCTTCTTAAATGAGAGATGCTTTTAGTTACAAAATTTAGACAAAGAAAAAAATCTACCTAATCTCAAATTAATTTAATAGGAGCAATCAAAAGGTGCTCACCCAAAACACATCACTGCTTAAGTACAACAAAGGTGGTATAGCAGAATTAGGCCCCTGGGTTGATTATGACACCCCCTGGAGGCTGTGCGGCTCCTCCTTCCTCTGGGTCTTGAGTCCTACCTTCTCCTTATCCTGCCATACCTTTGATGTTATTTAGAAAGGAAAAGATTGGGAGGCGGCCCAAAATCCCCAGGGGTCTAGTCTCTCTTGCATTGTCTGTGGCTCTCGTCGCCAGTTACCTTAAGGGCTATGTTCATGGTCTCTGACTGTCCCTAAAGCCATGCCCATGCCTCACAGGTATCACCAATTAATTATTTCAGTAGGCCTTCATCCCCAGTTTGGTATTGTGCCGCTTCAGTCCTCTAGGCCCTTGTTAGGTCCCCAGGCCTCTGCCCTGTCCACTTATGTGACCTTTAGTCTAGGTCCATGGTGTTGTACCTGGCCCCCAGGCCCCGGTCAGTGTCTTGTCCATCTCTGTTCTGTATGTAGACAATAAGGCACAGCTACAGTGCCTCTGACCATAGGAGAAGATACCCCAGGAGTACAGCACTCCCATTCCACACAAGCTATGGTCGAAAAAATGTAGCTGTTGTTTGGCATGTACCCAGTGCCACCACTTAGCTCTGAGAATCAAGTTTGCTTCCTGATGCACACCTAGTGCTGCTCCAAGGACTGTTAGGTTACATTTTTTCAGGCTATGGTGGATACAGAGTAGGGGTGCTGAGCTATTCTGCAGCATGCCCCAGCACAGCATGAAGGCTATGCAGACGTGACTAAAGATATGTTCTTGTATCTTGTCTAGAGATAATTTCACCCAATGCAGAAGCTCAACAATTACTGTGTTAATGAGAAAATTATTTTGCCACTGCATTACACGTAGTAGTGAAATTGCCTTTTATTATAAGCAAAAAACAGTTATACTGTGAAAAAACAGAACTCTAGATATTGTTTAGGAGAGCTACACATAAGTAGCAACTGACTAGACTCAGAAACCAACTGGTATATCAAGTTCAACATGGAGTGAAGGCAAAAATTCCAGAAACAACAGGAATTTACAGAAAAGATAGACTTCAAGATTATTCTTCCAAAAGATTTAACACTTTCTGACACTCCCAGCTGGGAGCAGAAACTAATGTCATTCACGTAGTTCATACTGTTTCAAAACTGTGGTTGGAGAGAGTGTGAAGTACTGTATTCTCTGTTCATCTCTATTCTGTGCTTTATTCTTCAGACCTGTTGTAGAATTTCCTTCCTCAAAGCAACGAGCATACACACTGCATCTACATTGGCACTAGAGGGATAAATGCAGTGAGAAAGCTAGATATCAACAGGTATGAATGGAGAAGAAAGTTCCGCTCCTTAATCTCTGAAGAATGGCTTGAGACCGTTAATACTCAGCACTGAAAGGATAGTCTTTGTGATTTGTGCACCTAAGAGAAAGAAAGGAAAAATTATGCTGAAGTCTGAATTACACATATTAGGTGTCTGCCAAATGATGGTTTGGGCTTATTCACAAGTTTGTACATGCTTCAAGGTTCTACATACTTCAGGAAGAGATCCAAGGTTAAGCACCCTCTAACACCTGTGTTATTAAGATATTGCAAATTCACAGATGGCAAGATCTGAATTTCTACAGCAAGGATTTAGGATTTTGCACCATATCATTTAAATGATAAGTTATCCTTAGAAGTATTTTCTTAATGACGCAAGGTACTCTGATCTCCACAAAAAACCTATTATGAAGTAATACTACATACTGACTATTTGATGCTTGCGCACACGTAGTATCTAAACTATGGACACCTATCTTGTAGAGGTAGTGAAAAAGCATAGAAGAAATTTTAAATAACTTATACGTGACAAATTAGTTTGACCACCAAGGTTATGACTCAGGCATTTGACTGCTAGCCCTGTGTTTCATTTTTCTGTTTTGCTGCCTCTGTAATGCTGGAAAATTGAAAATTATTTTCTAGAATGTGGTCCTTTGTTAGAGTTCTATTTCCAGAGAAATCTTACTATATCACTCAATTTCTACAGAGCATCTTTAAAATCTCTGCAAGCAAAGGTACCCTATGATTTAGATTAATTCAGGCATACTTCAACCCATCGTTTGCACTTCATTACCTGAGGTTTCAATATTAATTTGGAATAGAGGGATGCATGTTTTAAACTCTAAGCTCCAAAAGGTTCAAAGTATACTTCAGTTTGTGACTAAGTGCATTTCCCCTTGTTTGAGTCTAGCATTGTCTTCTAGTTGACAAAGGTTTCCAAGTAAAGCCTGAGGCTTCTGACTTCAAAAGATATGGCAAATGAAAACCAGCATGTAAATTAACGCTATTAAATTTTTAAAAATTCATCAAGCAAAAGAGTACAAGGATTACATTTTGAATCATAAGGAGTAAAGAGCTACTTGGGCATAGCTAAACAGAATGCATATATAATAAATGGAAATGTATGGAAGAACGCAAGTTACTTGTTCATTTCAGTATGTGTAAAAATCTATTTTCTATTTCTTTTTGTTTTAGAAATGGCACTAAAAAATAAAAATGTAAATGAAATTGTGGGAGCCAATCAGACTGAGAGTATCTCAGCTTCTAGGACTTGCATGGGCAAGTTTAATTTCCTAATCCCTCATTTGAGGTCAGCATTTAACATTTTAACATTAAATATTCAATCCTCAGCATTCCTGTGAGGCAGAGATCTCTATTTTACAGACAGTATGTTTCAGACAGATTGTTTAAGAGACACAGAACGAGTCTTGCATCAGAACTAGGATTAAATCGTAGAAGTAGATGCTCAGATTTTTCTCCCTTCTGGAAGAGAGTTAAAAAAAAAAAAATCAAATTAAGTTATTAAAACACAAAAGTTCTCACTCCACTTAAATATTACATTTCTCTGAAAAATATTTGACACCTCTTCATAAAATAGATTTTAGCCAAGTTTGCGTTTACACATTTTTAAAAAAAAAGAGATGCTGAATTTCATTCAAATGGGAACTCATGAATTTAAATTAATTCCTGAATATTTCTTTAAATAAACCTTATGAAACCCTCTGCAGAGGACTTTAGTGTTTTAAGTTGTCACCTACGTGCTCATTGCACAGACCCTCCAGTCTCTGTTAAAGCTGAGGATGGTTTCCATCTCCTCTTTAGTCAATTCGAAGTCAAATACCTGGGAACAAGAGACTCAGTTGTCAATTCATTCTTCAAAGTTTAATTGCTAGCAACCAGTGATCTAGCTAGGAACTTAATTCATGGTTTCATGGATTTCACAGAAACTGTGAAATCTCGGATTGTCCATGAAATCAACCAAAAAAAAAAAAAATTTAACATGCTGGGGCCCCACTGGTCCTTGCTGCTGGGAGGGGAATGTGCTGGCTGGCAGGGCAGCAGATAAAATGGCTGCTGCCCCCTCATCCCTCCTTCCCCCCAGAGGCCTCTCTGCCAAGCAGTACTAAGGAGCAGGGCTGCCACAGAATGACTGCAGAATGACAGTTTTAGGTCACGATCAACCCAGAAAAATTGGTAACCCCCCCACGATTTAAGTAGACCCCTAATCCCAATTTGAAAGAGGAAAACTTAAAAATAATTCTCAATTTGACCAGCAAATTGGTGCTGGTTAATAGTGCTCAATTGTTTTGTACAATAATTTCCTTTTGGATTTTGAGAATCTATTGCAGTGGTTCTTAACCTTTACAGACTTGAGGCACTTCTCAGCAAATGCAAACTTTCAGTTTTTCCTCAGTTTCTGACTCTAGAAAAATCGTGCAACTTTTCATTTGCAAAGAACTGAGAAAAAATATCACAACAGGTCAGAACGTTTTAATGCTACGGATTCCTGTTTGAAATCTCTGGGTTTATCCTGTGAATCACGTTTACATGACTAACAGTGACACAGTGTGGCAACCTTGAAAAGCTCTCAAGGCACCCTGGTGGAGAATCACTGGTCTATTGGTTGGAGGAAGACACGATTTAATATGACAGCCATGTTTTACAAGAGGTTACAATCAAGTGCAATGTATTATGTGTTCATCTTGCTGCTTTTGTTATGTACAATTCATGGTACCACCTTATTAATGCACTTTTTAAAACGTCTTTGTAATAGGGCTTGGTCCTGTTACTATGGGCGTGGAGGAGCCCGAATGGCCCCACCGCCTGAAAGCATTCCCCCACACCCACCCCAGAGCTGGAGAGACTCACCAGAGGCTGAGGACCCAGGTCCTGGGACACAGGGAGCCTCCCAGCAAGGGAGCTAACTCAGATGTGGGGAAGGGGAGAGAGAGCCAGCCACGTGAGTCAGCAGGGGGGAAAATAAAAGATGCTGAAAGAAGCTTCTGGGGGCAGCTGCACTGGCAGAGAGCCAGGCTGCCTGGAGCCTGGGGATAGCCTGGAGTTAGCTGAGGTAAAGCAGCCGCAGGGACGGCTGTGAGCAAGACCTCTCTTGTGTTTATTTGTTTCCACAAGGCCCACAGGCCCTCAGAGCCTCTGAAAGATAAGAAGCAGGAGCAAGTGAAGCCTGGGAAAAGTCTAGCAAGCTGGAAGCATAAAACTTGGGAAAAGCTAAATGGCAGTTTATTTGTTTAACTGTTTGTTTCTTTTGCATCTCTTCCAAGCCCAGAGTGGTGCTATGGACTTAACTCAGCAGCAGCACAGGAGAGAAACCCGAACAGCGAGTCCTTAGCTAAAGCCAGCAGCAAAACTAAAAAATGGTCAACTTGGGGTGCCTGTCCAAACATGCCAGCTCTGCACAAAAGGTACCCATAACAGTGTACAATCTCAAATTCAGTGCTCCAGTTAATTAAATTATGTTTTGTTACTTGAGTTATTTAAATTATATATACACATAACATAAAAACTCTTTTATATTCAGTAACATGTCATTGAATTAAACTAACAGGCCACATCTAAATGAGTGTGACCATGCGGTGTGGTGCCACAAACCCACCTGTGGTGCCACACACTACACACTCAGGCACTTCCCACACTACCTTGCAGCGTGGGAGTGGGGTGGGGAGAGTTGACCCTGGAGATCCAGGGTTCATAAAAACTGGTGCAGAAAAAAAGCCGGGTAGCACACGTGGAGCCAGTGCATGCTGCTAGCCAGGCTCCAAGCTGCAGGAGCAACACGGCTGCGGTTTCCCTGATTCCCAGAACCCTACGTAAGGCTGCCGGGGTCAGTCCTGTTGCTGGCCCCAGCCTCCCCTACCCCACTGGAGGTAACCTGCTGCACATCACAGGGTGCGAGGCACAGGTGTTCCCTGGGGACAACTAACAGCGGCACAAGGTGTCCTGCTGCTAATTGTCCCTGGGGAACCAAACGTCTGTGCTTGTCTGGACAGCCATACAGAGCAAGCTATGGGTCTGTGTAAAGAAAAAAAATATTTTCTTGACATTACAGACAACTGCTGTTGATATGCCAAACTATCATCTGTGGACTGTTGGCTGTCTGCAAGATCACCATAAGAAGTCCACGGATTTCATACATTCCTGTGTTACATTACTGTGCTTTTGATTCTGTGGACTTGCAGGTCACTAGTGAACTATAGGCTATAGTTTGTTAATGACTGCTGTTGATACAGCAATGTCAGGAAATAGTTTTATTTACACAGACCCACAGTTTGCATTGTAATTGTTTAATTGAAAGCACACCCTTGTGCTTTGTAATCCACGAGAAATAGAGGGGCTGAAAGAGGTTTGCTGGTCCAAAGAGTTTGGGAATCGCTAACCCACACAGATTTATTTACTTCTTTTCTGCTGCAGCAGAAGACTGCATTTCAGTGCTAGGGGAGCTCAATTCACCATTTTTTTTTATTCTTTTTTTGGCAAAAGGCAGATGAAAGAAACACTGAATAGGACCTCAAACAAAATTACAGCTAGCTCTGAGCTATTTCTGAGTTACTTCTGCTCACTTTCACTCTTGATCCACAGTTGCTGTAAGTTTAACTGAAAGAGACCCCTCATCTGACAAGGACTAAATAGGCAGAGTGATAAACTACAGGCACCTTTCACAAAGGAAGTGGAGACCTCATCCAATTACTACTAATCATAGTCAGGATCAGAGCCATTTGCAATCTTACCTTAAAGTTCTCTGCAATACGGTGTGGTGTAACAGACTTGGGAATCACAATCACATTTCTCTGAATATGAAACCGGATCAGAACCTATATAACCAGAACACCAGTCAGTCAGAACTTGACTGGATCAACTGTTTCTATTACAACAAAGATTCAATATACAGTAAAACAATGTGGTGCAATTCAGCAGGAACAGAGTTCGTACACTGCCTAATATCATCACTTCAGTACTGAAGACCAATTAGTGCTTGCTGAAGAGCACTGAGTGGGACAGAGGGCAAAGGCAGATACCTCCCCTTCCTGTTTTCCAGACAGTCTGGTGACTTCTTTCCCTTTCAGTCAGATTTAAAGAATCAGACTCCAAAAGACAAAATGTCTATGCGAGGCTGGAATGATGAACCAAGAGGACCCACTAAAGACAGCAGGAAGGGTCATGCCGAAAACTCACTTTATCAGCCATATGTACCTGTGCTGGTGTTTTATTGTGTTTGGCTGCAATCTCCTTAATCTTGGGGTCATCCAGGAGGGAAGGATCCTCTGGTTTAGCCCTATAAAAATAGAAAGCAAAGTAGTCAAACTGTGGAAAGTCTCTATAGCATGATTCTATGTACTGTAATAGGCAGCCAGAGACTCCTATTAGTTTAAGGGGAGAATGCAGTAGGTCCAAGCTTGCTGTGTGGGGCAGGCATCTGGGCAAAGGCCAGCTGCTAGAAAGCAAGCAGGCCAGGGATAGCAAGGACAGGCGCTACCCCTGGGCAGTAACTCTCTTGGATCTTGCTGCAGTGCAGTAATCAGTCAAAGGCCAGGCCTCCAGACAGCACAGAAGTAAAGGCTGCAAGCAGCTGGATTAAACAGCAGCAGAGGAGGGCAAGCAAAACCCCTTTGTGTATGGCTGGGAAGCCATGAGACCAGAAGGGGTGGTGCTTTGGGGCATATAAACTTAGTGCCTGAAGCAAGGTGGGCAGTCTGGCCCTGCATGTTGCAGGGAGAGGAGCTCTTGGGAGCTGCAGTAAGTAGGCTCACAGACATCCAAGCCCCCTAAGAGAGCTAAGGGGGAGTATGACTTGCAGTGTGACATTGACTGAGAATTTTAGTTGGGGAAGTGGTTTGCTTACATTTGTGTTGTGTTTAAGTTTAACTGGAGGAATGGGTTGTGGCTGTAGGGGAGAACTGAGCTCTTGGAGGGATGCCTGGTGAGGGCACCTGTGACAGAAGCCTAGCCTGGGGTCAGGCACCCTGAGGGCTGGAGACAGGCCAAAGCCAAGAGGGTTAAGACTTCTGTAGTGGAGCTGGAGCATGGGAGAGGCTGTAGTCAAGCTTAGGATAGTGGCCCAGAGATAGGCAAAGGCTGTCAGGGCTACAACCTGGGTTGAGGTGCTGAAGTCTGAGAGAGGCTGAGGCCAGAACAGGACCAAGGGTCCAGGGACAGGCTAAGGCTGAGGGCCAAGAGCCTGGTAGGCTGACAGACAGGGCCAGAGGGCCCAGAGAAATGAATTCAGACAGGGTTGGAGGCCCAGGGAAAAAGGTTGTCAACCCACCAGGCCCCTGGCCCTCTAAAGGCTCAGACAGACAGAGAAACAAATCTGGACTAATGCCTGTGAGACCTGGGCATCATTATGGAGGTGGAGAGGGCCACAATTATTGCTCCCAAGGTGATTTGTGCCCTAAGAAACTGACAGGGCCAGGATGACGAGTCTAGGAACTGAGGGACAAGACGGGTGGCAGCCAGACATGAATTATTAGCCAGCTGAGGTGAAATGAGGTTTGATCTGTGTCCCTGGGGCAGTCTAAATATTATAATAACCATCTAGAAGTGGCAGGTGATGTAGAAAAGGGAGGTTACTCTGAGGAACCAGAGTAGGGCAGTAGTAGCTTGGCCACCAGGGGGTGTTACTGCTGCTGTTGGGGTGGGTCCTGCTACAGTAGCAACAAAAATGCTTACCTAGAACAAGAGAGCTGCTCATTTATTTTGCATAAAGCATCATGCTCACATACATTAGAGGAGAGGTTGGAAAGCACTCTTACCATGGCCTGTCAGGAGAACCAAGAGGACTGTACGCAGTCACAGCAATCCCTTTGGATTGGCAATACTTGATCAGTTTTTCTTGGGTGAGGTATGGGTGACACTCAATCTGAAAGACAAGGATGTAAAGGTTCACAGCGGAAAACTGGACTAATGCTACTGTGCTTCAGGGGGTCTTTTTCTATTCTAACTGAAGGAAAAAAAAGCGAATTCTTTGTTATGACTCAAGGTAAGTCCTGCATATGTACACAATTCTCCAGAGGCGCGCGTGCGCGTATGTGTATGTGTTTAACTGGCTGTATTACAGCAGGATCTTGCAAAGCAGAGATGGACTTTATACATTAATACAATGTAAACAATCAACTTTATTCTGCAAACACATACAGAATAATTACCAATGTGCATCACTATTCAACTAAAGTAGTACTATGAAGTCTGTGAAAGTGTGGTATAAAAATAAAACTAAATCATTCTGGAGAGCAATTCAATCAAGCACACCTCTTTTGCCCTGCCCAGTATGAAGTTACAGTGTCTTTCTTCTCTAACTAAAGACAATCCATTTTTTTAAAAACTACTCTAGTACTAGTCCTAGAGCTGTAGTGTTATAGATCAGGGACTGGCAACCACTGTGTGTTCAACCTGCCTCAGAATACCCCTCACCACCAAACAACATGGATATCTGGGCTTCAAGGGCTAAATGAAATCGCTTGGTAGGCTGGATTAGGTCTTCAGGTTGTAGGGTATCAACCCCTGTCCTACCTAGACCATTACTTTAGAATAACATACGATCATTTCAGTGTTTAGGGATATAGCACATTCCCATCAGTTAGCAGGAATTAAACTTCAAAGCTCAGTTAACTGCTGTGCATCAATATGTGGCAAGCTACATAGGGTACTTGCCGGTATAGTAGCCTGCAGGTGGGGCCAGAGCTGGTAGTGGCTAGGACTGATTGGTGGAAGTCATCGGACCCAGGAGGAGGGCTGGGTTTAAGGCAGATAAGCCCAGGTCCTACGGAGAGTTTGCAGTAAGATTGTGGAGCCTGCTGAGAGAACACCACCTTAGTAGGATGGCTGCAGCTCCAGAAGTTCAGCATGAAGAACCACATCTAAAGCAGTCTGGAGGTTTCGGAAGGAACTAAAGGGATGGAGGAGGTTCCTGGGGACCCAAGGGGGGGTCCAGAGCCCAGAGTGAAGGGCTGAGAGTATGGGACTTAAGGAGGGGTCTGGGTGAGCCCAGAGAGAGGGGTCAAGTGTATGCGACCTATTGTAGGGTACAGGAGGGTCAAGAGAGTGGGACCTGATGAGGGATTGACCCATGGAATCTCAACTTGCCTGTGCCAGGCCAGGGCCCAAGATGGGTCAAAAGCCCCAGGAGGGACCACTGCAGAGATTGCCAGAGCTGGGGGAGCCTAGAGATCTCAACTGGCCCACGGTGAGGCCAGGGCCTTGGAATGGAAAGCCCTAAGGTCCATGCATGGCCACAGCCCAAGAGGAAGGGGATCAAGGAGACTGTGGTCCAGTATAATGATGGCTCAGACGGTGCCATCTGAGTTGGGGAGGGTCCAAACGAGAAAGGGAGAACAGGAGCTCTGCAGCTGAGAGTGGGCCCAGCAGAGAGAACAGGAGCCCTGAGACAGAGTGGAACCAGCAGGGAGGGCTGTAACCTAAAGCAAGAGTGGGAACACAAGGGTCCAGAGAACCAAAGAAGGGCCAGGAAAGCATTGGACCAGTAGGGTCCAGGGAGGGACCAAAGGCATCTGGTAGCCCAGGAAGGGGCTGGATGAGAGACCAAGAAGTCCGAGGGCCCAGGGAGGGGCTGCATCTGTAATGAGAGAACAACGATGAGGATGACATCTGTGAGGCTTGGGGCATGGTATAGGGGTGGAATGGAGCCACGTATTTTGCCCATAAGGCAAGAACCACAACCACCAGGTGGCCATTAAGATGAGACCAGGGCAGCCTCCTGTATTTTAATACCAATTATCATCAAGACACAGTGGGTGAGAAGGGAAGACTGCCCTCAGAGCAGGGCACAGAAAATTTTTTTGGCCTCCAGGGGCTTTGTAGCCACCCCTGGAGATGGTACCTTGTGATGCAATGGTCTTGTCAAAAGAAACCCTACTTTAAAATCCTTAACCAGAAAGTAAATACTAAGCACCATTTTGCATATCTGTGCATCTTCAGATTACTGTTGCTTATAGCATTATTAGAGAAAAGCAAGCATAGGTTTCCCATCAGTTTTAATGCCATCATCTGCAACTTGGATAGAATGGATGAACGGGTAGAGACCAGTTAGCATCTGATTAATGTCCTGGCAATTTACTGCAGCAGCAGGGTTCAATTCAGCCATGATTATCCACATGTCAGGGTGGCATTAAATGGATTTGAACTGCAAGGTGATGGATAACTGGAGACATTTCCAGGCAAATACACTTTGGGTAAGCATGGCCTCATTTCAGCAATGAAGTTCAAGTAACTGAGACTGCACTGTCATTGAAACCTCCTATATTGCTGCTGCTATCAGACAGAGGACCTTGGAATACTGTATCACTGGCAGATGGAACAAGTCACTGAACTATACAGATTGGGTTACAGCCCTGTGTTTATTTATTTATGGTACCAGTTGGTTTCTTGTATGAGAATATTGGCGCTGTCCCAGAATTTCTCAACTAGCTAGGAATATTAGTCACCATACAGTTTATGACTGGGTTCAACTGAGTTGACTATACATAACTATTCAGTTTTGGCAGCCCTCATAAATCCAGCTTCTTGTACAGTGTAAAATGGACTGTTTGAGCAGGTGGCCCCTTTACATGGGTGCCCAGGAGGCAGAATTCAGACTATACATAGAACAAAATATGAACAAGAAACATTCTTGTTTCTTCACCAGGCTACAGTCAGAGGCTTCTAAGCTGTGCTGTTCAGTCTGCTACAGTCTCTTCAAGGTGAAGGGCTTATATTATCACATAAAAATACTAAGATGTCATTCGTTGGTGCTTTATATTACAGAGTCAGTATCTGGATTAGAGAAAAAGCCTTCCTTAATACTGGACTAACCAGGATTTTTAGAGATGCACACAAATATCATCATCTGCAGCACATCTGTAAAACACTCCTTGTAAACTATATGCTATTAACTCAAAGATGACTTTCTTCTACACAGACTGTGTCGATCATTAGGCTACATATGCACTACATTTAATCCTGAGAGACAGGCACATTTCAGATCTATGTATGACTTGTGTTGAACAGATTTCCAGCTTGTCCTGTGAAGTAACTCACTGCGGATGTTTAGCAGGTCCGGCAGTATCTCAGTAACAGCTCTTGTACTTACAAAGAGAAGCAAATTATGAAACAGAGACCACCCTCAATCTTTCCCCACTTCTGGTAGCTGCATGAGGAATAAAAGTTACATTAAATTCTAACTACCTAAGATTTCTCTGTAGCTTTAATTAGATTGAGTGTTCTTTTGCCTTCCCTTCTACCATCTTATATTCTATGCTATAGAAATGTGAATCTGATTTATTCCCAAAGAAACTATAGAATTTAAAATTTCCTCTGAAAAAATACTTACCCCTTCTCATTCTGTTAATGAGATAAGAAGAACTCTGTAATTTACAAACAGAATCTCATGGAACGGATATTCCTTGATGCCCAAATTTTCACTCTCACATACCACCAACATAATGCTTGAAACTGATGTTAATTTACAGGGAAAAAACTAAACACATTTCTATTGCTGGCCTACCCAAACTACTAACATTCCCAATTGTTTGGAGCAATAATAAAAGTAGCTGAAGTAATACAATATGGCAAAACTACCAAAGAAAGAGACAAGAAATTCCAAGCAATCTGTGTTGAAGGGTTTTCTGTTTAAAAAGGAGCAAGCGGAGGTCACAAAATGTACCAGCAATTTTTGCAGAATGGATTTCACAGCCATGAGACCAAAGTATAAAACTCAAGCAGTAACAGCCTTATCACCTTGGATCATAATTAAATCAACTCTCACAAACCGAAAAAAGAATCGCACATTATCAGGGGTGGGACAGGGTAGATCCTAGAAAATTCAGGGTTCTGCAGGCAACGGTGGCTGATGGGTGGACTTCATTCTTTTCCTTTGAAATATCCTGCTGGTGCACTAGTTTGGGCAGTATTCTAGTGTCAGCACATTAAAGAGCAAAACAAAAAAACATGATCACTTCCTCATTTGAAAGGCTGCACAGCACGTCCTGGTTCACTGAATACTGCAGCCTGACAAAAAGGAGAAATTCTTGTACTCTATTCTATTAAAATATTATCATATAGCTTTTATTAGTAAAATACAACAATGGGGATCAGGTTTTATTCTCACTTGCATTTAGGTATGATTAAAATTAAATCCTTTCGTTCCTCTGATAAGGGGAACATCATTGTAATTCCATCCTTTTAAGTTGTGTTACCAGGGAGATCATAACCCCCCGCATACTGATTTTACTTTGGAGATTTTTAAAAAACAATTAGTCAGGAACCACAAAGTTATTTTCCATCACCACAGCTATTACTTAACTTCTAGTGCATAACACTGTAGTTGCTGCTTATAGTTTCATAGTTTCTAGGGTCTGAAGGGACCTTAGCAGATCATCTA
>NW_017729022.1:87099718-87102443 GCF_001723915.1 Gavialis gangeticus
AGGCTGATGTTTCCTCCGCCCTCATCTACCCCTTCCCCCGTACAAACCCTTTCTGTACACACTTTTAATCTCATTTGGGGCTTGACACTGACAGGGTCCAGTAGAGCCTTTGTGAATTTTTAAGGTTTTCAGCACTTTGCAGGATTGTGCTCCTAGCCTTATGAGTTTACCATTTGGATAGGATCTTTTCTTCTTTATTCCCTGCCCCCCCACCATTTTGAAATCTGATTACTTTTAGATGAGACACCCATCAACCTCTCACTAGAAAGAACTGTGGTCTGCATACCAGCCCTCCATCAGTTCTTCCCCCTCCCCCTTTTATAAGTTTAATATTAACTTTTTTTTTTTTATTTCTGGGAGTGGCATAATTCAAGAACAAATGAACTTTGAAACTACAGACACAACACACATACGCAGCATTTTTCAAAAGATGTTCTTTGGCAAGTCTGAAGCAGACTGATAAAAGCAATTCATGAACATCTGATTCTGCAAGAGAATCTTGTATCACTGATAGCAATCTGGACCTGCCCAGAAATTGCCTCGTAATCTGTATGCTTCTGCCCTGTGGCCAACCCACCAACTCCATGCACTTCTTTTGTCCTGAATTATTAAACTGATCAGATGAGATCACATATTCAGTTTATACTTCTTTAATTTGGTGACACAAAATGCACTTGTATATCTGTTATCCAAGAGACTTTCAGTAGATGCCAGATGGGCATCATAGGGTCCTCTCTTGATCTTTGCTCTGGTTGTAAAAACAGAGTCCTGGATTCTTCATCCCATGCCAGAGATTCCCTGTTACATTTCTTAAAGCCAGTAGTGTGAATCCTGTGAGCACTACTCCAGTGCCTTAAATAGTCCTGAAGAATTTTAGGATTGGAAGTGCATCATGTACCTATTACCCTGTGCCCCACAACCCCCTTCCTCTATATCCCGACTGCACAAAGGCTCTAACACAGCCATATCAACAGATGGTATTAAACAGCTTACCTGATTATTTGCAGGCTTATATTTTAGTCCAGGCTTGTTCAAAATTCTCTCAATCTGATCATGGTTAAAATTGGAGATTCCAATGGCTTTTACCAGACCTGCATCCACCAGCTCCTCCATAGCCTAAGAGGACAGGAAAATCTGAGCCTTTGGCTAGATAGAGACGACAACAGCACCTGAATGATGTATTTCTGCTGCCAATATGACTTCTTTCTTTCATGGAAAGAAATGCTAAAACATTTCTATGATTCTATAACTAAATATAGGGCTAGAAGGGACCTCTGGAGATCACTGGTTCAACCACCTGCTGGAGGCAGGATAATCTCTACCCAAACTACCCATAAAAACCCTTCTCTAACCTATTAAAATTACCTAGTCAACCCCACCATACAACCACAAGGCATAGCACCCTAACCTGCCACAGGTAAATCAGGGGGACAACAGCAGTCAGTGTCCTGCTGCTGCGTTATTATAATATGCTCAAGAGATCCAACTGAGCCTATTAGGGAGAGGGGAGGGAGACAAAACAGCCCATCTCATCCTTCCCTCAGAAGAAATGTACCCTTTTGCTGCAAAAGGCAAAGAAAGACTGATTTTTGTGGGTATGCATTTTTTAATGAACCACAAAAATCAGAGAAGAGAACCATTATACCAGCTACCCAATTACTCTGCCAACGTAGGGTTGCTTCCAAGGTTAAGTAGTAAGTAAAAGCATAAGCAGTCTGTAAAGATGGGCTAAACTCAAGTTTTCAATATATATTCATTACAATATTAGTTCATTTGCTCTGTCTGCCTACATTGTATGTTTGCTAATATTTAAATAAAGCTGTTTTTTAGCTTAACTTTCAAACATGATTTCATATGAACAAAGAATTTACACTCCAGTTACTTGTAGTCACCCAAGTTAGCCAATCAGGATGTGGGAATAGCAGCTGACGTTATAAGTAAAACAGTAAACATTTTATATAAAATGACTGTAAATCATCTGCAAATGAAGATTTCACATTTGCTGCAAATAGTGCTGCATGAATCAAGTACAATAATTTTATAGAAGTCTTAACAGACTTCATATATACAAAAGAGCTGTCTAGCCCGGGGAGGGGAAGTGGGGGGAGAATCTTAAATTGTGATTGAGCCTACCTCCCACGTGTCCAGAATATCTGTATTACTGGGTATAAGCATGCCTTTATCATCTGCAGGAAACAGCTCCTCTCCTGCCTGTCAATGCAAAGCAGAAAATTTGAAACATTCTCTGTTGATTTTTTTGCTTAGATGGAAGACCTATAGGACAGTCAACTATAAAAGCATGAGCTGTTAGTGAAAAAGAAGAGTCCTAACTCCCATTTAGGTAATTACTTTATCAATTTTTGGAAAGATCATTCTCTTTCCTCCTTCCTGCTACCCCATAGGAAAGTACTTCAATGCTTCATCATGATGCAAAGCACAATCAACTTATAAGACTGTTGCCTATGGAAACAGCCAAGCACATTCAATTTTTAAGTAGTGTTCCATAATGTACCTTTCTGAATGTATTTCCCTTTAGCAGGTCCTTATTTGCTCAGTTCTAGCTTATATTGGACTACATCTGCTGCATAAGTGAATGTGAACAACGTCATGTCTTCTACAGGAGACTCTTTAAATTGCAGGTTTAGGGAAAGACAATACAAGAGCCTGTGTGCACAAGTTGCTGACTATATACTTGCTATTATTATTGCCTAAGCTCCTCTACAGA
>NW_017729022.1:87102454-87128499 GCF_001723915.1 Gavialis gangeticus
ATATACTTGCTATTATTATTGCCTAAGCTCCTCTACAGATGGCCTACACAACTGCCCTTTATTTCAACTGCTTTGTCCACAGTCAAAATGACACACACACGTGAGAGCATCTAGCATTTGGGAGTTGAACACAATGTGTAAAAGGTATTCCTGGCAACCTCTTACAGTAAGGAAGGGCCAAGATACAATATGAAAAGTAAGACATCAACGGTTTCAAGCATGTCCACAGTCATCATATGGGTTTTACAACTGAAGTTCTTGCTTTTGTCCCATGATCCTTGGAATTCAATCACAAGGCTCCTATAACTGTTAACTATAAATCTATGCTGCATTTAGACACACAGTGAAAAAGGGGTATAATGAAAAATACAAAAGAAAAACACTTATGATCATTAAGTCAAGATCAAGAAGTCAAAAACACACCTTTCCGTCCCATAAGTAGAAAGACAAGTCATGGCCAAATACACATAGCTGGAGTTGGTAGAAGTGAAGGAACTGATAACCAAATGGTTAAACATAACCTGCTCTTGCAAAAGAGAGATGTGCCTTTTCTAGGCCTCTCTCTCCCTGGATCAACAGGGGCAGAGAATTCTGTGCAATTACTATGCTTGTCTTCAGTTGTGAGGTAAGGAGGGAGGGGAGATGGGATAAATTTGCTCAGATATGTATATGGTAAAGTTAAAAAAGAAGCATAAGGAGTGGTACTGATATGTCCCATTGCAGGGATAAGTCCACAACAATGGGTGGATCTATAACATGATATCCTTCTGCAGCTGTCAGTAAGAAACAAGTTAATGTGCTAGTACCTTAAATCCCAAGGGCCAATGAATGAGGTATAGATCAAGGTAATTCAATTTCAGTGCATCAAGAGTCTTCTGGCAGGCTCCCTTCACTAGACACTTCTCATGGAAGGTGGACCACAGCTATAAAAAAGAAAATCATGTAAAAGCGATTACATCATCAAACAGGTTAAAGACACATCACATGTACAGCAGGCAACACCAGGAACTATGTACTATTTATCACTCTATTTGCAGGGTTTACCTTGTGGAGCAGAGGGAGAGGAACATTGTTTGATGCTAACAGTTTTAGTGGCAGCTTATTTGACCAGAATGGGAATCTGGGAACCTGATTTCATGAGTAATTGCCAGTTCAGGAACTATTTTTTTACTCAAAGTTGCACCTCCAATAAAACAATACTACAAAGCAAAAGAAAGCTTACCTCTCAGTCTAAAACCTGAGAAAGATGAAAACCTCTGCATGAGATGTATTAGTTACCAGACAACTCAGACTGGAAATGAGAGGCTGCAAGTGCCCACTGATTTCATAGATAAATTTTAGAGCAACAACTCCTCCTCCCCCTTGCTACCCACACAAGCAAAAGAACCTACAAACTTTTCAGAAATGTGTGATTTGGAGTGACCAAGAAAGTCCCCACAATCCACTGGGACTCCCCTTCCAGATATAGGATGGGGAGGAGAGCCAGGCAACAAGTTATCACATTTTCTCCATCCTGAAAGTGGGAGACAACTCGGTGCCTAATAGCCATTAAGTTCTTACTTGGGGTCAAGCTCCAGACTGTACATTATAAGCCTTGCATGGTGAGCAGGAAAGAGTTGTCCCTTTTCCCAATGATCAGCAAAGCACCATTGATGACACACACACTAGAGAATCACCAGTCCAAGCATGAAAAAAAGTCCCCTCTGGACACCCTCTATATTGATCATATAGAAACAGTTCAGGATATTATAGGCAGAATCCTACTCCATTTTACATGCCCAAAGGGCAGTTACCCAACCACATATCTGCCATTTTTGGTGCTAATGGAAACTTTGCTATCCTACTTCATGTGCAGTGGGGATGCATAAGCTGCCTCTAGGCAGCCAAGAGAAACATGAGGCCAGGAGGAAGCAAACAAGCTATAAGTTGTATGGTTCAGCAGGATGAATGCTACATTTGAAGGGAGAATGTCCTGGACTCTTGCCACTAAATGGGCAAAAACCTATCTACTGTACAGCTCTCCTTCCATTTTATCCAATGAATATTAAATGCAAAGGACGGTGGCTTAGCTTCAAAAGAAGTGCTGGAGAAGGGACTGGATACTGCCTAATCCTCAGTTCAATAGTTAGAGAATTGTGCTGGGAAGTCCGAGATACAGGTTTCAACCCTTCTGGGTGAGAGGGCCCTAGAACCTGTGTCTTCTTTATCCTGTGGAAATGTCTTAACCATTCTGATAGCGTGCTAAAAGATGGGAGGATGGTTGTCATCCTCCTCAACCACCGCCACTATTCAGGACAGATGACGTCTTTGGAGCAGAATGAGCTGTGCCAGAATATGTCCCACCACAGCTGATCTGCTTCAGTGGTGTTTACCAGTGTTGTTGTGGCCACTGTCCTGCAGGATCAGGGGAACCATCATTCACGTTCTTCCAACTGCAGACATGCATCCCAAGTCAGGGCATGGCAGCAAGGCACGTGAGCCACAGGAATCCCATGCAGGGGTATTCATGAAGCATGTTTGCAATGAGAATTCTCAAAGTGACCAATAAGAGGACAAATATTCTCCTATTCAATCCATCACATTGTGACCATCTTTGGTTGTGGCAATATTTTTGGGCACTTGGTGTTCAGTAAGGGACTAGGATGTCTGTTTTCACCTTCACATACATACATACATACAGAGCTAGATACCTGTCTGAGGAGAGAACAGCCTACTGAGCATACTCACTAGCCACATGGATGTACACACACTCACTGCATGTGGAATAGGATTACAAGCTCTAAGTACCAAAAATAGCAGTTATGTGATTGGGTAACTGCTGTTTGGGCACATGAAGTAAAACAGAATTCTGTCTTATATGTTTTATCCCTGATATGAAATGGCACACCATGGGCACGGTTGCTTCTCTGGGATCTGGGCCTCCTCATGGAGCCATACCTTACTAACAATAAAGAGGTCCTCCCGTTTCACAGCTCCCTCTTTGATTTTCTTCTGAATCCCATCTCCAACTTCATTCTCATTCTGGTACACGTAGGCACAGTCGAAATGGCGATATCCAACATCAATGGCAACCTTCACAGCCTCTGCAACCTTCCCTGGTGGAGACTGAAACACACATATCATACAGCGCCATCACATTAGTACCCATTTCTTATTTGGCTAGAAACGCAAACATCAAGAGACTTTTACACCATTAAGTTTTTTTTTTTAATTTTTTTTATATATAAAATAAACCCCACTATATTTTATACACACATAAATATGCATGTGCATATACCAGCAGAAGAGGTACTACTCTGTCCTTCAGGGCACATAGTTAGACAAAATGCAGATCATTTCCACTGACTGACATATAAGAACCAATATTTGATTCTAAGACCTATAGCATCTGCTAGATAAAACGGAAGCAGAAGATTTTGTTCAAGCAAGTCAAGGACTGAACTTGATGGCTCAGCAGGGCCCTTCCTGTCCAACTCTTGTATTTTACTTGCACATACAGAATTCTTCCAGAGACTGTTATAACCATCCCATCTGGGCACCTTTCAGCCATTAAGTTAAAATGGTGCATGGAGTGTTGCATGAAAAAAAAACACTTGGGATGACTAGCTTGCATACTGAAGGTGGCACAGCTGCATTACTCAGCTTGGACCAGCATGCCTAGACTGCTTTCAGTTACCATTTGACTTAATGGCTGCATCCCAAACACCACCCTTAATCCCACAGCAAAAGTTTGGCCTAGGGTCCATTAAAAAAAAACCACTTTATACTATAGCCAAGCAGTGGAGAATTGTTCAAAGGAAGCCAATTCTGTGGTCTGGCCACTAGAAAACTGATGTTGCAAGAAGTTGGCCAGATCACTTGATCTCTCTGTCCCTCAGTTTTCACATTTGTGATGACAGGATACAAATATCCAGTTTCTCCTGTAAAATCGTTCTGCTTCATAAACAGAATGCACAGAAAATCTAATTATTAATAAGGACAATGGGAAATATCTCACAGGAGAGAGGCTGCAGAGATGTAGATGATACTGACCCACTGAAAGATTAATTGGACAGAAACAGAACTGAAACGTTTTGGGTTTATGTCACACTACAGTAAGGTTAACCACTCGTGTCTCCCTACTTAAGCCACCAATTATTGTTCAAAGCTATGATGTGCTTCCCTCCCCACAATGGGGTACCCCCCACAGTCTGGGAAACAATGCTTCATGTAACAGACAGGATACACAAAATGTTAGCTTTCCTCTACCTCACCCAGAAGGCAGAAAGCACTGATACCAATTGTTGCATAAAGTTAGAAAACTTTTCCTCTTGCTCCACCCTGTCCTAGAGGACCTTCCTAGAGCTAGCTTTGTTTTCTCACAACACACATTGCCTTGCTCTCTGAATCCCTGCATTTTGCACACTTATCTGGGACTGATCTCCTGACTGAAAGAGGAGTATTAAGCACTGCCCCACGAATCAGGGTTAGGACTCTTTATACTAGTGATTCTCAACCTTTCGACATGAGGCACCTCTTATTAGACTGAAGGCAACCTTTGCAAATTGCCAGTCCTTAGTCATTACTGTTTTTTTTAAGTGCAGAAAAACAACAGAGCAAGTCTTCTGTTGCAAAGAACTTGGAAAGAACACAACAGGTGAGAATGTTTGTAACACTGTGAATTCCTAGTCGAAATCTCTGGGTTTATCTTGCGATCGAATCATGTTTGCATACCTAACAGCGAGTGGCAACACTGTAGAGTTGCCTACATCACCCCTAAAAGGATCTCAAGGCACCCCCTTGAGAAGCATTGCTCTACACCCTGTTACAACTGAACGACTGCAAAAATTAAGAACTCGAGGAGCCAGTGAGAGAACTACCACACTCAGTCCTTGAGGGTAGACTACTCAAAATGCAGATCACTTTTTAATCTACCTTCTAAGAGCCTATATTTGATTTTGGATGTTGTAGCATCTATTAGATAAAACAATTAGAAGGAAAAGGTTTTGTCCAAGCTGCACAGATGGCACTGACATTTGTAGATACAGCATAATCCAGCTGCATCATTAGTAATCGTTATTTGATTTTTAAAAACTCTTATGAGTCAGAAGTTCAAAAATGTGCTCAAAACAATTTCTTAGTGTGAGCAAGAGGGGAGAAAGAAATATGTAGGCACAGATTTCAGTATATTGGGCAGCAAACCTACAAACCAGCATTCAAAGCCTGGATGGATGAGTCAGGTGCTTAGTACAGAATCAGTATGATCTTCTTCCTTATTATGTCACAGTGGAAGATATACAGAGGAAAGAAACCTAAGAGAGTTTGCTTATATGAACAGATAAAGGATACTGGGACATGTAGGTTTGCAAATTCTCTGTTGCAGGGGTTGGTAATGTTTTGTAGTGGGGGGCTACTTTAATAGAGCTTAGCTATGAATGTGGTCTGCTTCCAACCTGGCCTACACCACCCATATGGCTCTCGCAGCTTCTCTTCACTGTCGGACCACTGCAAAGACGAAGCTCCTCCCACAGAAGTGCCACCAAAGTCCCCAAGCTCAGTGGACTACAACTAGCCTGCCACTGGGGATTGCTGACCCTTGCCTCATTGTATTTTTGCAGTCAACAATATTAGCTGATGAACAGCTTTGTATATGATCTTGCTCAGCACACTGCTATGTTGGAGTGCACACCTGGAGTTTGTTGTAGGAGCCTTACATTAGGGATCTGCAGTAGGTTAACATCTCAGCTCTCCACCTCACATTAGTGCAGGGTTGGAAATACCAGGGGTAAGCCTGGAGAGTGAGATCACTGCATATAGCACAGGCGGGAGGATTTCCTACCCCCCTTTCCTTCAAAAAGCTCTATTTACACATAACTGTCTGGAATTTAAATTATAATGTAAACAACAAAAAGCGAGCATAAGACAGAAATCACTTTTTTAAACAAGACAAGTTAATTTTTTTTTTAGCAGGACAAGATACTCTGCAAGTGGCCAGATTTCTAATAATAATTACACTTGCTATGGAAACCTTCAGAGGACTTAGAAGCTCTTCATGGTCATTTAATTAAGATTCTTAATATTCTTGCAGTTCAGATTGGTATCATCTCTGGTTTGCTTTGTTTTTAGCTGTAAAGGCTGAGACAAAGACTTTCTTTCAAGTCCCATCGAGTCTGAAGTCAGCAGAATCCATCTATTTCCTCTCCTTGGTGAACAAGCCAGGATCACACTTCTCTCCATGTTCTCCCTCCTTTTTGGGAGACAGTATCAATACACATTAAGTAGGGACATGCTATGCAGTACAGCATGCAGAGGGCTCTGGCCCACCTGAGGTTTCTGGAAGTTACTCTTGCACATCTGTTTTCTTTTAAAGCGACAGTAATGGAGCCATCAGGCACCACAGTGCATGGGCAACTGGTGCCTCCTTGGGCAACTGGTGCCTCCTGAGTCTGGGTGGGCACCCACAGAAGCCAGTGTAAGCATCAGGGACAGGGCTGGCAAGCACCCGCAGAAGCCAGCGTCAGTGTTGGCAGCCGGGTTGAGGCTGGTGAGCACCTGCAGAAGTTGGTGGCGGTGTTGCTGGCCCTGTTGGGGGTCATGTGCCCCCCCATACCTCCCCTACCAGTCACCTATGCCAGAGTAGCATCTTTGCAGGAAGCAAAGAGTCTCATTTAGATCAGTGACTCTTAACTGGGGCCCAATGGCACCTTCAGGCACCATGAGCTCCTTTTAAAGGTGTTGCACAACATTAGCACTGTTTGGTGTCCCTCTGTGTGCGATTCACAAGATAAATCCAGAGACTTCAAACAGAAATCCAGTATTAAACCTGGCCTGCTGTGGCCTACCCTAGTTCTCTGCAACAGAAGAGTCACTTGATTTTCAAAAAAATAAAATAAAATAAAATGAAATTAGGCTTTGAAATGGGGGAGGGGGTGGGGCAGCTGCAACACTTTGGGAAGTGATGGCTTGTGCCTTGAGTCTATACAGGTTGAGAACTGCTGCACTTAGGTCTGTAACTGAATGGCTTTTGTAACAGGGTTGCCAATTTTGTTCGAATCTATTCTAGGAGATTTACCAGCGTGCCTGAGACACACAACGCAAACATGCATATATCAGTCACGGTGCATAGACTTTACGTCAGGAAGGCAAATGCACATGACTATTACATTTAAAAAAAAACCTCACTGGACTACTGTATAAATCGGATTCAACATTTAATATTTATTTTAATGAATGCCCTATCATTTATCTCCCCAGTGACTTTCAGCATCTCCTGGAGCTTTATACCTACTTCCTGGAGACTCCAGGGCAATCCTGAAGGGTTTTGTACAGGGAAAGCCCGAGTTCACCACCACCAGCAGCAGCAGGCCTTCCCAACTTTCCTTTGGGATCCCCCAAAACACCAGAAAAACCAGGCGAGCGATAGCGAAACAGACTGGATTTCACTGGGAGGAAGCACCAGGGCCCGGTCTCCTTCCCACAGCGGCTACTTGCAAGCGGGGTGGGGGGGGAGACGAGGACCCAGCGCTGGGCAGCACCCGGCTCCCCTCGCCCTGTCGGAAGCGTCCGCCACCCGCTCGGCGAGGGCAGCTCCGAAACGGCGCAGCTGGGCACATCTGCCCCGGCGTTCCACAGCCGCAGCTGGGCGCCGCATCTGCCCGGGCAGCGTCTGGCGGGCGCCGTGCGAAGGGATCCCGGGCCGCGCCTACCTTCCAGGTGCCCAGCCCCAGGATGGGCATCTTGGCCTGGGTGTTGAGCTGCACGAAGGTGGCCATGGCTCCCGCCTGCTGCCGCTCGCCGCCGCCGGAGCAAAAAGCAGCCGCCCTCGCCCGGCCCAGCCCTCTCCATAGGGCCTGGCCCCGCCCCAACCGCCGGAGACAGGCGAGGGTTGGGCCCGGGGACATCGCTGCGTCCCGCCCACCGGTGCCAGCTCCTCCGCAGTCAGGGGGAGCGCCCCTTCCCCCCGCTAATCCGGCTCCCCAGGGCCCCTGCTTCCCGCAGCCAATCCGGATCCGCGGGCGCTGGGTGCTGAGGCCACGGGAGTCCCGGATGCCGGAGAGGCGCGGGGAGGCAGGTGCCGCCCTCTGCCAGCCTCCTCCGGCGGGTGAGGAGAGGAGCCGACAGGGGCCGGCTCAGCTTTTGTCCCTGTCGGAGCGTCCCCGCCGCGGCCCTGTTCCCCCTGGCGGGGGGCTGCCATCGATCAACCGGCTCCTGAAACGCGGGGCCGCAAAGGACCCGGAGGGGCCTCGAGTCCCGAAAGCCTGAGAACCGCTGGGGGGGGGGAGGGGAGGGAGGAATGGGACATGGGGCGGCCAACCCCCCCGGCCTGCCCTGGCGTCTCCAGGAATTACATAGACCTCCAGGAGACCCCCGAGAGGCACCCGGGGGGAGGAATGATAGGGCATTCATTTAAATACGTATAAAATGTTGACTCTGATTTGAACAGTAGCCCAGCGGGTTTTTAAAAGGTAAGTTTTGTATTTGCCTTCCTGATGTTAAATCTATGCATTGTAATCTAACTGATATACAGGAGCACATGGGCACACTGGTTTTGTGTTGCAGGCATGTTGGCGTTCAGGAGACGTCCTGGCGTGAACACCATGTGTCCCCAGCGGCTGGGGAGGGGCAGCGAGCTCCGGCAGGTGGTGCTGGTGCCGTTGGCAGTGGGACCATGGCGCTGGTAAGTGTGGAGCTGCCATAGGCAGCTGTGGCGCTATTGGCAGCGGTGGCGAGTGCTGACCAGTGGTGCTGGTGGATTGCTTGGAGACACCGCCAGGGGTGTTGGTGGCATGGGTGGCGAGCAGTGACTGCCCATAAGCACTGCCAGCAGTGTCAGCGGTGCCTTTTCATAGGGGGTGCACTGCCACGCTCAGGGGGTGCATGTGCACCTGCGTGCACCCCTTACGCATAGTCAGTGCCTCCTGGATTAGTTTCAAACAAAGTTGACAACCCTCATGGGACAGCAGGAGGAGGAAAAGGAACTAGAAATGGAGGCAAAGGATGAAAAAGTGTGTTGGGAGAGGAGTGAGGAGCTGCTCTGCCATATCTCAGGCTATAAGGTTGATGGCAGTGACTTAACCAGGTTTTAAGTATCCATAGTATGGAAGTATAGGAGTACAGGGCAGGAGAAGGCATGTGTTGACTCCCAGGTGTTTGAGAACCACTGCTCAAATGAAGTGGGCTGTAGTGTACATGCCTGTCCTGCAGCGAGGGGAGTTTACTACCAGCCGGGAAATGTCCTTGCTCACCTTCTACTCGCTGTTATGGAGACTCACGTTTACAGAATTTAGGGAGCTATTTTGGGGTATTCTATTATTATCATTATTATCACTTTTTAAAAAACTTAGGAATCACAAAATAGATGTCTCAAAGTACGGACCACTTCTGGTAGCAGCATTGATCAGGTGGTCTCTCTCAGTTCCCTCTTCTCTTTGGGCTATCCCCATGGTAATGACAAATAAAATGCAGCCACTGCTTTGAAATTACCTTGCTGACTTTAATTTGATCTTTTTTAAAGTGGTAAAAAGTTGATGGCCATTTTAAGGCTTGTGACCAATCTCAGCCACTTCTGGAAATGCCATGGCGCTCCTACTCCCTGGCTGGTGCTTGCGGGGGGGGCACTGGTGCTCCCACCTGCTCCCCCGCCTGTTGCCTAAGTGGTGAGCGTGGCCTGTCAGGGGGTGCACCTGCACCTCCATGCACCTGCTGCGCGTCGCCACTGTCTACTCGCTTTCATACACTGCTGGAAAAGATGCTTTAAAATAAAAGGCAAGATTTTTTAAAGCATTCATCACTAGCCTAAACTGCTTTTAATGAAGTCAGCTTGACTTCAATAGGAGCAGAATGGGAGATGTTAATGAAGTTATGCACTGATGTGAAACTGGTTCTACAACTGTTATAGCTTCTCACTTCGACTCCCAGAGCGTGTAAATGGACATTCAGTAAATCCCATGTTAGTGCAGATTATACTTTTCTACCACATGGAACCCATTCGTGGGTGAGGACCCACACCCAGTCATAAATTTACAACCTTTTTCTAAAGACTTCAACAACCAAGCCCCAGACCCACACAGAAAGTTCAGCAACTGCCTCTTCCCACCCTCAATGCCAAGGGCAAGCACCACACAAACATCCATACACACAGGCTACAGCTACATGAGACAGTGTGCAGAAGATTAATTTACTGCATGTTAGTGCATTAGCATGGGCTTAGTATAATGCTCAGTAGCGTCACAAAAAAAAATCATCTGTGCTAATGTGCAGTAGCACCGAATACATTGCATTAAGTTTAAGTTTAGTACCTGTAATGACTAATGTGCCATATATACAGCACATTAATGAACGTGTAGATGTGCCCACACACACCAAATGAAAATAAAGAAAAATAATCAGAGCTGCACTGATACATCTCTGGCATATTGGATCAGCACCGATAAAAGGAAAATTAACATTATTGGCAATCTTTTTTTTTGGCCAGCATCATCCATTTATTTATGTCACCAGTAAATGCTGTGTGTATGTGCATAGCCATCATGCAAGTGGCCAGAAATGCAGCCAGGCAGCATAGAGAGCAGTGTCCAGATGGTAAGTCTGTGGGGGAAAGGTGTGTGGTGAGGGCAGATCGAGGCCCCCACAGTGAGGGAGGGAGTGGGGCAGGGGCAGGCATTGCCCAGCCAGGGTGGTGGATGTGACCCTGGGAGTGGGATGGAACCATGGGCAGCTTGTCCAGGGGGCATAGGGGAGTTGGGAGGGCAGGTGGCTCCCTGCCTCTGTGCACACCCCTGGGAGAGACATGGAGGGCATGTGCCCCCCTGGATTTGTGCTCAAGGGGGTGGGCTGCCCACTGCAGGGTCAGGGCCAGAGGCTGTGCTGGCCTCTTCCTGGCAGGCTGAGCCGGGGCTGGGCTTTCAGTGGGTGGGAGCAAGGCAGGCAGCAGCAGCACTGGGAGGGGTGGGGGTGGGCTATAGCCACCCCAAAATTTCCCATAGCCATCTCTTCTAGTGCCACTGCTGCCTGCCCTGCTGCTGTCCACCCTGAGCATAGCCCTGGCCCAGCCTCCCCACTGGGTAGAGGCTGGTGCATCCCCTGACCCTGAGCCTGCAGTGATCAGCCCACTCTCACCCTGTGCACAACTCCAGGGGGCACATTCCCCCATGCCTCCCCTGAGGGTGCATGCAGAGGTGAGGAGCTGCCCTTCTTTCTGTGTACCCCGCAGACAAGCTGCCTATGGCTCCATCTTGCTTCCAGGGTTGCATCCACTGTTCCGGCTGGGCAGTGTCTGTGCCTGCCCCTGCCCCTGGTTCCGCCCCACTCTCTCCCTCACCGTGGGGGCCTTGACCTGCCCCCCCCACTCCTCCTCTCCTTCCCCACCTCTGCCCCCCAACAGATTTACTGGCAGGATGCTGCTCTCCAAGCTGCTCAGCTGCATTCCTGTAAATCAGCTATCGGATTGGTATTGGCTGATATGGCTGGTTAATAATTGGCCATCAGTATCGGCCAAGAAAATCTTTATCAGTGCACCCCAAGAATAATAATAATAATAATAATAATAATAATAATAAAAAAAAAACTAAATGCCATGAAGGGAGCACCCTGTGCCCAGCAACAAGAAGCTATGGGCAGCCACAAACATCCCCTTTTACCCTGCCAGCCTGATGCTCAGTCCCAGAGATACAACACCAGCCTCCAGGGCTTCTGGCTTCCTCAGTGCTCAGGCCTCAACAGTTTCGGCCACCCCAAAATAAAAAAAAATAAAAAAACTATTTTGGGTGCACCGAGTCAGCCTTTCCACACAGACACTCCAACTGCTCTGATTCAAGCATAGGGCTAGAAAAATTGGGGTTTGGTGTGGCAATGCTGCAAAACCTTTTGGGTTTCAGCATGCCATGCCAAGCCCTGCATCTTTCAGCCCCGGAGCCCTGGCACTAGTCAGTCGGGTGCTGGAACTTGCCATGCTTTGGGGAGAAAAAAAAACTTCTTATGCCAACAAGGACACTGCTTTCCAACAGAGTCACAGTGGGGCATATAGCCTTGAACTCATAACTTTCTGTTTAGTATATGACCATTCAAATACTTGAGCCACATAGGAAATCCAGCTGTTTTCTCTTCCCACCTTCTGTGTCCAGAGCAGCACCACACACACCTACAGCAGCATGTACCTGATAACAACAGCAACAACAACAATAGTAGTAGTAATAATAATAATAATAAAATTAAATGCTTTCAGGGAGCACCCTGTGTCCAGCAAGAATTGGCCACAGGAAGCCACAAACATCCCCCTTTTTCCTACCAGCCTGATCCTCAGTCCCACAGATACAATGCCAGCCTCCGGGGCTGCTGCTCAGTGCTTGGGCGTCAATGGTCCCAGCTGCCCCAAAATTAAAAAAGAAAAAAAACCCCATTTTGGGTGCACCAAGTCACCCTTCCCAAACAGACAATCCAACTGCTCTGATTCAAGCACTTTGGTTCATGACTTACACCATACTTAATATTACAGTTGAAGTTTGCCCTTGTTATTTAGCAGTGAATTATTAGTCATGGCATGGTTGAGCAAACAACCAATAATTCTTTTTCTTCTAGAATCAAACAAATCCCTCTATGCCTTAATAACCTTGAAGAACGTGTCATGAATACTTCATGTCTTATCAAAATATTATGAAAACTTCATGAGTACATTTTTTTTAATGTTGGTGTTTAACTATGTGAAGTGTTGCATAAGCTGCTAAAGATTATTACATTTACAATAAGATATAAATTGACCAATAAGGTCTCCAGATGTTGTCGTCATTGGAAACTTGTTGCCAAAGCCACACAAGTGTGTTTCAGGTAGAGGTGGCCTACCTGTGTGTAAGAGTGTGGCAGGCTGTGAGCTTAATGGGCATTTATACACATACCTTTTAGTTCTCAGACACACTGGAGATCTGCCACTTCAAAGCAGACTTGATTAATCGAGTCTGCTCCTCATGGCAGCTGACGCAAACCATGCTGTGCTGCCTGCAGTTGTGTAAGAGGCAAAATGTGCATCAGCATGGAGAAAATGGCAGCAGTGTGCTTTTGAACTAAAGCACCTCCGATGTGTTTTAGTTCAAAAGTGCGCTGCCGCCATTTTCTTTGTACTGACGTGTATTTTCAAAGTGCCCAGAGCTGCGGTGCTTGCATGTGTAAAATGCGCAAGGAGCCTGTGGGCAGTGTGCAGGAGTGCAAGCGTTACAGCCCAGCTGCTGACTGTAGGGGATGATTGCAGACTGCCTGGGCACCAGGGCCAGCTGCTGTAGATAATTTGCTGGCAGGCAGATACATGGCTTGGGGGGTTGGGGGGAGAGAAAGAGACAGACAGACAGACACTTCCCAGGAGGGGAAAGAACCAGATGGACGTGAGAGTTAGACTCCTAGGGAGAGGAGCCTTAGACAGGCAGGCAGACAGCGGAGAGTCTGGAAGCCAGAGGGCTGAGAGCAGAGAGTCAGAAGCTGAGAGAACTGAGAGGAAGAGAGCTGGTGGCTTAGGTCATGGTGGAACCCAAGAACCACGCCTGAAGTGCTTAGTCTGAAAGTTGGCCTGTGATGGTGAAGATGACCACAAGACATGGAGAGACTGGGTGCACCTACATGTGCACTTTACTATGGGGCTGACTAATTAGGTCTGCAGTAAAGCATCACCATCTACACATGTGCCCATGTTAGGGTGCAGTAAATTAATTAACTACACTGTAGGATAGTATTGTCCAGGACACGTACTATTCTACAGTGGAGTAGTTATATTTGCTGAAATACATGTGTAGATGGTGACCAGGGCTGGCTGGGGCATGAGGGTGCTACAGTGTGGGGCTAGCCAGCAGGCATCCTGTGCACTGTAGCACTGTCATGCCCCAGCCAACCACTCTGCAACACGTTGAACCGGGGTGGAGCAGCCACAGGCTGGCAGCCTGCTCTGCCCTGCCTCAGCATGTTACAGTCCCAAACACACGTGTAAATGCTGTGCTTGGGAGAAATAAACTCCAGTGAGAATTGTGCCAAATCCGCAGTAGAGTAATCCTACTGTGCATTAGCATGGCAGGGAAAATCTGTGCCAATGTGCTAATGCACAGTAGAATTAGTCTACTATGCATTAGCATCACAAAAAAGCATATGCTGCTGGTACTGTGAAGTAGTGCTGATTACAGCTCATTAAGTTTAGTACCTGTTTATTACAGGTATTAAGCTTAATGTGCTTTAATTATGGCAGATTAATGCATGTGTAGACATGCCCTTTTTATATTAACGGAGCGAACAGATAAGAGGAGTGTGGGCTGGCAGCAGCAGACCCGAACCCAGCCACTCATGGTTGAGGAGAAGATCCAAGGTTGTTTGTTCAGTTACAGTGTTAACTGCTTATGTTCATTGTGTCCTGCTGTTAGCGAGTCTGCCCCATAGGAATAAAGACAGTGTCAAGATTGTAAATAAACCCCGAAAGACTGGACAAACAAGCTAAGTAACCCCAAACCCACTACACCATGTCAGAAAAGTCATGTTGCCCATCTGGCAAGTAGTGTGTGCAGCTGCCCTCTTAGAATCCAAGATGGCTGCCATGAATTCACATTTTGTTCAATATTTCAGCCCCCACTAGGATTAGAAAATTAAATCCAATGACAAAACCAATATTGTGTGAACATAACAATCTGTAACATTTCCATCGTGATAGCCACATTGGATTCCAAGATGTTTCATATCATATATCATAACACTTCTGTTCTCGTAGCTATGTTGGATTCCAAGATGGCTGGCACATTAGCATGTATGTATCAATTCAATGCAATTAAAAAACCTAGTAAACAATACTCTAATACTAAAACCTCACAAATTCTATTGCTACAAATTTCATAGCAGGCCTTCAGTACTGAAAACATTATAACTCTGGCTAGGCTACTTGTTCAAGTGATATTGAATAAGATGATACAATTTTTGAATTTCAGAATGTGGATAAGTCATATATTAATAATATATAACTCAATGGCAATGAAACACACAGACATATGTTTGGATTGAGGCAATGGGAAATTATAATAGTCTAATCCAATGGTAATATAATGGTAATACAATGGTATATATAATATTAATACAATGAGTAATTGCAGTTTTTCAGATCTCTTCATTACTTGAATCCATTTCTGAATCCCTATAGTTATTATATGGATTGCAGCATGATTGCAGCATGATACCTAGCACTCTCAGCCAGGTATGCATGGCACATTAACCTGCTTGCACAAGCATGCTGGTCCCCATCTTGCACTTGCAACTTCTTATCTGAAGGTATTATGCTGGTAATGGTTCAAGCTTGTTTATGATAAGAACATAACTCGTTTTTGGATTGCCAACCACAATGGTCAGGCAATGGCAATGGTGGATTAGGTTTAAGCACACTTGTGAAACAAGACTTGGATAATTGGCTGTATGTACATGGTGCATAAGGGAGTCATACGTAGGTGAAAGCTCAGTGGGGCATTATCTGTAATTAAAACAAACTTCCATCCCAATAAATAGTATTGGAAAAGTCTAATATTCAGTTTTATGGCCAGGCACTCCCTTTCTATTGTGGAATATTTTCTCCAGGTCTAGCAGTTCTCGGCTGGTGTATGCAGTCAGTCTATCTTCCCCATTCACCTATTGGGTAAGCAAAGCTACCCGGGGGCATCAGTTTGTAAAAAGAAAGGTTCCCTAAAGTTGGGGGTATAAAGCACTGGGTGTTGGCATAAAGCTTTCTTAAGTTACCCAAAAGCCTGTAATGCAGCCAACGTCCAGTGAAGGGGGCCCCCCTTTTCCTACCTTTCATGAGCTTGGTCAGGGGGGTAGACAGGTCAGAGAACCATAGTACAAATTTTCTGTAGTAATTTGCAAGGCCTAAGAAAGCTCTTAATTGTCTCTTGGTGGTTGATGCGATTGAATCACCTCTACTTAGTCTCCCAGTGGCTTTATCTGGCTCCACCCCACTTAGAAGCCTAAGTACCTCATTTCCTGCTGCCCCACTGAGCACTTTTTTGGGTGCACCGCTTGCCTGGCTGACCTGAGGTCCCTTAATACCACTCTAAGATGTTGTATGTGCTGTTCCTACCATTCCAAGATTATAATGTTATTGATATAGGTGGCCACATAGGCTTGGTGAAGGACTAGGAGCTGATCCATAAGACTCTAGAAAGAGGTGGCAGCCCCATGTAATCCAAATAGCATTCCAGGAAATTGAAGCAAGTCCTATGGAGTTCCAAAAATGTCTTCTCCTTATCTTTTCTGGCTATGGGGTTCTGCCAGTATCATTTTTTCGGGTCTAAGGTTGATATAAATTGGGCTTGCCCTATTTTCTTTAACATTTCCTCAATGTGAGGCATGGGGAAGGCATAGAAAGTGGCCACAGCTTTCATTTTCCTAAAATCGATACATAACCTTACAGTCCCATTGAGTTTAGGCACGAGCATCGTTGGGCTCTGTCATGGCGTGGTGTCCCCAGGGATGGCCGTGATGACCCTAGGGCTCTGGTTGACTCTTTCCCCTCAAGCTAAGCCCTCAAGTGTGAAGTTGGAGCACCTTCTTGTATCCAAGAAGGCCTGCCCTCTCTCTCGAGGTACATTCTCCCTCTCGTCTCAGGCTTGGCTGTGCTTAATCCTTATGTGCCCTGGTTCTCTTCTCTGGGCAAGTTGTGTTGTTACTTGTCTCCCTCTGGCTTCTTGCAGGTCCATCAGTTTTCCCCAAAGTTCCCTCTGCATTCTTAGAGCCTGCTGGGCATATTTTTCTTCACTGAACTCAATCTTTCCCTTGCTGGTGGGTCTTCCCCCGGCACCCATATATACCTTTGCATGTACTACATCTCCAACTCTCTCTGCAACCACCTTCCTTAACATCCACCATCTCACTGGTCCTGGGAGATTACTCGCATATACTTGGGGTCTCTTCCTCATCATCACTGGCTCTTCAGTCTCCTTCCCCACTATGGCTTCACCATTACCTCTCTTCCAACACATCTGTGCATTACACCGCACCGGGACTTGAGCTGCCTTTGGTCCCTGGTCTTTTGGCTTTGGGTACTGCCCCTTTTGAGAGTGACCTTGGCACAGCAGGTCATTTAGATTGGACTCCTCGCTTTTGTGCTCAGTTGTGATACCTGCTTCTTTCATTTCTATTTGCTGGATTCCTTCTGTCACTGTTACTATTCTCGCTTCATGCCTGTTGGCAAGTTTTTTCAGTTTCTCCTTTAGTTGGTCCATCTTCTCCATATGCTGGCTTATCAGCTGGCCCCATTTCTGATCCAGACACCCCGTGATCGCTGTCCGGATCTCTTCCCATATGGGTGTGGGATCTACCCTTGAGGATCTCTCTGTCATGGTGTCCTTTTTCTGCTGCACTGGTCCTATCTCATCTCTTGGACTCTCTAGACTCAGGTATCTGGGTAGTTCTGTGTGTTCCTGGAATTTCATGACTCCTAGCCATATGGCCTCTAGCTGTTTCTCAGTCTTCATTAAGGCTTCTTTCAACCCCTCTAGTTCTTGACAGTGGTCTTGGCATTTGGCTTTAGCCATGGCTATATGTTCTGCCAACTGTGCCCCCAGTGCAGCCAGCCATTCTTGCAGCATGTTTATAGCCTGTAGTATCTGTGACTTCCCCTCTTTTTCAGTGGGTGTGGCACAGTATACAGGGTCTAGCACCCATGGCTGTAACTGATCTCTCTCCTCACACAGGGCTGCTTCTCTGGCCATGCTTGCTTCTAGCTGGGCCTTCAGGGACTGCACCTCTGCCCCAAACTGGCACTTTTCTTCCCCCAGACTTTGCAGCTGAGTTCATAAGGCATCACGCTCTTCCGCAGCCCCTGTTGCTGCGCCCTCTGGTGCTGGGCTCTCCACACTGTAGTGTGCCCCAGTTAGGCCTCCTGCTCCCCAATAGCCTCATCCCGATCCACCGGTTCAAACACGTAACAATGTAAATACAAGCCCATGGGCTATAACATAACAACAACAATAACAATGGAGGTCACACTCTGCCCCTTTAAGGAGGCAAGTTTCTCTCCCAACAATGATACTTTAGGAGCTCCTAGAGCCCGTTAGTCTTACCAGCAGCATAATAGGCAACCAAGCATCTCTGAGTAGTTTTTCTGCAAGAGCTGCTTCCCCCTGGCTGCTGACAGAGACCTAACCTTGTACCAGCCCCAGCCCTGGGGCTTCTATCTGTCCAGGGCCCTGTTTCCTTCTGGTCAGCTGACTGGGTACAGGTGCCAGCTAATACTGTGATTAGCTTACTGCCAAGGCAACCTGCAGCTGTGGAGCCCTGCCTAGCTCTCAGGGCTCCCTAACTAAGCTGCCTGTCCTCTTGAAGAAGTAGACACACCTTAGTGCCCCACAACACACTCCTTCAGGGACTCTGAGACTCTTCAGTGATGCTGCTTCTACACATTTGTTCTAATTCTGCCTGCACTGGTTCATATAAGTGACACAGAAGTCATCTCCAAGGCTCCCTGCCTATACATCCTGGGGGTGTTCTTTAATGAAAACATCCCTAAACTCATGGATCAGCTGGATGAGTTGGGCCCTCTGGGGTCTGTTAGCTGCTCACTCATACCCAACATTCAACCTCCCAACTTGTCTTCTCTTCTCTTCTCTCCTCTCTGGGCTTAACTCAGAGCTGTTGGGGACTGGACTCATAAGCCACCCTTCCAGCATCACCTATTTTTTTAGGAAGTTGGTATGACAAATTTGTAGTTGGTTCTTGTACCAAATTTGTAGTAGGTTGTTGTATTTCATAATTTACCTGGCCTTCCCTTCTGACAGCCCAGAACTGCCCCTGCCACCTCAGAAGAAGTTTACTACCACTGTCAGAAAGCAGCACCAATACCTGTTGTCACAGTTTGAAAGACAAGGAATGGAAGATCTGCATTTCTTTGGTGCTGAAACTGAATGGCTATCTTGTAGTAAGTCTGAAGTTCTTGCTTCATTTGCATCATTGTGGTCACAGGATATTCACCACCTTCATCTTCTAATAAATTGCAATATCTTTCAAGTATAACTTTCAGACTGTACACACTTTTTTCCCATGCAAAGCCGGTATCTAGTTCATCAGTCACTTGATGCCATGCTCTCTCTTCAGGAGAAAGAAGAGTATCTTCTTCTTCTTCAAATGAGAAACATCAGTAAATATATTTATCAGTGGAAAGTAGAAACGTTTTTAAAAAATGGTTATTCCTTAAGAGGAATGTTTAGTTTATTTAATTCAATCTGAAAAATTCATAACACTAATAATTTTGAGTTAAATAATCCCTTGGGGACAGATATATTGCTGGCGAGTCCCTGCCTGAGAGGAAGCAGAAGGGTGGTAAGGTTGAGCAATGACCTCAAAACACTGAGGCTTTGATGAAAATCTTGACTTCTACATTTCTTGACTTTAAAAAAACATTAGGATCAGATTTTGGTCAGATTCTCCATCATCCTGTCCTCTGTACACTTGATTTCCCTAGGTACAAAGTGAATTCCAAGTGTGGATGAATTTCTGTCACGTTTGTATGGCAGTATTTTACTTACATTCAGCACTCATGACATATAGACTTCATGTCTAGCACAGTTTTGCGTGGTGCAAATCCCAAGGTGCATGGAAGCCACCACAACAACCCAGCTGAACCTGGGAAGGGCTAGGCTGCTTTCCTTTGCACTTAGCTGCAGTGAAGCCACGATGATATTCTAACCGCAGGGAATTGTTGTCCTGGCAATATTTTGGCCATGCTCAGCTTCCTGGCCACATCCTGATATCCTGGGAACTGTGGGCTGGACTATGGTGGGCTGGGCTATGGTTGTTATGCTGCAGTTGGAGGTATAATTGTAGCACAACTGTGCCAACTTTAGGTAGCTCAGGTAACAGTGCAGAAAAGACATCATGGACCAAGTCTCCAAGTGCTTACTTTAGGTCCCAGGAGGACATGTACAACCCATGTGGAAGACCCTGCCACTGTGTTGTCCGTTTATTATTACCTGAGCTTACCTATAAAAGGCTGTGGCTGTGGCCGCTTCTGGGAACAAGTGCTGACTGATTGCTGCAACTGCTATCAGAAGCAGCCACAGCCACTCCTGAAAGTGGCTGCAGCAAGTGCAGCTATCGGCCGGTGCTTGCAGGGGGGGTGCTGGTGTTCCCGCCTGCCCCCCCGCCCGTCGCCTAAGCGGCAAGTACGACCATCAGGGGATGCACCAGTGCTCTCAGGGGGTGCGCATACACCCCCATTCACTCCCTATGCATTGCCACTGACATCAGTTGTATGATAACTTTGATGGATCAACGCAATACAGTTGCATAGGGGCAGGATCTGGCCATTTTTTCACAAGTAGAAATAATTACCCACAGTGTACAGAGCCTCACAGTTCATGGTGCAGAGCAGTAAAGAATTAGTCCTTTTAGTCTGGAGTAAACAAATTAACTTCACAGCAGGGTAGTATGTGTAAGTACTATCCTGCTGTGGAGTTTTTTACTTTGCAGCCGTGCATGTGTAGATGCTGCCTCAGCTGGCTGGGGCACAAGGGTTCTTCAGTGTGGGGGCTAGCCTCATGGTGAAGCACCCTCGTGTCCCATCCAGACCCTCTGCAGCACGTTGAGCCAGGGGGAACAGCCTTGGGCTGGCAGGCTGACCCCTAGGGCTCCTTGCCAGCCAGAGCTGCTCTGCCCTGGCTCAATGTGCTGAGAACCTGAGCACATGTTTAAACGACTTGTCTGGGAGCAATAAGCTCCAGGGCAATAAACTCTGGAGTTTATTGCTTTGCGTTAATTGCATATGTAGACTTGTCCACTGAGGAGTAAACTGAACATTTCTGCTTGGTGCAGTGTTGTCTTGTGAATCTGGACTGACCTCTAGTGGCAAGAGAGGCAAGTTACTGAATGAGTGACCTGGCAGCAGTACTCTATGGGATGTTTGAAAAAATGGAAATAATGAAAAAGACTAAATAAAATGGAGCAAGCCACTTTCAACTTACGATTGATTGTTTTTTGTTCATTTTGGATAAAAATCTGGGCAGTTCTCTACTTTGGAGCATGACAGCACCTGGTGAAATTGCAGTGCTGTAGAGAGCAGTTTCCAGGCTCAGAAAAGCAGATGAGGCAATAGAATTAACTATATACAGAGCCCAATGGAGCTTGAAATGGGCCAACAAAACAATCAGCAGCTTCATCAGGATTTCATTCTGATGTAGTAGTACAGCTGTAGTGCTGTAAACTCAGATGATAGATTTTATTGTTAAAGCATGTTTACATTGTCATCACTTTATTGCTGGTGTTTGTATTTGTATTACAGTGGTGGCTAATGCTGAAACTTTATTTTACTAGTTGCTGCATGCTTACATAGTTAGAAGGGACCCTGAGACAGGCTTAAGGCAATTCACCTGGCATCTGACCCTCCCCTTGTGGTAGACTTGCCTGCTCATACTCCTTGGCTTCCCTTTACCTCCTGTCTCTCACCTGCCACAATTTGATCGTACGATTTTAACTGGGGAGGCTGCCTCCAGAGGCTAGGTTAGCCTCTTTCTGGGTGCCTCTCCTTTGTGTAGAGCCCTTGGGGCTTCACTGCCTCAAACGCCACAGGGTGGGTTTCCCCTTTATGACAGCCTCAGCTGTGCCTTAGGGGTAATAATTGTGACATCCAGTCACCCCCATAGTCACACCTATGCCTGGCAGAGGTTAGTTAGTGTTGCAGGGTTGGGGGAGAGGGAAGGGATCCTTGGTCCTGACTCCAGCCTTGGGCCCTCAAGCCACAAATCTTTGTTGGGGCTTCAGCCTCCCTGGCTTCAGCCCCTTTTCTCTAGCTCAGTTCCCTAGTCCAAGGTCCACTGTCCCAGACCTCAGTTTCTGGCCCCCTGGCCCCCGTTTCTCACCCTGGGCCCCTGGCCCCTGTTCCTGATCCTTGCTATGGATCTTTCTACTGGCCATCTCTCAGGCACCCCTGTGGTCTCCAAGCCACCCCTCTAGCCACAACCTGGTCCTCTGGTTTTAAACAAATATAACCAGCGTAACAGAAATATGAGCAGACTACTTCCACAAAGTTCTTCCCCACTCTAGGTCAATACCCTATCACGGGCTATACTTTCCTATGACAAGCTCACTCTCATGGGTACCTTGGGTGTCTATAGGCCTGTTTCCTGCATCCAGCTTCTCTGTGGAGCTCCTATCCCTGTAGCATGCAGGGTCTGACTGCTTTCTCCAGATCAGGCTATAGGTTTATATGCCCTGATGCCCTGTTCCCTTCCTGTCATGTAGCTCTCCAGCCACATATAGGAGTTTCCCCTTTTCAGTAAGAGCCAGTCTATGCTTCTGCTGTTGTAGCCCCACATGGTTAGCTTAGCCTGTTGCATTCTCTTAATGGCTCCGTTACAGGGGCCCAAGTGGAAGAAAGGAAGTGTTACCTACGTTAACCTGCTCTTTCCTACAGCTGAGAACATGAGGCATAAATAAAGACATTCAAAAAGCCAGAGGCTGAATCGATTCAGTCTTTGTGGGTTAGTCGATACTGCATAGCTTAAGCAGAGAAGTAAGTGAGCAGGCATTCACTTTCAATTTTGGAAATGCAGCCAGAAGCAGGGGCTTGAATGCGGGGGGGGCGGGGGGTGGCCATGCCCCAGCCTGCTTAAGCTATGCGCAGGGAGCCATTAAGAGAATGCAACAGGTTAAGCTAACCATGTGGGGCTACAACAGCAGGAGCATAGACTGGCTCTTCTTCCCACCTGGTGGGGAGGGTGGCAGCTCCTGCCAGGCTTTTGTTTCCCACGCTCTCCAAGGGAGTCCATGGCCATGTCCCACCGTGGGAGGGCAGGCTGAGAGGGTGGAGGGGGGTTCAAGCTCCTGTTCCTGGCAGCACGGGCCTGGGTCTGAGTTGGGGAAGCCCCTACCAGACCCCTGCCTCTGCTTCATGGCCATGCGGGACCTCAGCTGGGGTGTGTGGGGGGTTACCATGCCTGTCTCCCACTTGAGTGGGGGAGAGGGAAGCCCCAACTAGGGTTTCTTCTATCTCTCCTTGCTAGAGTGGAAAGCAGATGTGGCCATGCCACACCTGGGTTTTAACCCCTTCCCTGCCCCACACGGGACCTACCCAGGGCCTGCCTGGCACTTGAGGGGAGAACAGCCCTTGCAAGGATTTTGCACTCCCCTCGACCCAGGCAGACCCAGCTGGGGTCCCATGCAGGCATGGTAGGGGGTTTAACCCCCCCCTTGCCCCACTCCCCCAGTGCAGCCCTGGGGCTGGGGCATGGCCACACCCCTGCTCTCCGCTGGAGCTGGGAATGGGCAAAAGCCTGGTAGGGGCTGTCCTTCCCTCCCCCTCAAGTGGGGAGTAGGGAGACAGAAGTCTGATAGGGGTTGTCCCCTCTCCCCCATCCAGGCTGACCCAGCTGGGGTCCTGTGCAGAGCAGGGAAGGTGTTTAAACCCCTTCCCTCCCTCCCTCAGTATGCAACCCCTGTCCAGGGCATGGCCATACCCTCCGCTCTTTATTCCAGCTGGAAGAGATGGAGGAAACCTCAGTTGGGGCTTTCCTCTCCCCCTACTTGAGTGGGGAGCAGGGGGCAGAAGCATGGCAGGAGTTTTCCTCCCACCTCAGCTTGCTGGCCTCCGGCTGGGGCATAGCCACCCCTACTCCCTCTATTCAAGCAAGGAGCAAGCGGGGGGGCAAAAGCCTGGCAGGAGCTGCCTCCCAAGGCAAACTCCAACTTGACTCTGGAGCCAAAGAGGGGGCTTAAAGCCCCCTCTCTGCCCACCTCAGCATGTGAGCCACAGGCTGGGATGTGGTCATGCCCCCTGCTCTTCGCTTTGGGGGTGGGGGGCGGGGGAGGCAGGGGCCTGACAGGGTCTTCTCCCCTGCAGACCCAGGCTGGGATTCCATGCTGCCAGGTAGGGGGGTTAAATCCCCCTCTCCCCCCTCAGCCTGGGCTCCAGCAGAGTGCAGGGTGGAAGTGGGGCAAAAGACTGGCAGGGCTTGTCCTCCCCAGGCAAACCCAAGTTGAGGTTCTCCCTCTGTCTGAGCATGCTGATCTGGGCCATCACCTGGCCATGCTCCTCGCTGGCTTCTCTGGAGCAGTGAGCAGGGAAAAACCATGCAAGGGCTGCTTTACCCCTGCCAGGCAAACCCTGGCTGGGGTCCCATGTAGGTGGGAGAGGGGGTTTAAACCCCTCTTCTTCCCCTCTGTCTTGGCCTGCCAGCCCCAGCCAGCATCTGGCTATGCCCATGTCCCCTCTCCTTGAGCAGTGAGTGGGTAGAAACCAGGCAGGGCCTGCTCCTCTGCTCTCCCTCCCCTTTGCCTCTGCTAGGCAGTCTCCAGTGGGGGTCCCATGCAGGTGAAGGAGGGAGCTTAAAGCCTCTCCCCCTTGCATCATTCTGCTGGCCTGGACAGGGGTCTGGCTGTACCCTTCCTCCACTCCAGCAGTGAGTGGGGGAAAAGCTTGTGAGGGGCTGCTTCAGGGCAAGGTTTCCCACCTCACTCTTTTCTCTGCCAGTCTGAGCAGTGGTAATTCTCCAGCTAAGGAGCAGAGGGGCAGGGCTAACCTTGCTCCACTGGAGCAGACAGTCCAGCCCAACCCAGGGCTGCAAAGCATCCTGGGATGCTAAGGGACTTTGATTTAACTTAAAACATCAATTTCTAAACTGCACAAAAAATTCTGCACAAGAAGCTCAACTCAGTGCAGCCTTCTCGTGCAGAGAAAGACTAGTTGTTGGGGGAGAAGGAAAAAGTCAGGGTCCATCAGCTCTTTGATTAATACATAAACATAAGCATTCTGAAAATAAACCAGAGATTAGGGTAGGTATTTGAATCTCAGTACCTCCAAGTATCTTAATTTTATTTCTCCTGGCCAATTAGTGAAAACTGGGCAAATACTGCAGAATTGTCTTCGTCCAGCAAATACCTTACCCTCTCTCTCAGTTGTATCTGTTTCAGGATGGGTTACCAGGGTTAAATGCATTTATAATGACATGTGGGCTATTTAACTCATGGCGAGACACAGGCATTTTCATGGATTGGTTGCGGCATGAAAAACCAACTTCATGGGCATTTTCGTGCCTCTTGCTGTTGATTGGCACAGAGGCATATACCATATAAATAAATAGGAAATTTCACAAAAAGTAAATTATATTGTATAATTTATCATATTGTTATAAATCTAAATATTAAATCTAAATGTAAATATATTATACATATACATGTATATACAATATGTAATGTATATCATCATAATTTATTATATGTAGCATTCTACAAAAAAATAAAAATATTACATAATGCTAACCTTAATAGAAACATTTTCACTTCAGTGACTGGTGCCTTCACTTAATCTAGTTCACTAGCAGACAGTAACTCTCAATCATGTGATCTGTGGCTATAGTGATTGTCATGTTTTCGTTGAATTGTGGTAAGCAGTGGGACTTTCTAAAATAGCATATTATATGAATAATATGCTGTCTTGTTTTTTTATTAGGTTGATTTTGTGGGAAATCATGGCCAGCGCAATATTTCTTGGAGAACATGGACAATGCCATTTTTTGCAGTTTCTGCAAAAACTGAGAAATCGTGAATTAGGTAGATCCCTAATAATAACTTAAGGTAAACAGAATTGCACAGCCAATATCGTGACCAACCCTGAAAACAACTCTTGACTTTGTATAAAAAGTATGTTTGTCTCAGGTGTATATTCATGCCCTATGAATTCCTAATAGTGTGCACACTTATCAATATAATGGGAATTTTCTGTTGCAGAGCAGGAGCAAAATAGGCCTATAGTTGTAGAATCTCTCGGTCAACGCTCAGGTGAAGGTAGCAGGAGACACCCAGCAGACTGCACTGACCAAGGCGAGGAGAGCTAAGCCTGAAGTTGGGTGAGGCCGAGCAAGATGGGTGTGGCCCTGAGAGAGGGCAGTATGAAGGAAACGTGGAAAACTAAGCTTGTGAGGATACAAAATCAAAGTGAAAAATTAAAATTGTTCATATGGTAAATACTTTACTAATGTTGCATATACAAATATTTATCTCCGATACTTCAGAGGGGGACATATTTTCAGACTGTGGGAAAACAGTCATTCTACCTTAAAGAAAAAATAATGAGA
>NW_017729022.1:87133499-87136023 GCF_001723915.1 Gavialis gangeticus
TGCGAGACATGGGACCTATGGAGGGAAGGTCGGAGCGGGTATTAGGCCCTTGTCAGCAGGGCAAGTAATGGGTAGCCTCCTGCCTTAGTAACAACTCTCATATTTTTCCATCAAGGCGTGGCAGGAGAGCAAAGTGGGTGGTTATGCCAGGAGCGGGGCGGCTGGCGGAGATCTGACAAGGAGGCCACCCTATTACAGTGTGCTTCCAAATCCCTTTACATTTGTGAAAAACATTTTTTTTCACTTTCATTGAACACCATGGGCGTGTCCACACATGCAAGCTTGTAGAAGCTCAAGTAGAAGAGGTGCAAATTTGAGCCAGGGCTTTTTGCCACAGCACACATGCCCAGACATGCAGTTTGGTGTGGGGCAAATTGTGCCACTTGGGGCAAAATAACCCTGCCTGCCTCCTCCAGGATTTGCAGCCTAGGGGAGCTAGAGCCCAGGGCTAACACCTGTGCTGGCCCCAGCAGTATAAATAGTTGCCCTGTGTTGGACGCAGAAATATAAAAAGCTGCCCTGGGAAGTAGCTCAGGGCTACTTGCTCTCAGGAGCTTCTGAGGACTGGCCAATTGGTATCTGGGGACACTAGCCCTTGTGCCAGCTGGACTGCTGAAGCAGCCCTGAGAGTTCCCTGCACCCTGTACCCTGCAGCAGTCTGGCAGTGGAGGCTGCTGCCTGGCTCTGACTTGCTGCCACCTGCAACAGCATGTGGCCCCATGGCTGCACGCCTGCCAGACCCAGATGGAGACTGCACAGCCAGTAGTGGCACCTGCCCCTTTAGGCCAGCTGCCAGTGGGCTGTGGCTGGACAGTTGCCTTTGTGTGGCACTACTGCCATGTGTGCCCCTGCCCAGCTATCTGTGCAGCTATCACCTGGAAGATGTTCCCATGAAGTGGCCTGCTTTGAACTGTCATAGCATGTCCTCCTGGCCACAAGTGGCCAGGAGGTCAGCCACCTCCATCTGGGTCCCAGGTGTCAGCCCTGAGCAGGCTCTTCTGCCTGAGTCCTACCACTTGCCTCACTAGCAGGAATTCTGGTGTTCCCTATTTAAAACCAGCAAAATCTCTGAAAAAAAATCCCAAATTCACTCTTTAAAATAACCCAAAATCCATGTTTCTCCATGTGGCAGGGCACTGTTGGTGCCTGCCACTTTAAGGACTCAGCCAAGCAGCCAGCAGGTGCTTGATTGTGACGGCCATTTTAGATCTTTGGCTGCCCATATAAACAAAGCAGTTTGCTGCTGGCAGGCAGGCAGTAACATCGCCTGGCTGCAAGGCTGCTTGGAACATCCTGTAGGTAAAGGAGGAGCCGTAGGGGATGGCTAGGAGGTTCCTGGTCCTGGGCATGACCTAAAACTGCACCCTGCCAGGAGTGGGTGGCCTGGTGGGGCTCTCAGTGGTGTGGGAGCCCCCAGGAAATGCCAGGCCAGTGATCACCCCGGTGAAAGGCAGGTCAGGGCGCCTTAATAACCCCAGCTCCCACAACTGGGTGGGCCAGAAGGCGGACCCAGGAGAGAGAGTGGGCTGGAGGCACAGAGGCCTGATGGAGAGTACCCTCGACTGGTCAATGCTGGGGCCAGGACCAGAGTGGTCAAAAGGGCCTGGGGCCCACTGTGAGGGATGCCCAGAGCTGAGGGCCTGGGGTTCCAACTGGCCTTGGAGGTGAGGCCAGGGCCTGTGTGGCCAAAGGTCCTGGGGGGACCATGCTCGAGAGGGGAAATAGCTTCAGGGAGCTAGGCAGCCCAAATGAAAGCCGAGTAGAAGGCCACTGCCTGAGTGGAGGGATCCTGTAGAGGTCCGGACTGAAGGATTCTGGGGCTCAGTGTGGGGCCAGTGATGTTAACAACAGAGGATGCCACCTGCAAGGCTTGGGCTGCGGTGTAGGGGAGGAACAGAGCTGCAGATAGTGCCCCCCTAGCATCAGAGCAAGAAATGGGCAGCCTCCCGCCTAATTAACTACTTAATTAAATGTCATCAAGGCGTGGTGGGCAAGAAGGCGGGTGGTTGGCCCAGAACAGGTGGGTGGGGCCGTTGGTAGATGGGCTCTGAGAAGGCACTGTGTTACACTCTATAATTAAAAGACCATGAGAGAGAGAGAGAGAGATCAGTTGGATAATATTTTATTTACAATTGTAAAGCAACTTGGAAACCTCCCAGTTCCTCCACCATCATCATCAAATAAATTCTAATTCTCTATACAGTTTGGCATTGACTTTGGGTTTCTCTGTCATGGAAAAATCAGAGCTGCCTTACCCACTTCGCTCACCAGGATGTGCAGCGTTAAGCAGCACTGATATGCCACTGCCCTGTTCCTGCCCTTGCCCCTCACTCTCAACCCACAACTTACCCCTTGCCCCATTCCCATCACTCCTGTCCCACAGGGCCAGGAATGTGGGTGAGGGTTTTATGGGGGTGTGGGGTTTGTAGGTGGATTGTGGGGGGAGCGTGGGGGTGGAGGGGGCTATGAGGGGGGGCTTCTCAGGAGGGGTACGTCCCCTGTCCCCCGCAGGGCACAGCCCCCT
>NW_017729022.1:87141567-87141849 GCF_001723915.1 Gavialis gangeticus
GCTGCAGCTCGGTGGGGAAGATGTAGCTAAGCAGGGAGGCAAGCAGGGGGCTGCATCTAGCCGCAGGCTGAGCGGGGAGGCTGGAGCCATGCAGAGGGGTGTCTGGTGGACCCACCCCTCCTGAGCTGCATCCCCATCGTCTCCTGTACTCTCAGTAGTTCCGCTTGCTCCTCCAACTTCCCCCCACCCGCTACTTACCCTGCACAGAGCCCAGGTCCTGGTTGTTGCAGGCAGCATGCTTCAGCACTGGGGAAAGGGCCAACCACAGAGATGCTCTGGCAG
>NW_017729022.1:87146849-87147128 GCF_001723915.1 Gavialis gangeticus
CCTGCAGCTTACCAGCAACAGTAGCCGCACTCTTGGCCTCGTGGCACAGCCCCACTGCATGGCAGGGGGTAGTATGGCTCGGCCCCAGCCACCAGACATTTACGTGGCCTCTGCCACAGCATGCTGTTGTGGCCCAGCTCAGTGCGGCATGGGGCTGTGTGCTTTCGGGCTGTCACCTGGGGCTGCGTGCTACTTGTGGGGACTGCCAGCCACAGGGGCCTGGGTGCTGTGTGCACAGAAGTGGCCTGACTAGACGGTGCAGGGCCATGGGGTGAGGGG
>NW_017729022.1:87147796-87180949 GCF_001723915.1 Gavialis gangeticus
GGTGGGGAAGATGTAGCTAAGCAGGGAGGCAAGCAGGGGGCTGCATCTAGCCGCAGGCTGAGCGGGGAGGCTGGAGCCATGCAGAGGGGTGTCTGGTGGACCCACCCCTCCTGAGCTGCATCCCCATCGTCTCCTGTACTCTCAGTAGTTCCGCTTGCTCCTCCAACTTCCCCCCACCCGCTACTTACCCTGCACAGAGCCCAGGTCCTGGTTGTTGCAGGCAGCATGCTTCAGCACTGGGGAAAGGGCCAACCACAGAGATGCTCTGGCAGGCTACCAGAGCGTCTCTGTGGAGGACCGTGCCTCCAGTTGTGTCAAGGTATGGTCCCAGGCCCACTTTCTTCCACCACGGTTTTTTTGACTCCTGGATATCTAGGGGTCTAATTTTGCCCCTGTGCTGCAAATTTGCATCATGGGGAATGTTTTCTCTTTCCCACACCTGCCTCTTGCAGCATCTCAAAGGGCTTTAAGACGCTGCAAGAAGCATGTGCGTGCTTGTGTGGATGTGCCCCATAAGATGAAGAATATGTTGCTGAAGCTTGAAAAAATAATGGATTCCAAAAATGGATAATCAGTATTAAAAACAGATTATGTGACTTCTGAAAATATTTTGTGGTCTTTAGTTGAGCAACAGTGCAGAGATATTGATTCTGCAAAGGTCCATTATTTTGATCTGAACTCAACAGCTTATCCTGGGTGCCTTTAGAAATGCAAACAGGTAATCGGGAATCCACAGGATTCTCTCCCATCTAAGTGTAATAGTAGCACTACTTAGCCTTTGATAGCACTTTTGCATTTTAACAGGCTAAATATTACCTAAGTACCAAAATATTCCTGGGTGGAAAGAAACTTTAACCACTAGTATCTTTATTAGTACACTATTATAGTACACAAGCAGAAGCCGAAGCACAGTATTGTTAAGTGATATGCTCTAGACCAGTGATTCTGAACCAGGGTGCAGGGGTATCCTATGGTGCCGCTGGATCTTTTGACGGGTGCTGTGAGAAATGAGGTGTTGGTAGATAAGCAGTTAAACTATGTAAATAAGAGCAGGCTCAGGCTTGTCCCTATGTGGACAATTCCCCATTCCCACTGCCAGGCCCCTCTGCAAGGAGGTAATAAGCACTGTAATCTATAAATTAGTTTTTGAAACTGGGTGCCACTCAATTCACAAAAGTTTTATGAAGGGGTGCTTGGAGTCCAGTGAGGGGTGCCTCAAATCCAAAAAGGTTGAGGACCACTGCTCTAGACTTTACAGTGTGCTTCTAGGTGAGAGGGAAATAGGAGTGGCCAGATTCTGATCACAAATGAATGTGAGTCAGGTGTAATTCTCTTTAAATTACCCGTATAAAACTGGTGTCAGATTAGAATTAAACCCCAAGGATTCCTGGCTCTCAGTCCATGCTCTGTCCATTAGTCTCAGCCAGTAGGGGGTCCAGGATGCAAGCTCACTGTGCATGTTTCCAGCCTTCAAGATCAGAGCTGTCAGTGGTGAAGAGGGGTGTGACTGCACCACTGCATCTTCCCTGGATTCACCGCTGGTGCTGGCTACATGGAAAAAACATTGTAAAAAGAGCTAACATGGAACATGAATTAACTCTAATTTGTGCCTTGATATATCTGCGGATTTATGTGATTATATCTTACACAGTAAATGGAAGGCCTGATTCTGTTTGCTGACCCTTTTAAATCAGGACTAACTCCACTGACATATGTGAAGTTCCAGCCATGTTAAATCAGTGTGAGAAGAGAATAAGGCTGAACATATTTAACATATGGTAGCAGCGGGTACACGTGGGTTTGCAAACAAGGAACAGGACTAGACAGCAATGGGGCTGTGTGTAGGCACAGTTCTTGTGTAGGGGAGCACTATAACATAGAGACTTGGTAATGTACAAAGTGGCCAGATGAACTTTTGTGCTTTTGACAGTGTTCAGGGAAAGGCCTTCCACATACAGACGTCAGCAATTTGAAGTTTAGCTGTTTTCACTTCTCATTGTAACAGTGAAAGAAATTTTTAAACAACCCCTGCCCCAACCACCCCAAGTGAATGACTGTTTTGTCTGTTTTGAGGGAAGATGAAGGAAGGTCCTAATTTTGGCCTTCAGGGCCTATTTTCCCTTCCTCAAATTTCACTGGTGAGTTTTGTTTTTTGCCTTTGGTTTATTTTTCCAGATCCCGCTGTTGTTACCATGCACTAAAATATCAGTGTTCTCCAGTATGTTTGTGCTGAACTTATCATGTCTTGTGTCAGTACCACCCTTTCTGTCTCATTTTGGTTATCTCCTGCCTGACAGTCTTTTACTGACGTCTGAAGGTTCTCTATTTCATCACTTGTTTTTTTCTTAGAAAAAAACCCACATTCATGATAGTCTTTTCCCTTCTCTTTAAACAGCAAAAAATTAATTTAATCTTATAACACTGGCAATGGGAATACAGAAATGGCAAAAAACACCCTCTGCTGCCAAATTTAAAAACAATTGAATATCCCTGAATCTTCAGAAATGGTTCTAGAAATAGGCAAACTTTGGCCTTACGGTTAATTCTGTATTTCCTGTTTTTACTTTTCCTGAATTTACTTTGTTCTAATGTTAAATACCCCTTTCTTTACCTTGATTAACTTGCACTACTTTGGAAAGAGGTCTCTCCAGTCTCAAGCAGACAGACTCTTTACTTATGAAAACATCCTTTTTCAGGAAAGCATTTAAGCACATGTTAAGGTCAGTGCTTGAAAGTAAGCATGTGCTTTAAGTGCTTTTCCTTATAATAGAATTACTTCATACATCACGTCAGTTGTGCATTGCTGTTCTGTGTGATGTACAAAATATGTATTTACTGTGGCCACAATTCTGCTTACCATTACTTTCTGCTTTCTTTAATTTCAAGTGCAAAAGGAATGTAAGTTCTGCCCCACTTCCATATTTTTTTACAGAGGGTGTAAAGAAACTGAATACTTTTCAAGGTAGGGTGTTTTTTTTGAAGAATATGTTCTGACCACAATGCCTAATGCAAAGAAATGTTTTTGGGACACTTTTTGGGGAATTCTTCTCTTTTTAATTTTTATATTAGAACCAGATTTCCAGGATAGCATTTAAATTATCTTACTTTCTCTATGGAAATGTGAAAATATGAGATATGAAATCTACCAAGACAGGCAGATATAAAGGTATTTTTTTAAAAGTCAGAAAGTATTTTTCTATCAATTTAGCTAAAATTCCCATTTATTTGAAATGTCCTTTTGGAAATATTCAAACTTGAATCTGAATCTTGATGGAGTGGTGTTGTAGCCACGATGGTCCAGGAATTGGGCAAGAGACAAGGACTTTTGTGGGTGATATTTTTATTGAAGCAATTGCATGGTTGGGATCGACTTGGACAAGCTTTTAAATGACCTGATAAAGAATGTGTTTCATTTAAAGTTTGTCTAAGTCAATCTCAACCATGCAGTTGGCCCAATAAAAGATATCACCCACAAAAATCCCAGCTTGTATCTTACTCATTTTCATTACACATTATTTTAGAAATTTGATTGAATTTTAAGCAAAATAATGTAGCTTTATTAATGCCTTGTGCCTATGTGCCTTTATATTAACTGACAAAAGCATGGCTGGGTATATAAGAGGCTGAAATCTGCCCTCCCTCTTTAAAGGAAGAGCAGAGTTAATTTTTATATTACATTTATAGAGATGGTTTTGAAAGCTGAATTTGACTTAAAGATTTGGATTCAAGAACATATTTGATGTAAAACATGGGTCTTCTGGAGTTTAGCCATGCTAACTATAAAGAATATTAGTAGTCTTCCACTGCAAATTCTGTTTGTTCTTACGCCCATGCCATTATGCAGGTCCTCCACTGGAATCATCAATAGAATTCTTCCATGTTTCTGCCACTCTTAAATGACAGTAGATCTTAGCCTGCTGTAGGTGAAATCCTGTCCTAACTGAAATGTAAGGGATTTTTGCCACTGATTATAACAGAACCACCCTGTGGGTGTGTCTACATGAGATGCTTTGCTGCACAGTAGATTAATTTACTGTGTAGTAAAGCATTAGGGTCTACATGTGGCACTTCATTTACTGCACAGTGAATTGGTCTATTTTGCAGTTAGAAATTGCCTGTAAATATAGATAATAAACTAACTGCACAATATATTCTCTGCAATAGTGCATGTGTAGACACTGACTGGGATCAAATTTGTTCCTGATCACCCCAACACCAGGAGCACATTCAGACAAGTACAGATGTGCAGTATTCCTCATTGCAGACCCATATGTGGCGCTACACAATGCACTTGTTGCACATGCAGGTATTCCCCATGCTGCTAATTTGCAATGTGAGGGGATTTTTTTGACCCTGGGAGATACCAGGGTCAAAAAAACCTGTCCCTAAAAAAAAGTGGGGCGGTGCATGTGGCAGCAGTGTACACCTTCTAAAATTGGAGCCACACTCCAGCTGCCAGCCTGGCTACTTGCTGCAAGATTGCCATGACTATGGCTGCCGAAGGACCCCAGGTGAGGCTGCTCCCTGCAGGCACCAGGAGCTGAGCAGTGCTGGAACTCAGGAGCTCCCTGCTTCCCTAAACAGCCGAGGGCTGGCTGAGAGCTGTTCCACTTCTAGGACAGCTCCCAGCCAGCTCTAGGTTGCATGTGGATTACCCCAAGCACCCCAGGGCTAGCCAGGAACTGTTCCCCTTTTGGGGCAGCTCCTAGCCAGCTGCGGGCAGCACGTGGATTTCCAGAAAGGACAGTTTCCAGCCAGTCCTGGGCTGTTTGGGAAGTCTCCACACAGCCTGGAGCTGACTGGGAGTTGCCTCAGAAGGTTTCTGGCCAGACGCAGGCTGCTTAGGAAAATCTCTGCACAGCCCAGAACTGGCTAAGAGCTGCCGCAAAAGGGGGACTGTTTCCAGCCAACTCTGGGTGCCCCGGAAAATCCACATGCAGCCCAGAGCTGGCTGAGAGCTGTCTCAGAAGGGACAGTTCTCACTCAGCTCCAAGCTGCTCAGGGAAATTCCTGTCCAGCCCAGAGATGGCTGGGTGCTGTCCCAGAAAGGGGACAGTTCCCAGCCAGTCCCAGGCTATGTGGAGAAGCTCTCCTGGGCACAGGGCTTGTCCCATGGGTACAGGGCTGGGAGGATTCTGCAGCGGCAGCCGTTTCCTGGCCTTGTGCACATCAGGACCCCTCCTGATGTGTATAGGGCAAGGAGACAGCTGCCGCTGCAACTGGCAGAGCTCTCCTGGTTCCGTGTACATAGCCCCTTGCTCACTGCCATCCCCCAGGCTAGCACCCCTTGGCTGTTGCAGGGGGCCGGAGCAGGGTAGGATCAACCCAGGGTAGGAGCAGGGCTGTTCTGGCTGGGTACAGATTTGCTTCCAACAGGGAGCATGTGTAGACATGATCCCAGGGAAGGCTTACTGCACAGTATGTTACTGTACAGTAAGCCTTTATAGCATTAATAGCATGTGTAGACATGCCCAGTGTGTATTTTAGAGAAGTAAAAATGAGATAAGCATTCAGGAAGATATCAAACTGGATTTAGTTCAAACTCAACGATAGTGGCTGACTATAAAAATCAGTTTGAGGTTTAGTTGTTGATTCTAACACCTTGTATATAAAGCTCTGTGGTTTTCAGTTGCTGGGGTTTAACTTTCTTGTTAAATTACTGTTTTTATAGATTACTGGTGTTGCTCTTGTTCTGCCACTTGGTAGAGGAGATAATGCAATAAAACTATAATATTTGTAGGAACAAGTATGCATTGCAGCTTAAAGACCTGAAGGGCTAGTTTGAGAGTTTACGCACTTGTGTTTGTTCTATATTAATTAAATTTGCCTGCTATTAAATTACACAATTTAAATGTTAGTTTAGAAAGGAGCTGGTATATATTATTAGCCTTCTGAGTAGATCTATCACTCTGATTTTGGCACAAAGGGGGTTGCCTATTGAGAGTGCATATCCTACATCATAATGTTATTGTGTAGAGACCCAAAACAGGATCAAAGCCTATTTTACTAGGAACTGCACAGCCATTAAGTGAAACAGATCCTATCTTGAGGCACTTACTGTCTGATTAATGCAAGAAACAATAAGATTATATAACAGATCATCAGAACAGACCAAGCAGGTCCTCAGTTGGAACTTGCCAAGACCAGGCTCACATTCCTTGTATTATTGCTTCATTGGAGCCACTCTGATGCAAGTCTTGGAGGATGGTTGGAAGCTAGAGGTGGTTTTGAGACATACAAATTTCAGACAAATAGTTTGGTCATTTGCACCAGGTGAGGTTGTGCCCTAGTGTTGAAAAGATGAGGGAACAGGCAGTAAATACATGCATTTATGCAAATCTGCTATGTGTTCAACTGCATTAGTGTTTTGAGGAAGTATTTGGAGGAAGACAGCCGTGGCATTATGAATTCTTTGAGAGAGTAATTTGTTCTAAGGTGGAAGAAAACATAAAAGTGGTTGAGACAAAAATGCAAAAGGTGATTTGGTCTGAAATCTCTGATGGAGCAGGGGGTGATAGAAGTAGAAGTAGGAGCTGATAGGTTGGGCATACAAAGTTGTGGGGACAGGAAACTTGAGATAGAGAAAGGGTGCCCAGTGAAGGACTTCAGAGAAGAGAGGTGACGAGTAGAAATTACTGGGGGGTGGGGAGTCACAGGGCTTGAGGGACGTGATGAAAACAAAGGAAGTATCAGGAAGACCTGAGTGATGGAAGAAGACAAGTGTCTGAGCAGCCCTAAGAGAAGAAAAAGGCTGGCTCTTAAAAATAGGTATTGAGGAACAGCAGGCAAGTGCTAGACATTACTTGGATGTGTAGATCAAGTGAGAGGGTGCAGCCAAAGGATATTTAGGTTACAGGCTTGAGTGTCAGGAACAATGGGGATGTTGTCAGACAAACTGAGGAAATAAGAGAATGGGGAGGAGAGACAAGGAGTTCCACTGGTAGCAGGGGAACCTAGAGGAGATGGTAGAAAGGAAGGAGTGCAGGGTTAGAACTTGAACAGAAAAGTCTCCTTTGAATTTGAAACTGTATAATGAAGGTATCTCACATGTTGGATAGAGTCTGGCATCAAGGTAGACGTGTTCTAGAAATAACTGAGAGGAAATATCAAAGGACTAGAGCAGCATGACTGGGGAATGAGGAAGATTTTGGTAAATATGAAACCCACTTCTCCTACCAGCTTCTTTCTAATTATATTTTCTTTTGTGTCTACTCTGCTCCATTTCATTGATTTTTTTGATAGTCTTGTATGCAGCCTCATTGCACCACTATACACATGAAAGCTTATTTGCTGAGAGAACTTTTCTTAACTGCTTATCTCATGAACTTAGAAGCTGTTATGTCCTGGAAAGGTTCCAGTTTTGACACCTTGAAAAACAGTCTAGCTGTTCTTAGAGATCGTAGCTGCCGACTGGGTGAAACTTTCTGCAAAGAGGGAAAAGATTTGAGCCAGATCTTTCTCCTTCCTCTGCAGGTTTAAACTCTGATTGAAGGCAGTCTGTTATTTATATTGATGAAATGATCTGCTAAGGGGCCAGTGATATGTGGTGATAACAGCTTTGCAAGTCATTCTTGAATAAGACCTTGCTTGTGGCCTGAGATTATGTAATGTTAACTACAACAAGCTAGACATCATAATATCTAGGCTAGGGACAGACATTACACATAAACCAGTATAAGGGATAAGAAACTGGTTTAAACCTGTAACAGAACAGAAGTTCAGTGCACATAAACTGGTTTAAAAATGGCTAAAACCAGTTTAAGATAGGCCTGGATGGATGTAGTATCAGACTTAACTGATTTATGTTAAAACCAGTCTATCGAACTTCTGTCCCAGATCTCCTCCCAATACAAGTTAGGTCTCAGTCCCCCAGCACCCCAGGATGCATTGCAGTGCCCCCAGTAACCCTCCCCTTGCAGGTCTGGTGGGTTAGCTTCTGCCCCAGCTTGTCTGGTTAAGATGGCCCTGCCCCTGGCTGTCACAGAGCTGAGGCAGCTTCCCCAGCCCCACCTGCAGCAGCAGAGGGAGGAATGAGGTGGGGAATGGACCTACCCCAGCCCTGGCTCCCCTCTGCTGGGGTCTGCACAGCAGGGCAGGGCTGGGGGAAGCCCTCTGAGGTTCGGGAGAATGGAGTGAGGGGAATGGGGGTGGGGAATGGACCCCTGCTCTGACCCTGGCTCACAGCCAGGGTCTGCACAGTGGGTGGGGGGAAAGCCCCCCAGATGGGGGCCTTCCCCCCCCACAGCACGGCTCTGCCAGGCTGCAAATGCCCAAGCCCCACTCCCACACCTGCCCTCTGCCTGTCAGCTGTGGGGAGTGAGCAGGGGGAGAATGGACCCCTGCTTCAGTCCCGGGTCCCTGTGGTTGGGGTCTGCACAGTGGGTGGGGGGGAAGCCCCCAAAGTGGAGGATTTCCCCCTGCAGTGCAGCTCTACCCTTTTGCCAGCCTCCCACTTGTCAGCTGAGGAGAGGTGAGGGGAGGAATGGATCCTTGTTCCAGTCCCCCAGCCAGGTCTGCATAATGGGTGCGGGGAGAAAAGGCCATGAGGCAGGAATACTGGAAACCATTTCCCCCACAGGGACAGAATACCTTCCGGACATCCTAGCATACAGGGCACAAAAATTTAGTGCCACAGGTATGCAGAAGGCTCACCAGCGCAGGCTGGCTAGCTCCATGTAGCCTTCACATAGAGGGAGAGCAGAGCCGTGGCAGAGACTTCCCTGCCCTCTCTGGAATGCTGGATGCCCCTGAGAGGCTTGTTATGCAGCGAGATGTGCTTTGCTGTGTGCAGGGATTGCATTTCTTCCCAGTCCTTATGCATGGGAGAGGGAGAGGGTTTTTTACTCCTTTTCCTTTGCCTGGACCACAGACACATGAGAGCCCAGCAGGATCTACTCTTTGGAATGGTAAAAAATAACCTCCCCCCTGCCCTAACAGAAAACCCCCTCTCTTCTAGGAGCACATCACAGTTTCTCCCTCACTAAGTCTCTCTGTCTCACTTTGCCTATGGGGAGGCTAAACTGTCTCTTTCTCAGTTGCAGACTCTTATTTAGCCAGTTAAAAAAAGAGCTTAACCTTTCTCGCTCTGGTGTCCTTATTGCTCAGAATAAATCTGTGGCATACATTTGAAGCATACATCATGCATGTGTCCAACCTGAATCCCTGAGGCTTTGAAAAGCAGTTGCTCAAGGGCAATTACTTTTTCAGAAGAAAATGTGCATTTTGATTTTGAATAGAAATGTGCTTTGCAGTTATTAAACTGAATCAGGCCTGTTGCACTGGAGGGTAGGAGATGCTCTATGTGTTTTTGATTATTTTAAAACAATACCACTCCTTGGAGCTGAACGCAGAAATCCTGGTACAATCTGTAACTTCCTAGCATTACACTCACCAACTCAGGTGGCAAGTTTTGAGTAGAGTGATGGCAAAGCAGTTGAGGCTTTTTACTCTGGTACAGTGGCATGAATTTGAGCCCTAATCTAGACTCTTGCCAAAGGCTGCTCTTTAGTCAATCCAGATTTAAAAGGGGGCTTGCTCCTTCAGGCTCACAAGTCAAAAATAGCCAGATGTGATCCTAGTTGCATCACATGCTTCCTCTTTGTCCCCTGGTGAGCAGTCCTAGTCAAGACAATCTGAGGCCTCCTGGATGAAATCCTCTCTACCAGCTTGCCTCTCACTCACTACCTCCTGCAACAGAGCACTAAGCAGGCAAGAATCTCTTTCATAGTTTGTGGAGCCTGGAGGAACTTTTTGCATAGGAGAAGACCGAAAGGGGCAGGAAGGAGCAAAAAAATAAAAAATAAAATCCAGCAACTCAAAGGCAGCCCCGCAGCAGCCTCATTTCTTTCCCTTCTCTGAAAATAGGTCAGTCTGCTCCCCCCCACTCCTGACCTTCATCTCTGCAACAGCCAGTCTGGGAAAGGCGGGGAAAGAGAAAGGATGATGAGCAGACCAGATAAACGGTGTGGGGCTGACCGTGGGCTGGATTGGGCTTTGGCAGGGTTACCCTATTTCCAGTTTCAAAAAAGAGGATACCTGTTGGGGAGGGGTAATATGCTGTGGGAGGGGGGCAGTGATGTACCCTGCCCCTCACTCCTAAGCCACAGGCCCCCCAGCCCTGCTGCTGCCCTTCACTCCTGACCCCCAGCCCCCCAGCCCACACAGCTCCCCAAGAGCCACCAAGCTCCCTCTCCCTGCTGGCGGGGCAGGCACCCACCTCCCCCTGCTTCTTGCAGGCGGACACTCGTGATGCCCCTGCCTACAATTGCCCCCATCATCCCCAAGCAGCTCCTTGCTAGGGCAAGCTGGGAAAGGCTTCGATGCTCTGCCTCCACTCAGGACATTTTGTTGACACTTTAAAAAAACACCCAGACCTCGATGGGAGGACCCCAAAAGAGGGCATGTCTGGGAAAACCTGGACGTATGGTAACCCTAGCCTTGCGCTGCCTCTGCTTCGACCTGGATAAGGAAGAACAGAGGCAGCAAGGAGGAGCAAACGTTGTGTTGGAGAAGATGGGAATTGATTCGGGCTGTGAGTGTTGGAGGTGGAGTTATATATATTTCGGGCTGAGGGATGCACAGAATTCCTTATCATTTAGGGGCTGGAGACAAACTGGCCGCATCTGGCAGCGTTTTCCGCAGGCTGGTATACTTTGATTGTATTTGGGCCTCTCTCCCCACTAAAACCCTTACAGCAAGGGCCAGACCCCTTCACTCTTCACATTTGTAAGACACAGCGCGGCCGGGCGAATCCAGGCTAGTCACGTGGCGCGGGGCGGCCGTTAGACCCGGGCGGGGCGGGGCGAGGCGAGCTTGGTACTGGCCAAGGCGGACGTGCGCCGAGGGAGAGGGGGCGGGGCATGACCCCAACAGCCGGGACACCCTGCCCCTGTCGTCTCCTAGCGCTTCAAGCTGAGCTGCACGTGATTGGCTCCAGGCCGCGCCACTCTGCTGCGGGAGCCAATCCGAGTCGCCTCGTCCTTCCTGCCGGCTCCGGTGCGGCGGGTGCGTGTTTGGTGCGAGCGCCCCGGGGGCAGCGCCTTTGGCGAGCTGGAGCCGGCTCTGGGTTGCGGGGGGTCAGTCGGAGCCTGCCTCTCCTGCGCTGTCCTGACCCCCTTGGGGGATCCCCGGTGTTGAAGGTGGCCGAGCTGGATAGAGGTGCCCCATGTAGTCTGGGCTGGGCAGTTGGCTCCTAGGGTGCTGCCTCTCCAGTTTTTTCTGGCAGGGTTGCAGCCTAGCGTGGCTGGCGGGGCTGCTTTTGGCGCCCTACTGGAGCCCAGCGTGCTCGCGGCTGGCGGTGGTCCTGGGAGCCTTGCCTCTGCTTGGGTCCGAGCAGGCGAAGCTCAGGGGAAGGGGGGATGGTGGTCCGGGGGTCTGGGAAGTGTCCCCCAGGCTGACCTCGCAGCTGCTCTGCTTCCACAGTCATCTGCGAGTGCTTGAAGGGGGAAATGCCCATGGACAGAGTCTCTCTCCGCCGTGGCAAAAGAGGGTCGTAATCTGTGGTGACACAGCATCTGGAGACAGAGAATCGTTGAGGCAAGTGACTCCTGAAGTGTCTCCATTGCAGGTTGTATAGACAGGCGGATACCGGTGGAGAGGTGGCTGCACAGGCATTAGCACCCGTTGGCTACCTGCCTGACTATTTCCTCAGGGTCCTAGGCTGGTTTTGTAGCCTGAGCTGAATTGGTGCTGCCCTGGTGACCCCTTATCAGTATGTGAGCCAGCTGCCTTGGGTGTCCCTTCTGTGGGACTTTCTTTCTCAAGGCTTGATACAGACCTTCAGGTGAGGCCTCATCAGTGCTGAATACAGCAAAGGATCACATGAGCGTCCATCATTTTTCTGTCTAGACATCCGCTAAACCCCGCTCATGAAAACTACTTATGCCAGGATTTGAAATGTGTGAGGGGAGTATGTGAGAAATGGGACTTGTTTATTAATATCTTATACTGGATCAGTTATATAGCTGGGAGAAATGTGAGATGTGCTTTTAGGCTCAAAAGACATCCCAGCTTCCTTGGAGATCTTTGTAAAGCCCTGATAAGAACTTAAACCTCATTTTCAAGTGTGACATAAATCATTTAGGATGCTTACAGATGTAGAAAACAAAAACAGTGCTTTAAACTCGGTGTGCCCCGGAGCCCAGTACATGCCCAGAAGAGGGATCACTTCAGTTTGACCCAGCTTGCCCAAAGTCTGTATAGATCGGGTGTCTCTGAGGGGCTTTTTTGGTGCTTTCATCTAATAGCTGATTGAGTCAGTTATTAGATAAAAGCACCCAAAAGCCCTGCTGAAGCCTGTGATCTATACAAATGCTGTGGAGCTGGTTGAACTATTGTGCTGCTGCTTCTGATAAAGTGCATTTGGGGGGGGTTGGGTTTTTTTGGGGTTTTTCTTCCACATCTGTCAGCAGGCTTGGGTGCTGTTGAGATTGTTACTGAAGTTTTTGTCTATTACTAAATCTTAGTGGTGGCGGATGACAGAACAAGGAGCAATGGTCTCAAGATGCTGCAAGGGAAATTTAGGTTATATTAGGAAAAACTTTCTTACCAGGAGGGTAGTGAAGCACTGGAGCAGGCTACCCAGAGAGGTGCTAGAACCTCCATCCTTAGAGGCTTTTAAGACCTGGCTAGACAAAGCCTTGGCTGGGATGAGATAGTTGGGGAAGGTCCTGCTTTGAGAAGGAGCTTGGGCTAGGTGGCTTCTTGAGGTCCCGCCCAACCTTCATTTCCTATGATTTTCTATGATTCTGATCTTATTTGTCTATGAATGTGAAGGTTTCATGTTTTGGTGGTGGGTGTGCATATGCATGCAAAAGACGGGTTAAAACAGTGCACCTTTGTGTTAAGTTTGCATGTCTTTATGGGAAGTAATACAGTGGATTTTTAAAATAAGAGATCAAGGAGATAATATTCTACAGAGATGGAAACTGCAGTTTTGTTCAGCTTACAGGTACTGTTCTTTATGTGATGTTACTGGGGAGGGCACAGCACTTTTCATGAAGGCTTAATATCTTCATTCATGTTTTGAAGGATGGACTGCATTTTTACCAGCTTTGCAGGTGAGACCAAGCTGTGTGGAGGTGCAGACACCATGGAGGGTAGAGATGGGATTCAGAATGACCTTGATAAAGTGGAAAAAGGGTCCAGAATTAATCAAATGAAATTCTACAAGGGCAAGTGCAAAGTCCTGCACTTAGAACGGAAGAATTGCATGCACAGATAAACAACAGGGAATGACTTGCTATGCCGCAGTAAGGCAGAGGGAAACCTGGGGGATTTAGTGCAAGCTGAATGAGCTAACAGCACGCTCTTTGTGGAAAAAAAGAAAAAAACGTTTATAGCATACTGGGTTGTATTAACCGGAGTGTCTCTTGCAAGTCAAGGGAAGTGCTCCTTTGCTGTATTTAGCACTGACGAGGCCTCACCTGGAATTATTGTGTCAAGTGTTGAGCACCACCCTACAAGAAAGACATGTACAAATTAGAGTATATCAGACAGCAACAAAAATTGTTAGAGATCTGTGAAATAGGAGTTATGAGGAAAAGCGGAAAAAAATAGGATAATTTGATCTGGGAAGACTGGGATGCAGGGGTTGATAGTAGTCTTCAAATAACTGAAAAGTGATTATAAAGAGGATAGTAATATACCAGTGATTCTTAACCCAGGGGCCAGGGCAGTCTGATATACCCCAGATCCTTTGAAGGGTGCAGTGAGGTGTGAGGAGATAAGTAAGCAAGCTAAGAAGATAAGCCAGGCTCAGGCTTATCCCTGTTTGGCCAAGCCCAGCCCTTGCATAAGGAGGTAAGTACTCTAATACATTAGTTTTTGGAATTCGACACTCAATTCAGAAAGTTATGGAAGGGTGCCTCGAGTTCAAAAAAAAGTTGAGCCACTGATGCAGACTGTCCTCAGGCTTTGAGGGGGAGGTACAGCAATGGAAATTTAGGTTGGATATTAGGAAGAACTTCTGATCTGTGAAGGTGGAGGGGCAAGCTACTTAGAGAGGTTGTGGAATTTCCATGCTTAGAAGCTTTTAAGAGGAGGTTAGATAAATACTTGGTTGGGATGGTGTAGTCAGGGATAGCCTTGTCTTGAGCAAGAGGCTGAACTAGATGACTTCTTGAGATACCTTCCAGCCTTATTTTTCTTTGATTCTGAAGTTAAGTTTATGTAAAGTACTAGCAAGTGGGACATGGTAAGACTCTTTCTGGCCCACTGATTCAACTGTGTTCAGATGTGAAGTGGGACAGTTGCATAAATTGTTCATCTGTTCTTCCAAACCAGATCAGTGCAGGCACAGAAACACATGCTGTGCAAAGGCAATGGCCTGTCCTTATGTTGTGAGGGTAGAATTTTGCTTGCACACTGGATGGTTTTGATTGCACTCTGTAGGACACAAGTTGTTAACTTTGTTTTTTCTCATTGTGGCTCATAATGGGGAGGGAACAGTATCTGAACAAGCAGCAGGTGTGCAGAAGCAGTTGGTGTCCTCTGAGCCATCTGTCACTCCCCCACTTCTCAGCTGTGGTGTTGCGTGCTTCACTCAGAGACGGGGGTCAATGCTTCTCCTTTAAGAGACAAATGATGACTTCATCTTTCTGAACCCACATGGAAAGATGCCAATGCTAAAAAGCTAGGGAGGTCAGTTCTCCGAGACCTGAGAAGTGATCTTCAAAAGTTTAGGTCTGTGGCTTTCGACCAGGGTCCTGCAGAACCCTACAGTGCTGCAAAATCCTTTTGAAGGCACTGCACTGTATTAACAATGTTAGGTGTGTAAACACCTACATGTGATTCACAAGATATAAACGTCAAGATATCAAACAGGAATTCATGGTTTCAAAAACAGTGACCTGCTGTGGTCTTCCTGAGTTATTTGCCTTAGAAGAATTGCTTTATTATTTTTCTGTATTAAAAAACAACTAGAAGCTAAGAGCTGGTATTTTCTGAGGGGTGCCTGGAGTTTAAAAGGTTGAGAACCATTGTTTTAGGTTTTGGTTCTTCTTTCTCTTTTACTTCCCATGTCTAGGTTTATGCTATGAACTGTTGGGTCTTCCCTTCTTTCCCACCCTCTTACTACCTAACAGTCTGTCAAAATCCATTTCTTACTTTTTGTACCCAGTACTGTAATCTTAGTCTATTTTCTGGTTGTTTTTTTTTCTACCTCTAGTGCTGTAATCCACTGCCCTGAAGTCCATCTCCTTCTTTCCTCTCCCTTTAGGCTACATGATATCAGCCCTAAGATAGGACTTTTTCTGTTGTTTCAGCTGTATCGCTCTCCTTTATTGGCCTTCCTAGCTAATCTTGGCCTTTTGGAGCAAAAATCAGGTTTCTCAAGTCTGATCTTTATTTTGTTCTAGAATAGATGCGAGTCTGTAATAAAATAGGATAGCAAACCTCTCGTGTAAGGTGTAGCTACACCCTTACATTGCAATTTCATTCTCCTTACCTCAATTACTGCTTGTACTCTACACCACCCTCTGCCCCTTTTTCCATGCTGCTTCTATGCTAGAGGTCGCTTTCATGTTTTCCTCCTCCTGCAAAACCATTCTTTACTGATCTTTGCATTGGCAGTATTTTCTTTAGGCTTTGTATGTTTTAGCTCCCTAGTCTTCCAAGAATTTCAGGGCATAGACTTTGCCTCTCATGTATCTATATATGTATTTATTAAGTTCTTGTGTTCATTTTGCTATGGGATCTAAGCAAGTTTCTGTAGGGATAGAGTTGGGATCATTGGGGAAGCAAGGCTTGCTTTCTTCTGGAATGCAGGATGTATAGCTTTACATCTTACAGGATGAGGCAGTCTGGCTTTTGCTGCCTATGCAGGGGTGGTCATTTTTTTCTTAAAGATCTGAGAACAGGTGATGGCAGGGCTGTCCATCAGTCCACCAGAATGGTTTCTTCTTATACTAAAACCCACGCTCGCTTTCTCTTCCTGCAGGTAGCTGTATATACAGAGGCTGTTACACTCTTCACAGCCACTCCAGTCTCTGTGCCTGGGGTTTGTGTAAGTTGAATCCATTTACAGTAGTTAAGGTAAGTATAATTTCCACACATTTCTCTGAAAGTTTCTAGCTAAATATTGCAGTAGTTGAGCTGGTTTCTAGGAATTGCATTACTGCCCTTCGGTTTTCAAATATTTTGGGAATATTGGTCCAAGTTTATCTGGAATGTAATTGTCCTGAGGTCCATAGCTATACCAGGGATGCGTTTAGCTCTCAGTGGGTCTTTGGTTGGCTCGTGTTGAGGCCCATAGTGCCCATTTTAAACCTGGTAAAAGTAGGTGCAACTCTCATTGCCTTCTTATTTACATCAAGCCTGACTTTGGCCCTGCAAATCAGTCAATTAATTCATTGTTCAGGTTTAATGGATTGTACGTCTGAAGGATCTGTATAAACTAGGTCTGCTTACGATATTATGATGAAACTTGCATGATATTTTGCTGTGGGGAGAACCTAGTACCTGTCAGCAGAAACCTTTGAAAACAAAGCACTTTACGCTCTAAAGACAGAAAGTAAGTTGTAGGACTCCTTTTCTAAAAACATTGAGATCTCAGAGATGATGACTTAGCATAGTAAATGCCTGCCTTGCAATTTGTAGCCATAAATCTGGATCCTAGCAGGGTTGAATGAACTTTCTATAGGGTCAGAAATGGCTAGAAGACTTTATTTTGGTTTCCCAGTGCAAGGTACTCAGAGGCTAAGCACCCAAAATTTTAATTGGTGCTAATGGAAGCGTAGGGTGCCTTTGAAAATGGGGTATCAGATGAGACATCCCAAAATATATGGCTGCTTTAGAAAATAGTAATCTCTTAGCCTAGTCCAAATTTCCCTGAAGATGACAATCTTCTGTGGATTACGCCAGTGTTTTCCAACCTTTTCAGACCACGGACTGGCAAACCACAGACCAGCAAATTGCGGACCAGCATACTACAGACCGGAAGTGACTGGCTGAGTATAAAAAAGGGTTGGCTGCCAGTCCACAGTATGTCAGTCACTTTCAGAGTTCTGGTCCGGCAACCAACCCTCCTGCAGCCAGTCCTTCACGGCCTGGTAGTGGGCTGCGGCCTGAAGGTTGGGAGCCTCTAGATTAGGCAACAGATGAACAGAGAAAAAACTTGAAAATGTCTTGATTAGTTTAAGGGCAGAAAATATGCTTTCTGCTCTACAGGGAACAAAGATGTTATGATCCCTATTCTGAAGGTCTTGCAGTCCAATCTGTGGACCCACAGAAAGTGAGACATAGTTGAAAATCAAGGAGAGGAAGGAATAACCCCAAGGGTCTCCTGTGGCATTTTTAGAAAATAAAATGTTTTATATTGTCAACTCGTAGCTTGGGCTTCTCTTAGTATTAATGCTGAACTGAAATGCTGAGGGGTTTGGGCAAGTGGGGGAAGGGATGGGGATGGCATCATGTGTACAAGTAACTATGGACAAGGATATAGGAGTGGGAGTATGAAGGGCTCCCCAGGGGCCCTGGTGGAGAACAGGACATAGACATTGGCATAACTGGCAATAAAGAGGTATCTTGGGGAACAAGAGCAGATATGTAGACCAGGGCTGCATTGTTTAAGGGTTTGAAGGAGCACAGCAGAGTAGGATGGTTTGTATTGTTGTAGCTTTAATAAGCATATAACAGCATTTGGGGGTTGGACCTGATGATCTTTTTAGGTCCCTTCTGACCCTAAGCACTATGCTACTATGACCTGGTTAGTTACAGGTTGTGTAGAAAAAGTGTGCTCTAAAAATAGGAGGGTGGTTATAGTTTTATTAAATATTGTAGAAGGAGCTCAAAGCTGAGGATGAGGTGGTACTAAAGTCATAAAGAACTTATTTCAGAGGACATGACATTCAGAGGTCCCAAAATAAATTGTATCTGCTGGTGTAACCATCTGCTGTCTAATGCCAAATTTCCCATCGTAACACATTGCATAGTGGACTGATTTGATGTGCTCATTGTATGTCTCATCTCTGCCTAGATGTGTCATCATTAAGTGCCAGACCAGTCACAAGCTGTGCAGTGGTCAAAATGACAAAGTACAAACTTGTGCTGTTAAGACACGGGGAGGGAGCCTGGAACAAGGAGAACCGCTTTTGCAGCTGGGTGGATCAGAAGCTGAGCAGTGATGGGATAAAGGAAGCTCAGAACGCCGGGAAACATCTCAAATCCCTGGGTTTTGAGTTTGACCTTGTGTTTACATCCATCCTAACTCGTTCTATTCAGACTGCTTGGCTGGTGCTAGAAGAAATGGGGCAGGAATGGGTCCCCATTCAGAAATCATGGCGGCTGAATGAACGCCACTATGGCGCACTGATAGGTCTCAACAGAGCAGAGATGGCTTTGAACCATGGGGAAGAGCAAGTGAAGATTTGGAGGAGAAGCTATGATGTTGCTCCACCTCCCATAACAGAATCTCATCCTTACTACAATGAGATTTATAATGATCGCCGATATAAGTCTTGTGATGTTCCGGAGGACAAGCTTCCAAAGGCTGAAAGCTTGAAAGAGGTGCTTCAAAGACTCCTTCCCTACTGGAATGAAAAGATAGTGCCAGAACTGAAAAGTGGCAAAACGATCCTCATATCTGCTCATGGGAACAGTGCTAGGGCCCTGCTCAAGCATTTGGAAGGTAAGGATCTTGCTGTCCTTCCCAAGTGTGCTTCAGTAAGTAAAAATAATTTTTTCTTGAGTTGTATTAGTCCATGAGCCGTGAGCCAACTTTGTTAACAACGCAACTTTTTTACTGGACGTCAACCTTATTTTTGCCCTGTGCATCCTTCATGAACTAGGAAAGTAGTAGCTTTTAATATTTGCAGTATGTAAGACTAATGTATTTTTTAGCTTGATCTCCAGAAGCAAAAATAGGAACAATGGTGGCATGGAATTCATCTCTTTAATCTCAGTTTTGGATCTCTTCTGTATTGGTATATATTTGGATGAATTGGGTTATTCTGGATAGGTACTTGGGGTCAGAATTTAGCCATGTGGCTGTTGCCAACTATGGTGTGGTTGTTGAAATACCCAGATATTATACTTTGATATTTTTATCCCAGTTTAAGTCAAATGCTTGGCTTTTGAAGTGTATGTGGTAGGAATGCAAAGGAAGTTGCACACCATGGCAACATATAAGATTTGTCTCTTAATTTTGTCACGATTAAGAAGCCACTGCAGTGCTCACATGCTGTGTCAGACAGAAGTTTGTTAAAGCCTGCAAATCTACCTATGCACATTATCTCCTTTCCTATTTAGAGAGTGCATAGCACTGAACAGATGCATTCTGAATCCTGTATAGTTTTACTGATTCCTTCGGGGTCTGAAAAAGGGTAAGTTAATAATAATCCTTAGGCTGTTGCCAGCTTTGGGACAGATCTTATTTTTACAGCCTTGGCTCCAAGTTTGTCTTCCTCAAATTAATATAACATTTCTTCCAGTTTTTCAATTACTAATTTAGCTCTTGCCTACAGCACCATTTTTAACTATGATGCTGTGTTCTGTTAGAGATGTGATCACCCTGGCTCATTCTGTGAAATGTTACACAGTAGCCATCTTGAATCAAAGAACAAATGTGCATCTATTGAACACTGCTCATACTGGGGCATTCTGGGACAATCTCGGTAGCTGTTGCTTCGGCAGGGATAAAATTCATGGAGGACATGCATGCCGAACACTTAGGGCAGCATCTTTGGGGATGTTACACTACAGCGAAGGGAAATCAGTTGCATTAATAAAGGTAGTGTGCTTTTCCCATATGGCACAGCACCCTGTGTCCTTAAAACTGGGTTGAACCTGTTCCAGAAAAACAGCCATATGTCAGACAAGCCTCTCTTTCAGGGGTGACGCGTTGCAAGCCGACTACAATTCCTGCATTATTTTAACCACGTTAAATACAGGTTTAACCACAATTAGAATAGATAACATTTGTAATTGGTTTGATACCCATTTTAAAACTTGTATGGTTTGGCTACCTCCAAGGATTACTTGCTGCAGATCTCAGGGCGGTGACAGCTGATTACAGCACCTTGATTTTTGAAGCTACAGATGCCCAATTCCCAACACAAGTTAGAGTACTTTAGGGACTGGTCTAAGCTTATAATAGCTGTACATAGTCCTTAAGGGGTGAAGTAACTGGATGGAATATAGGACACATCTACACATGCAATTAATGTGGTTGAATAAACTCAGTGCAATTTGAGCCAGAGTAAACTTTCTCTGATATCACTATCTACATGTGTATTTAAGCACACTAATTTACTCTGCTGTTGGATGGTCCCTGTACCTGATGGGACTATCTGACATTGCTGTAAATTAGTCTACACCAGCCCAGTTGCTGTGCACGTGTAGGCGGTGATGCTTTACTGTATAGTAAATTAGTCTACTGTGCAGTAACGTGCACGTATAGATGTGCCCATAAAGTTGCATCCCTTGTATGTACCATGGTATATTGCCTCCCTTTAGTGGATTCCATACACTGAAATATTGGTACAGTGCCCACTTCCATAGCTTTTATGCCAGCTGACAGCTTCTTTCCTGCCTTCTGCTGCCCTGCACATGTAATTCTCTGCTGTTCTGTTCAGGTATGTCCTGCCTTCTTTGTCACTGGAACCATGCAGGTGAGCTTGATGATGTGAGGCTTCCAGATCTAAAACTGAATTGTGTTTTTAGGCAAACTGGAGTAAATCATAGGTCTGGTTGGAGACCTTATCCTCCAAGGTGCTGATTTGCCTGAAAATTGTGGAGATTTTTCCTAGCTGGAGTCTTGGCTGATTTAAAGTGATGGATCAGTGGTTATATAGACAGATACTTTGGCCACTGGCTTTTTGGGTGACCAGCTTGAGTATCTTGATTTTTTTTTTTTTTTTCCCTTCCTTTTTTTCATGGTTATTGTGAACCTTCAGTTCCAGTCAACTTCAGAGTTGTGTCTTGGCACTTCTAAAAATCAGGCTCACAGTACCCAAACAGGGCATCAAAAATAAGTGCCCATTCCTGAATGTCTTGCCATATTGATTGGCTGTAGCCTTAGTTGTTAAAAATCAGTCAGATGTATCTAGATTTAAACCAGAAGGCTTAGCCATGGCAGTAAGACCTGACTAACATACTCTGATAAAATAACTACTTAGCTAGTTGTTTTAGAGAGGAACTTTAATTGACTCCTTTTGAAATCTCTTTGAAACGCAGCTGTTTTTGAAACAAGGCCAGTAATTAATTTCATATAAATATTGCCCTTATTTTAATTAATTTGAAGATCGCTTGCCAACCACACACACACATTCACTGGAGCAGCAGATCGTTAGGGCTGAGAAGACTTTGATTGTGTGTGGTATTGTCTTTTTTCCCCCCAGCTCTATGGGTAGCTATAAACAGGGTGTGTTAAAATGTCTGGAAGATCTGTCATGATTTCAATGCAAAATTATTATTTTACCCTCCGCCTTCCTCATTTGAATGTTACTTCTGCACACATTTTAGGATGAAAGGAACTCCTGCATGGTGAGAACTCCTGTGGACAGGTATACTTTTTTTTGCCCAAAATATTCTGTCCTGTCCAGAACCTCTTATTTCTACAACTCTTCAGTGAGAATGTGTGTATAATCCTGTATATAATCGGCTTGAAGTGGGGAAAAGGTAAAAGGGGCCCATTCTCGACCAGTAATGGAAGGTAGAGGGAGGGGATAGAAAATAGGAATAAAATTTGCCAGGCATCAACAGATGAGGTTTGCTAATCCAGTCTGTGGAGTGTATGCCCCTGGCAACATGTTGAGGTGATTTGATATGTAGTAGTGGTGTTAGAGAAACTCAGAACTGCTAGTGGGACACCTTTCCCAGGCCCAACAGATGTGTACATCTTGTTGCCCTGGTTACATCAGGAGGGGTTGGCTTATTTGTGGCTTTTGAAAGCCTTCCCTCCCCCTCCACCCCCAAGTTCTGTGCTTGCTTGTTGAAGTCTCTTGCTGTGACCTCACCTTGCAACTTTTGCCCCCACCCCCTGCTTCCTTTCTCTGCCCATTCCACTCCCACCCCCCAATCATTTTTACACTGTGTAGTGATCATTTGTGACTGGAGCCTGCTATGCACTACTGCACTCCAAATAAAAACAATATCAGCAGCCACATACGTATGTCTTCTGATTTTTGGGGTGGGGAGACGGACCTAAAAACAGAAATTTAATGAGTGGCTAACATGCAGTGAAGACATTGAGAACTGTTTAACTACCATAGATGCCAACAAAGAATCTTTTGAATAAAGCTACAGTTTAATAGCTTAATGTGACAGTCTGAGATGCCAAACACTGAATTTTCTGAACTGCCCAACTGCAGGATTATGATACTCAAGGAGATTGTCTGAAATCCTTCTGAAAGGGAACCAGCTGTAATTTTTTCCTGACACTTGGCACTTTGAGACCCTTCTGTAAGCACCCTACTTCAATATTGTCATTTGGTCTAGCCCATCTTCCTGGAGATATTTCCCTTGCAACAGCAAAACTAGTCTCAGAAGTAGACTGCCACCCCAAGCTGTTATCTTGTTGAGGTCCCTTTTCAGAGGAATTATGCATCCCTTCCTTACACATCCTTTTCTTCTTTCCCCCATGGAGAGTGGCACCTTTTTTACATTTGGATTTTTTGCTGTCATCTGGAGTTGAAGCTACTATGTTAATGGTGCCAAAATGCTCCAGTGAGGGAAGGGAATGCATATTCTCTGTGAACCATGGCTAAGGGAGGAATCTCATACACTTAGTTTTTCTGGGCTTTCTTTTCTGTGTGGGCCAAGCAAATGGATATCCATACCCCTTGTCATGCCACAAATTCCCAAAATTTGTGGCTGTGACATAAGTGGTACCAATTTGTGCTGCTTTATTGATGCAGATGTTTGTTAGGTTTATGGTGGGAGAGCAGAGTTGGCCTGGAGCTGCCTGTGGTCTCCAGCTTCCCCAGGCAGGCCCTCCCAGGGCTTGAAGCGCCTGATCCTGCATGCCCCAGAAATTCCCACACACAATCGGGCCACTTAAGACCCAGGATCCACTGCCCAGATTTCCTCTCTTATAGAGACATGCCTTGGGCAATCTCCAGGGCATCTCTAAGTGGGGAAACTCCAACATTCCTCTCTTGCATAGGCCTCCTAGGGAGTCTGAGGCATGTCTCTGTAAGTGGGGAACCATGTCATCTGTCATCATGCAGCATCAGGCCACAGCCCAATGCAGGACAAGGGGAGATGTGTTTTCCCCAATTAAGTGGATAGGCTGTTTGTCACACATTTGACATCTGTTTATAATCTTGGACAGTGGCCTCATGGGTTTTTGTTTTTGTTTTTTTTTAAACATGCAAGTTGGTTATTGGGAACAGATGAGGAAGGGAAAAGGTCTGCTGACTTTTGAAACTTAGTTTAGTTTAGAAGGCCAGAAATCAAGTGCCAGAGGATGTGAATCTACTCTGCGTTCTAGTTTTTTAAATATTTTGGGGCAGTAATTTGTGTCAGCTGATTGTCAAAGGAAGGTTGGTGGAACTTCTGTTCCAATAGCAACTTTGGCTTCATCAACAAGGTCTCTGAGTCTTGTTGATATGTTGAGGGAATCCCCAGCTTTCCTGACAAATGACTGAATGCTTCATAGCTCTTTAACAATGCATAGCTGGGGCTGATCAAGAAGTGTGTCTTTAAGCCTGTACAGTGAGGGTTGATCTTTATGGGAGTGAAATTATGAGCTTAACTGCAGGAGAATACTGACAAACAGTTGAAGTAAAAATGCACATAATTGTGGGATCACATTTGTTTGGCAGTAGATCAGATTCAATAATATGTATAAATAAGCTTGGACAGTATGCCTGATAAAACCTTAGAATGAGAAGTGTGAGTAACTTATTTAAAAGTGCTGTACCAATTTTGTATGCAGTTGCTGTTGAGGTGGACTGTAGCAGCTATTTGATACCATACAAGCATACCATAGGACACAGAGATGTTCATTTGAAACTGCAAGAGGAATTTTGGTAGGTAGGACTGCCACAATCTAAGTTGAAATTTATCTAAGATTCTGGGGTGGATAACCCCTTTCTTTTTCCTCCCCTCTTTTTTGAATGCTTTTGGGACCTCTTGTGACCACAAGTAGGAAGAATATTTGCTTTGGGACTGGCTCTGGAAGATGGAACCTCCAGGTACAGACACTATGCTGAGGCTAATATGAAATAGACTTGGAGGGAAGAGTGTTATCTATTGAATTACCAGTGCTACTTCCTGTAGTGCCTCAAAAGGCTAAAATCCAACTACCATATTAACTGGAATACAAGATGAGCCTCCCCCAATCAGCATGAGGGGGGAAAAAGCCACTCATCTTACATTGGCATACAAGGAAACCTGATAAAATACAGTGTCTACTGTGAAACTGCTGCCAAAAGCAGCATGTGCTCAGCAATAGAAGCCAACTATGAAGTTGATTAAATGCCTCCAATGTGGAACATGACTATAGAACACATAGCCCATATTGGACAAACATGCAGATGGGAGCCTACCACACAGATGGGTTAGTGCAGCCCATCTAAATAAGATGCTTGATGGTGCTGCCCCTTGTGCTCAGTCCCTCTTAATGCTGACTCTTTATAAAGTCATGGTGAGCCACACCACTGAATGCGTTTAAACTTGCTCTGCACTCCCACAGCTGCGCCGCACCTTTTTCTTTTCCATTTTTAATAATTCCTGATTCTTCAGCCTTAAATGCCTGGCAAACATCACCAAAAGGGACCCCAAACAGTTCCCCTGGAATCTCTTTGTCACCCCGTATCTCAGTCTGTTGCAAAGGATTAGTGTGGCCTTGCCCTCTGTGAGGTGGAGCTAGACCAGGTTGCCCTGTGCCTTACCTGCATGTAAGTTCTGAAGGATCCCAGGGCTTGTTCCAAGAACACCCAGTTCCAATCATGAGAGGGGGCTAATTAGCACATGGATCCTTTGTGGGGGGTATTTGAAGCACACACTCATACTGAGCAGTGCCAAGCTGTGGGGTTAGTATAACTGGCAATGCTGTTGACTGGTGGGACCCAGCCCAAGGAACTGTATGGCGGTACATGAGCCTTTTGGCTTTGGACTAATAATATGCATAGTTTGTATTATATATAAGTGCTGAAGTGCTACTTAGAAGTATGTTTATGGAATACCTATGTTAAAACTTGCAGCATTTTCAAGATGTAGCATGTATCAATTCTGGATGAACTAAGTTTATGGGTACAATATAAAAATTAATTACAGATATGTTTAATTCCAAGGTCAGTGGATTCAAATGTGTTCCTCACTTGAGAGCAGAGTCTGATGGTAAGGGGGGAGGAAGGGGAGAGTCTGCAGAGGGAAAAGGTTGGGGGGGGGCAAGGGTGCAATTTGACCCTCCTGGTTTACTTCCCCCCTGTAGTAGTGGGAGGGAGACAAATGCAAGGCAAACCTCCAGTAATTCAATTCTATACCTAGAAAATTATGACAAATTTATATTTTTTTTCATATATGGAACTTAATTATTGGGGGAGGGAGGTCATCTTACTCAGGGTTCTCTTATATTCAAGAAAATATGGTATTGTCCTGGCTTCATCCTTCTTAGTCTGTGAATTTTGATGGGATTGCAATACTGGCCAGTGCAGGTGCAGAAGTTTTAAATAAAAGGTCACTTGGCTTCTGTTACAGCATCAGAAGTAACTGGATAGCAGGTTTAGCTGACTCTTGCAATGGTCATAGTAGCATATGTTCAAGATCTTCTTGTCTGATTTCTGTTCAGTGTCCTACTGAGTTGGCCTGAAGTATTCCTCTTGTGTTTTATATGGAACAAAAAGGTGATTTGTTAGCAAATAGGCTATTTATTGGGTATGAGTAATGTGTCCCCTGTAAAATGTATTTTAACACCTGTTTGGTTTCATTTAGTAAATTTGAGTGTTTCTGTAGAAGTTCTTTCTGTCCCTTAATCTCCTCTCTAACCTCTGACTCTGTCAGGTGATGAACCTGTAATTATTAGGGGGAGCATCATATAAAGCAGGGGTAGGCAATGTTTTTTGGCTGGAGTGTCTACCTTGGAAGGTGCCAGAGTGCCGGCATGCTAGAAAAACAATGGTGTGGGGGGGTACGTGGCAGGATGTACTGCATATTAGTATATTTAATAATCATAAATGTTGCCTTTGTTGTGTATTCCTTTTTTGTTGAGCATGTTGCAATGAGAGAGGGAAAAAAGAGACGAGAAGAGAGAGAACCAGACGCACATACGTGCACAAACACAGAGAACCAGAACAGACACGTGTGCACAGAACCAGACAGAGGAGGCAGACAAACGCACAGAACCAGCTGTGTGGGCTCATGGAGCTGGGCTCCTGGGCCACTGAACAAAGTCCAAGCCAATAATGCCCTGGTCCCGTCAGAGCCCCTGTGCTTCCCTGGGGAGCCAGCCCCCGGGCTGCAGCACAGCTGGCCAAGGCCCTGGCCCAGAGCTTGCCCATCAGCCCAACCATCCACCCACCCCGCGCAGCTAAGCCTGCAAAAGGTGCAGTGCTCTTGGCAAGGGGCAGTGCCAGCCTTATCCCGGTGGGGGGCTGGGCTTGGAGCAGCTGGGAGTCAGGTGGGCTCAGCTACAAGCAGCCTGAGCTCTGTGGTTGGCAGCAGCTACCAGAGCCCGGGCCGGCTGCAGCTTGGAGGCTGCAAACAGCTGCTCCGGGCTCTGGCATCAGCTCCTGGTGGGTGCATGCGTGCCTTGGGGCAGATGGTAGGTATAGGGCCTGAGGCAGCACAGCCCTCCCGCTGTCCGCTCTGAGGTGTACATGCAGTCGCTGCCGGCATGGATCTGATGCCGGGACTGTGGAGCCTGCTACAGCTGCCCAGAGCCCAGGCTGGCTACAAACAGCTGTGCCAGGCTCCGGAGCCCAGTCGTCAGCTCTGTGCTAGCAGCAGGGGAGAGGCTGGGGTTGTGCTGCCTCGGGGCCCTCCCCCACTGTCCACTCCGAGGTGCATGTGCACCTGCCGGTATGGAGCTGATGCCAGAGCCTGGAGCAGATATTTGTAGCCTCCTGGCTGCAGCTGGCCCACGCTCTGGGTAGCTGCTGCCAACCATGGAGCCCAGTCTGCTTGCAGCAGGGCTTGCAGCTGCCCAGCTACCTGCTGGGAGCAGCCCGGGCTTTGTGGCTGGCAGCAGCTGCCTAGAGCCCAGGCTGGCAGTGGCATGCCGAGCAAAATGGCCTTGTATGCTGTGCTTGACACATGCCGGGGGTTGTTGACCCCTGATATAGAGAGAACGGGGTATGTTTCAGAACGTGAAAAATCCAGAAAAACCTAGCTGATGCAGTAAGAGGTATTTTGTTTACTATGTGACTTTTTTTTTGAGTTGTTACCCAATTAAAGCCCCAGCAGGGCACCACTTGCCACACTGCTGGAATTTTTAATTTATTATTATTATTATTTTTTTAAACTTTTTTTTTTTTTGCAAAAGGTGCAAAACGTACCTGAGCGTTTGTAGGAATTTAAGATTTTCCCATATTCTTGTGAAGAAGTGTTTGTTCAGGTCCCTGGCCAAATTCCAGTTTGGACAGTGACCTGTTGACTATATGTAAATGCTTCTTTATAACTTGATCTGCGTTGGGTGATTCTAAGCAAGTCTCTGATAGCCTCACAAATGACCGTCTTTTAGGAAAGAACAAAGTTTGTGGAATATGTGGGGCCAAATATTTTGTGGGTGTCTTGGTCATAGTTTAGGTTCATATCTTTACATCTGTAGTGAAGTTGGCTTATAGTGTTTAAAGAGCCTGGAGGTTAAGTTTTGTGAATTTGAGATCATTTTCTGTTAAATACAAAACACCCTGGCATATGCCTTAAAGCTTTTAACTTAAAGAATGAAACTTCTAAAAACACATTGACCTTGAGTATATACCCAGAGCATGATTCCCCTGGCAGCTCCTGGAGCTGCTGGCAAGAGCTGCAACATAATTTCTTCTGCGTGGAGAAGACCTAGGGACTCTTATGCTTTTCTGCAGAATAACCGCACTCTCCTATAGTATAGTGTAAAGGGTTTTGTGCCTTGCAAGGGCTTATGTCATCAACTTTCCTGCCTGCACACCATCCTTAATTCGGGTGTGAGAACCAGATTCACAAATAAATCTATGTGGCATTCACAAGAGCTTTAGTTTACACTGAAACCACAAATTTACATTGTCCCTGTGCAGACAGAAACTGATTTAGGTTTGCTTATTAGAGCTTGTGAACTTTAGCTTTTATTTGACTATTTTATACCTGCTTTACAATAGAACATACTGTTATGGAGTACAATCTATAATGATTAACCACTCTGGGGGGGCTTGAGTCATCTGGGTCTTAAAAGCCTCTAGGGATGGAGATTCTACCATGTAGCCTGTTCCAGTGGTTCATTACCCGTCTAGTGAGAGAATTCTTCCTAATATCTAACCTAAACTTCCCTTGTTGCAACTTGAGACCAGTGCTCCTTGTTTTGTCATCTGCCACCACTGAGATTCAGCAGTAGACAACAACTTTAGTAACATTCTCAGCAGCACCTAAATGATTGATGTTGTATTTGAAAATGAGATTTAAGCTCTTATCAAGGCTAAAGGAAGATTTCCAAGAAAGCTGGAATGCATTTTGAGCCCCGAATACTCATTTTGCATTTCTCCCAGCCATATAGCTGATCCAGTATAAGATTATCAAACAAGTCCTGTTTCTCACATACTCCCTTTGCACACATTTGAAAATCCCAGCATAAGTAACTTTCATGAATGGGGCTTAGGTGATGTGTAGACTGAAAAAATATGGACACTTGGATGATCCTTTGCTGTATTTAGCACTGATGAAGCCTCACCTGGAGTTCTGTGTCAAGCCTTGAGCACTGCCCCTCAAGGAAGATGTGTACAAATGATGGACCAAAGGCAGCTACTTAGGTACTGATAATTGTGCCGCCAGTGCAGCACCGATTCGGGTCAGGCTGCAAAACCAGCCCAGCACCCTGAAGAAATAGGCAGGTAGCCAGTAGATGACAACTTCCATGCAGCCACAGCTCTGCTATTATCTGGGCTTGTGATTACATGTTGTTCCTGGCCCTGCCTGATGTGAGAATTGCTTAAGCTTGCACTCCTGTATTCAGGGAGAGCCCTCTCTCTTGTCAGCTGCTCACAAGATGCTTTTTGTTTTGTCCACTTTACTGTTAATTTAGTTAGAAACTTGATTACATTGCACTATTTGAGGCTGTTTAGCATTACAATTGCAGCCTGCTTCTATAAGCCTTATGTGTCAAAAACATCCTGTTCTTAGGAGGGATCTAGTAAGCCATCAACAGTTTACCCACTGCCCCCTCCCCCCTTTAAAAACCCCCAAACCAACCTTATTTTGTGGGAGAAAAATGTTTGTTTGATTTAATGACAGACCCTGACATCTGTTAGCCTCCTGGGTGATTAGAGAGATCCTGAGAGTGGAGCTCTGGTGTCTGTCCTAGGCTCCTCTAATGCTCATTGTCTGGCCTGGGCAAGCACAGAACAGGAGCAAGAAGATGGGAGTTTTTCTCTGCAGCACTTGAAGTATAAACCCTGGGCAAAACTCTGCTGAAGGATTAGGGAAAGTGGAGGGTGTGAGCCCTGCAGAACAGGGTTGCTTTGCTGTGGAGACTGGGAGGGGAGGGAGGGTGTCAGGTTTTTATACCATGTGTATAGCTGGCTTCTGTACTGCCCTGTCCATGCTGTGATCCAGCTGGACAGATAATTCCTTAAAGGCTGTTGTCTGCTGACAGGCTTCAGCACAGATGCTATACTGTACTGGCATATCCTGGAGCCAGGGTTGAGCCAGAAATGTAATCAAGGAGTCAACAGTGCTTTGTCCCTACTTTGTTAACTAGATTTTGCCTTGGCAGAGAGCATAGTGGCCTAGCCCAACTTCTTTGAAGATACATTAAGGAAATCTTAATGCAAGTGGTTGTCTTGTCCTGTATTTTAACTGTGTCTCTTTGTTCTTTGGCAGGTATCTCTGATGAGCACATAGCTAATGTGACCCTTCCTACTGGTGTGCCAGTCCTTCTTGAACTGGATGAAAATCTGCACCCTCTTAGCCCTCACCAGTTCCTAGGTGATCAAGAGGCTATCCAGGCTGCCATTAAAAAAGTGGAAGATCAAGGGAAAGCCAAACCTACTGAGAAGAAATAAATGATATTTACATGACGCTGACCCTCAGCTGTGTGTGTGTGTGTGTGTGTGTGTGTGGTAACAAGTAATGCTTTATTAGTGTTAAGTTGCACTTGAAAGACTACTTCATTTTAAGCACTGTGTAAGTGGAGGGGCTGCTTATTAAGTATTAAATAAGGATATTAACCAGTCTCCTTTTGAAGATGAGAGTTGAGATCTCAACAGGAGAAGAGAGAGTTATAGGTGGGTGAAAATAGAGTTAATGATTTCATCTAGATGATAGTTAGAACAGCATATAATTGTTACACAATTTGCCTCAAAACCCAGTTTGAGAGAGGCCCAAGGCAGGAGTAGGAGGATGTGTTAGTGGTTTGGAATGAGTGTTAACAGAGCCTTATATGGGCAGCTTGCACTGCATGGCACTGGGAGCACTATAGGGTTAGTCTCTGACTTTCACAAGTGTTAATCTCTCCCAAATTGCAAAAAAGTAAGTGTTGGCAATAAAGCACCTGATTAACTGTCTGCTGGAAGTCCTCTTTTTAAGATGCCTGCCCATGTAATACACACACCTCTCCTTGAGCTTATTGCAGTAATGCTGCTATGTTTGATGCAGTTTTATTTTTAGCAGCTTATTTTCAGGCTCAAAGAATTGCCTTGTGGGCTGAAGGCTAGCTATTGTCCTGGAGGAGAACTTAAGTCAAAGTTGTTTGTTTGTTTTGGGTGGGGTTTTCTTGTGGACCTAGCTGTGTCTTGTATCTGCTAAACGTTGGCATGGGTTAATTTGCCCTGGAGATGTTCTCTTTCTTCCTCTGCACCATGTCTTTACCAAAACCTTCTTGTACAGATAAATTCTGTTGGGTTGTATCAGGGCATCCGTAGTAGGGCTTCAGTTTTGTAGCTTGGCAGAAGCTAGCCCATACACATAGTGCAAAGAGGTTTAAAGCCTAGGCAGAACTTTAAACTCAGCTTTCCATCCCTCCTTGCATTTTTTTTGAGGGCTTAAACACTTAATAGGTGTGCTGAGCTTGATTCATTAAAACTACTAGAAATGCTGTTGATTCTACTGAGGTCTAATCCAACACTTATGAATGTCTCCTTCTCCCTGAGCCACCCATGTGGAGTCCCAGGTAAAGCAAGTTGGGCTAGAGAGTGGCTTCCACAATGAAGTCTTTACAAGCATTTCCACAAGCACAGATTCTCCATATCTGCTCCTTATGGAGGCAAAGAGATTTTAATGACAAGCAGGTTAGCATGTGGAGAAAATGGTGCTCGGTGAAATACCTACAGTTTTCTTTTATGTTCTCACAAAAAAAGGCAAGAATATTCAAGTAATTTCCCTCTGTCCTATGAATTTCTCAACCCCACTGTGCAGTCTCTTTTGCTTTTTTTAAAGCAGCTTTACATAGTTTGTATTTAGCATTGTGGTGGTGGTTTTTACATTCAGAAGTGACAGTATATTCCACATTGTGACTATTCAGTTTTACTTTGTTAACACATGTACAAGTGTTGTAGCTTTAAATCAGAATCTGTCCCAGTAAGTAAACCTTTACCAGTCCAAAGTCTGCCCCCAAGCATAGTCTTCAGTGGAGACTGCCTGTACAGTTTGCAAAGGCAGAATGTGACCTGGCTGTGAATTTTGAGGTAACAAGTCTGAATTCCCTGAGTGTTTGGTCTTTTTCATAGAAAAAAAACCAAACCCTTCACATATTGCTTTTTTTTTTTGCAGTGAGCAGCTTGCTAATTCTTCTGAGATTTTATTTGTATTAGGAAATGGGCTGTCTCCTGACGATGTGAGCAGCATGTATGTGCTTAATGCTTCTGTAGTCATTTGGCAGCCATAGCTCCGATACACTTTGAGTCCTTCATAGTATAGCAATAGCTGGTGTCAGCAAAGCATGTTGGCTCTGACTGACATCCTGAAGAGAAGCTTCCTTTGCGTGAATGTCTTTTGGACACCTGGGTGGTTTGTTGGTTTGTTTGGTTTTATTAATAGCACTTGCCAGCAGGGGGCTAGTTACACTTGTTAAGCCGATGTTTCTCTCTTGAAAACAAAAATCAAAACAAAACAAAAAAAGCAAAAGCAAAAAAACCCAAAAAGCATAATTTCAGATCTCACTTTAACTAATTCTCAAGTCATTGTTCAGTCCTCATTCCCTATAGTTACCTGTGGACACTTGTAGGTAACGTTGCCTATTACGTGTGGATTATTTATGGTGTTGTGAAAAGATCGTTTTAGATTCAGAAGTTGCCGGCAGCCAGTGCACTGACTGCATTGCCACAGTCCAGTCAAATATGCCTGCCAGAGCTATGAGGAGGAGCCCCATCACTAAGATGACTAATGGGGTGTGGGCTCAGGCATTGATGAATTTGTTCACTAAAGTGGTTTTGCCCGTGACTCTAACAAGAGAAGAGTTTTGCATCTGCACAATGTACTTGGGTGCCTGTTTATGATGAGGGGAGGGAAAAGAGATAGCTTACAAGAAATATAGTATTTTGTAGAGAATAATTAGTATAGTTTTGCAAATAGGGTCACCCCCCTACCCTTAGCAGTACACACATGTCCTACTGGCTGCATTGGGATGCATGGACACAACTGAGGCCAGAATACAGCCCACAGCTGTTTACAATAAAACAATACTACAGGAGTACAAAGAGTAATTTTGAAGTGCTGTAGTTCAACTATAATAGAGCTCTGCTAAATAAACCAACCCATTATTAGGGGGAGATCATGTCAGACCAACCTGATTGCCTTCTACGATCAGGTCACAAAGGCCATGGATGCAGGTGTCACGGCGGATGTAGTCTTTCTGGACTTCAGCAAGGCCTTTGACACCGTCTCTCACCCCATCCTAGTTAAAAAACTAGGTGACTGTGGCATCGATGCCTACACAGTCAGATGGATTGCAGATTGGCTGAGGGGTCGCACTCAGAGGGTAGTGGTGGATGGGTCATACTCAACCTGGGGGGAGGTGGGTAGCGGAGTCCCCCAGGGCTCGGTCCTGGGGCCTGCGCTGTTCAATTTCTTCATCAGCGATCTGGATGA
>NW_017729022.1:87181650-87198093 GCF_001723915.1 Gavialis gangeticus
AACTACTTCACGGTTAGGGCGGCTAGGAGCTGGAACCAACTTCCAAGGGAAGTGGTGCTGGCCCCTACCCTGGGGGTCTTTAAGAAGAGGCTGGATGCCTACCTGGCTGGACTCGTTTGAGTCCCGTTTCTCTTTTTGGGGTTTTTTGTTGTTCTCCCGCCCTGGCGGGGGGTCGGGCTAGAAGATCTACTAGGTCCCTTCGGACCCTTAATCTATGAATCTATGAATCTATGAAACCCGCATCAAGGTCAGAATTGTCCATGCTTTTTGCATAATGTACAGGAGGGCTAGACCTGAAATGCTGTAGGTTGCACATGAGAGGAATAGTGGAAATAGCTGTAGTCCTACCCAGTTCATTCTCCCTTTCAGCCTCCACTCTGCCACTGTGACACAGGCTAGTAAGGAAGATGGATCTATGGTCTGACCTAGTAAATGGCAGTTCTTATGTTCTAGATACCGGTGCCTCATGTCCTTCTGGTGGGGAGCACTTGTTCTATGAATGCCTGACCCTTGGGGGAAAGCAGAAGGGTAGGAGGGGAAGTGTTGAGTGAGCATGCAGGAGCTGCTGGCATCAGTTCTAGCAGCCAGGTAGGTGGGGTGGGGTGGTGGAGGGAATGGTCAGATCAAAACTGTTTGAGAGACAGCACTGCAGAAAATGACAAGGGAACTGCAGCTTGGTATGTAGATACTACATTGTTCTTGCAGTGCTCTTGCATCTAGAGGCAACAGGAGCATACTGGAAAGCTGGACTTCCATATCTCTGGCTGTGACTCCATTTGATGACTGAACCTTACCAAGTGTTTATACTGTGTGCTCTTTAGCTTTGCCAGCAACAGACTGAGACTTGGACCTCATCCCAGTGGCTTTCAGATGCCTTTTAGTTAGCTTTAGGATCGACTTGGAGGCCCGATTCTATGAGTTACTGAGCTTGTAACATTCAGCTTGTAACATTGGTCTCTTAGTATTCAATACAACTAAGTTTCTGATACACAAAAGGACAGAAGCCAGCTTTCAGCAGCAGGGACAGGGTACCAGACCTACAGGTTCTCTTGCAGCAGGGGGTAGGGGAGAGGCAGGCTTGGTGGTCATAAAATCCCAGGTTGGGAGATGTATTTTTTTTTTTTTTTCCCCCTTGACTTCAGTTCCATAAATTATTCAGTATCTATAAAGCTGGCACCCTAAGTCTGGTTTGTTGGGGGGTTTTTTGGATTTGATGTGTGTGATTCCATGGGATAATAGTTTTGTGATTTGGTTGAAAACACGTGTAAATATTGTAGTCCTGGCAAGTTGTTCCTAATGCAATAAACTCACTTCAGATGGAACTTTAATTTTGCTTTTCTTGTGTGTTTTTTACTTTTTGTCCCATTCTTGTCCTATTTTATCCCATTTATTTGGAAAATAAGAGTGTGTATCAAGCTGTCACTTACTACATGTCACCTTCATGACCTGATTCAGCCACTTCTGGAGTGAAAAATAGCTATTTTTAAAGTGCAAAGACATTGCCTCACTTTGATAATAAAGAAGTTGGTAGTAGGAAATTCATATAGACTTGAAACTATGGGGATGGCTTGGGTAAGAATAACATGCAGATTCTTGTGTGGGCCCAGTATTCTGGAAGTAAAGCAAAAACCAACAGCAGCAAACTCGTACCTACTGCAGCCTTTGGTCACTTCATAAGTCTTTATCATTTTGAAGGTTCTAGGACATGTGGATTAATTGGACAAAGCAATCCCTCTCCCTCCTCTAAATATCTCAACCCCCCGTGGAGTTTTGTTTTCAGAAAAAAAAGCGGCAGGGACCCCGTGAAGTCCAGTAGGGACTATGCTTTTGTCATCTGGTTTTATACAGAAGGCCCCAGATACTGTAGCTTAAGATAAATAGACCATCCAGAAGGCAATTGGGACAGCCAAATTGCTTGATCATGAAATGTACAAAAATGCTTAGAGATAAATAGAAGAATTCTTTTTTTTTTTCTCCACTGAATTTATTGGGAGGAATGTTCTGGTAGTATTGCATACCACTGCCAAAATGCACACTGCCCTGGGAGTTAAAGAATGGAGATGAAATACTGACTTGCTGGGACTCCAAGCACTGTTGTGGGTCTTTTGCTAAGTTCTGATTTTGGGAAGAAGGGCCTCTCGGTTGACACCATTTCCTGTATTACTTGGAGTCAAAGAATGTCTCACCAATGGGTTGGTTAGATCCTGCTTAAGTTTAGATCAGAAAATGTCACATTGCACAGAGGTTGTGCTGCAGACAGTGACACCTTGAAAAACCCACTCATCCAAGATAGGTGGGGAAATGTCTTGGCCAGACCCACTGACATGTTCTGCAGAACCCATGCTTCATGCACAGCACAGCAGCATAAAGATCTAGCTATGGAGTGGCAACAGATGTTTTAGCACAGTGAGCTAATATACCCTGCTTCTCAGCAAAGATCTCTAGCCTGAGTAGAGATCATTATTGTTTAATGCAGTTCTACCATTTCCAGTACATATTCAGGGGATGGGAGGAAAAATGTGGCAGTGGAGGGTTCTAACCTCTTAGGACAGCGGTGTCAGACTTGATTGGCCTGGGCTCGATCTAGACCAGGGGGTTCCTCATGGGTGGAGGAGCAAGCAGTAGCAGTGTGGGAATTAGCACAGCAGGCCCCCCCCCCCCCCCCACCACATGGCATGTGCCTAATGGAACTTTGTACCCTGGAATTTGGCAGTGGGCCCTGCCTCCAATTTCTTGGCCCCTCCAGGAATCCCATGGGATGGGTGAAACTGATCTGCAGGCTGTATTTTTGACCAGCCTACCCTAAGGTTTTGATGGAAGCTGACTATGAACCAGCACTGTGCTGTCTTCCCAGGCCTGCCCTCAGATTGTGCCATGCTGTTGCTGAAAGCCACCATTAGGTGTGACACTATGAACACTGACCAATGTCTGTCTTCTGTGCTGGCTTTTACCACAACCGTCTCCCCACTTTTTGCTGCTTAAAACTAAAAATGATGAGCATGACCATAGCTTTGCTTAAGAAATCTCTGAGCAAAATCTGAGGCTGTTACTGGGAAGGGGAACTTGAATGGAGTGTAAAAAACCCATGAGATACTGGGAAGCTGCCTCCTTGAAGTAGCCAAAAGCTCTGTGGTAGGGGATATTAGGCTTCTCCCTCAAATGTGGAAGCCAGGTTGTCCTGAGATATAACATCTCCAGAGGTACCTTCTTCCTTGTAGTAGATGGGTGGCTTTGTGTAAAGTGCTTCAAGGTTCTCCAGCATCTACCAACTGCAGGCTGATATGAAAGGAATAGCTCAAGGATCACAGCATCTCCTTCTCGCTGCTGCCATAAATGACTTGTTGCCTGAGGTCTCAGTGGGCTACTCTAGCAGAGCTTAGTGATGCTCTAATCATGCCCATATGTTGGGGGTTTTGAGGTAATCCATTGGTTATGTTATCTATGCACCAGATAGAAACCTTGTATATAGGGCTGGGTGGGTCAGCTTTAAAGTTAGCTTATGCTGATGGAGCGGTGTGAGGGGACCCTCAGGATATGACTGAAAACTAGCCAAAGTCAAGTGTGAGGTGGTAAGTCAGCTTGGAGGTTACTAAAGCATGGATCAGTGTGGTAACTTTTGTGCTGGAAAAGAATGACTTTTGTCATAAGAGTGTTGGAGTGATGCAGCTATGATGTTCCAGGAAATATGCAGGAGACCAGGACTTTTTGGGTCATATCTTTGATTTGGGGCAACTGCCAAGTTGGAAGAGATGCTTTAGACAAGCTTTTGGGCACAGGATAGCCTTCCTTGGGTCTGAGAAAGAAGCAGCTGCAGCTTGCCCAGTTGTAAAGGAGCCCTCAATACTATGGTTGTTACACTAGAATCAGTCTCGAGATCCCCAGGCTGTTTATGGTGGTAGCAGAGTATGTGTATGCTCCCCCCACCCCTGTCACCCTCTTGTCCAGATCCTTGTCAGCATCACTCAGCCTGAGCCATTTCATTTCTAGCCATTTCCATATCTCTGCTGCTTGTGGGGTCAGGTAAGTACAAGAAAAGTGGAGATGCACTTTCATTAAAGTTTTGAAGGAAGTCCCCAGTACAGCAAATCTATAAGCCTGAACTGTTCTGTGGTGACTGTGATATAATTACTGCCACGTTGTGAATCTATCCATTCAGAAAGACCAAACAGCAGCGAGGAAATGTAGGGATTCCTGTTTCTGTTGGACCTCCAAAACGAATAGTTGTTTTTGCTTAAGTTAAAATAAGAATATTAATTAAAACTTGCTCCTCCCTTAGGTAAATTAGCACTGCAAATGTTACTAAAGGCTTTTTTCTGTATCCATGAAACACTGATGTAACTCCAGAGGTGGGGCTCTGTGTGAAATGTAAAACAACTTAAACAAAAACAGCTTTCTTGCTTGATGGTTGCTTAATGCTTATCAGACTCCTGCAGCTTTTACAGTGGCACTCACAGCATTGTAGCTGAGACTAAGCCTATATTTCTGTTTTAACTCATAGTTGCTCCACCCTTCCTAAGTCCCCTAGAGTGCTCTTTCAGGATCTGTGCAGAGGAAAGGGGATGATGACGGGTGGCTAGACTAGGATCAACATGCACAAACATCTCTTAAGAACAGGGCATTTGGTGTTAGTGGAGTTGATACTGTGGTTCAAAGCATAGATTGGGTACATCATGACAGACTGAGGTGCAGAAATGCAACTGGACAACAGGTGGAGCAAGTGCATTAGGATTAGCTTGCTGAGAAAAAAGGAAACATTTTATACTGGTGTGTGTGGAAGAAAAAGGTATGTGGTCCCCCCTTCCCTGCAAGCACTGTTTTTAAGAAGGAATGGTTTTGAACTCTCTTGACCAATGAGCCTTTTAAACCAATCGCATGACAGTGACTTAAATTTTGAGACTGAACAAAAGGGTTTATAAAAGAGACCCAATGAGAGAGGCAAAGATTTTTGTGGGTGATATCATCCACAAAAATCCCTGCCTCACATAATTCCTGGATCATCATGGCTACAGCATCACTCCAACACTATTAAGAGACCTAAATAATTACTGCAGAGTGTGCAGCCTCTCTCTCTTTCCAAAGTTAATGATTTAGTTTTATTGATAAACTTAACATGAGCAATATTGTCTTTGGGCTAGAGAGTGTTCAGTCTGGAGAAAGACACTTGTCAGTTATGCACAGGTAACTATGCATGGGGTAGGAAAGGCCACAAAAAACTCACTGCTGTACTAGAGGAAGAGCTCCAGTATGCCTGAAAGTAATAATAGGGTGACTTGTGCCTTGAATACCTTGTTACTGTGGGTGCATCTACATGAGACGCTTACTGTACATTAGCCTAATAACACTGTGCAGTAGAGTGGTAGTTAAAAACTATGCTAATAGCCTATTGTGCAGTATTATTAGGCTAATATGCAGTAAGTATCACAAAATAAACGTGCGAGTGCTACTGCACAGTAACTCTAGTAACTGCGGATTTAGTTAGTTGTTAGTACTTTATTAAGCAAGTACTTAACCAGATGCGCAGTATCTAAGGTGCACCTCCAGGTGAAATCCTGGGGAGTGGGGAGGAATTGAATTCTCAGTAACTCAGAAAATCAGGCCTGATGCAGCTCAGATTGGCACCCCACAAATGAGGCAGTGGATCTTTTTCCTGTAAACATTGGCTTAAGTGTTTTGTTCCAAGTGACTGTATCTGAGGTTAGGGAACTCAATATGATTTGCATTTTAGACAAATCAGTTGTCAAATTCCTCTAAAAAATGTCAGAATAGAACCCAGTAAATTTGGTTCTCAAGCCTCATTGTGTAAACACAGAGCGCCGTCTCCAGTTAAATATATCCTAATCTGAAACCTGCTGCAAATATTGTGTGAAATTTAGGTGTTTAAGGTTCTAGGGCTTAAAATAAACTGTGACATCATCTTGGGTTTGTGTGTGGCAAGATCTTTCAGGTATATGCAAGTAATGAAATTCCAGATGCTGTGAATTATTTTGCTATGTGGTTTATTTGGAATCACAATTGATAATGAATTTATGACAGAAATCAACAAAGAAAAATAATCTGTCTTCTGGAAATTTCCATCAGCCTTTTTTAACTTGACTACAACTTTAAGAAAATCTTTACTACTGGGACTGACTGTTTTCTTTTGGTGATGGACATTTTATACCTTTGATTCCTGTATCACCTGATTGGTCCCACCTCTAGTGATGTTGCCCGCCAGGACCCAGGAATGTTCTCTATCCCCGTTCTTCATGAATCTGTAAATTCATCCCACAGATCAGTGCAAGAGAGGTTGCCTGAGACCTTCCAGACAAGAGACACTTACCTCTTGGCCAGAAGGTAAATATTAATAAAACAGACATAAGCATACACTGATTAAACAACAGTAATATAAGACCACATGTTTGGTAGGTTTCCCTTTATAATAGTAGCATGATCTGATCCTGTTTTGGGTTTTATCTTTTCCTTTGGCAATCCCTCTCAGTCGAGGATGATTGTCTTCCATGATTATTTTTCCAGGAATGATAGACTCTGCTGCAACTTGGGCATGTATTTCTGTGCAGGGTTGGGTGGCTCTGGATTCTTGATTTGGTCCACAACACTCTGTTTCTGTCATTCCTGCTTTTCTGTCTCCTGTTGTCATGATGTTTCAAAGCACTGAGATTCTTGCAGCAGAATCTTCTTCCATTTGGGGTGGTCTTGGGTGATAGTCTCCCATGAGTTGATGTAGATGTTGAATTTTTTTCAAGTTAGCCTTGAGAACATCCTTGAAGCACTTTCTCTGTCCTCCACTTGAGTGTATGCTTTGACTGAGCTAGGAGAATAAAACTTGCTTCAGAAGTCTGGAGTTGGATATCTGGATGATGCGGCTGTTCCAGTAAAGTTGTTGGATGATCATCTTGATGCTCGTGGTGTTTGCTTGTGATAGGATGCTAATGTTGGTACGTCTATTATCTCAGTGGATTCAAAGGATCTTCTGCAGGCAGTATTGATGGTAATTCTCCAATGACTTGAAGTGTCTCCTGTACATGTGCATGCCTCAGTTCTATACAGTAAGGTGGAGATCACAACTGCTTGATAAACCATGAGTTTAGTTTCGAATTTGATGTGTTCAAAGATCGTGGCCCATTTCCTCAGGCACTGGAAGACTGCATTTGCACATTTAAGACTTTGTTGGATTTCTTCATTGATGTCAGTCTTCAGTGAGAGATGACTTCTGAGGTATGGGAAATACTCAGTGTTCTCCAGAATCTCACCGTGAATCTGAACAACCTGAGTTGTATGCCTCAATAAAGATGTTGATAATTGCCTGAAGGTCTGCTTCTGAGTGAGCACAGACTACAGCACCATCAGTGAACTGGAACTCGATGATTGAGGTTGGGTAGGTCTTGATTTTGGCTTGGAGTTGGCTGAGATTAAACATCTTATCATCTGTTCAGTAGTTTAGCTCCACTCTGACTGGAAGCTTGTTGGTGGTCAGATGTAGCATTGGAATATCAAGAAAAGTGTTGAAGCATGACACAGCCTTGCTTAACTCCTGTTTTAACTTCGAAGGGATCTGTGACAGATCTATTACCAAGAAACTCTGGTTACATACCATCATGGACCAGGAAAAGAATAGGGATGAATTTCTGTGGGCATCCATACTTCAGAAGGATCCTCCACAGTGCTTCTCAGTTGACAGAGTTGAAGGCTTCCATGAGGTCAAAGAAGACCAGGTAGAGTGGTTTATGTTGTTTCTGGCATTTTTCCTGCAGCTTGAGAGCTGTGAAGATCATGTCAGTTGTGCCTCTTGATGCCCCAAATCCACACTGAGATTCTGGGAGGAGCTCTTCAGCAAGTGGAAGGAGATGCTTCAGGAGGGTTCTCAAAATGATCTTTCCTGTGGTGGGAACAGCAAGGCCATCCCTCTGTAATTTCCACATTTGGACTTATCTCCTTTCTTGAAGTTTGTCACAATCAAGGTATCCCTGAGGTTATCCAATTCCTTAAGATGCAGACATGGAGCTGTGATGGGAGCTCCTCTCCCCCCCTGCTTGAAGATTTTGGCAGGGATTACATCAGCTCCAAGTGCCTTGTCATTCTTAATCTGCTTGATGGTTTTCCTCACCTCATCAAGAATTGGAGGAATACCAAAAATTGTCTCTGACTGGGTGCAAGATGGAGTTGAAAACACTCTTGCCAACAACAGAGTTTTGATTGAGAAGGTCTTCAAAATACTCTTTCCAATGGGTGTTGATGGCTTCCCTTTCCTTGATCAGGTCTCCTCCATCCTTAGGTCTCAAGGGGGTTGGTCCCTGAGTGCTCAGACCATAGATGGCTTTGGTGGCATTGAAAAAACCCCACATATTGTGGATGTCAGTAAGATATTGTCTTCCCATCATCTGTTCTTCATATCATGGGTCCTCCTTTGGACTTCTGCCTTGGCATGTTGGAGATTCAATTTCTTTTGCTTAGAGTTGATGTCATTCTGCCAAGTACAAAAGGCCTTGCACTTGCAGTAGATCAACTCTTGGATCTCCCGGTCATTCTCATCAAACCAGTTTTTTCTTATTCCTCTCCCCATGGCCTCTCTCCTTTTCTCCCCCTCCCCCCAGCCCCATTTCATAGCCATAAAGGCCAATAATGATCAGATTGGGCTCAGTGTGCTAGTCATGGTTATGTATTATATAGGCAACGATTGGTTCTATACTTAACCATAATGCAGTATACTGCATTAATATCTCAGACATTTAAATGCTGGAACAGACAGTTTGATATAAATTTCCAGATGGATAGCTATCTATTTTATGACTTCATAGTGAATCATACTCCAGTTTTTAGTCTAAATTTCCTTGTTTGTGTCATTGAGTTTAATCTTATACGTTTTAAACTGACTTTAGATTGAATTTCCTATGCCAAAACTTTCAGTTTAAAGTACATGTGTTAAAAAGGGTTACAAGAGTGGCAATTCCATAGGTTTTTCTTAGTTTGTTGGAGCACAATGCTGATATGATAATAAGGAGCAGGTTTTGATGGCAAAGTTTGCATTTTTGGCTGAAAGGAACATGCAAATTATATTTATTTGCATTCTAAATAGACCCTGTTTCTGTTTAATGTACTATACTACATTATGTAGAACTCACATTTCAAGCAAATCAGTGAGTCAGTCAAGTTCCTCCCCTCATAAACAAATGTCAGAATAAATAATTCTGAGTCTGACCCTTAAATTACCAAGAAAGGGAATTTAAAAACACATAATTGCAGAGGTCTGTCAATGAATTAGCAGGAATGTATGCTGTACCAACTTATTCTCTCAGAGCACAGGGATTCTGCCATCTTTTTACATTTTTTTATTAGAGAACAATACCCAGCAACTCCTATTGTGATACTTATTACCCAGTTTTCAAAGGAATCCATTCAAATGCAGGATGGTCCAGTGGTTAAAGTGCTTACCTAGGTGATGTGGGTTAATTTCCCTGCTGCTACACTGACATGCTGTGTGATCTCTTGTACAGTTTACTTAGGGGTACACCTTCTTTTGCTCTAAGCACTTAAATGGCATGTATCCAGCCACGTAATGGCTGTTTTTGGCAGTTATGCACCGTTTGGGATTCTGGTTCACCCTGTGGTAAAACAGAATCATGCTTCCAGAAGTAAAACAAGAGGAGGAAAACCCTCCTTTCAGCCCAATGGCCTAGTGACTGGGTCACATGTCAAGCGAGTAGGAAATCTGGATTCTAGGCCTAGGCTTCATCCCTTACCAGAGACGGTTTGAATCTACATCTCCTGCTTTCCAGCAAAGTACTCTAACTATTAAGCCATGGGCTAAGCATTATGATTAGCCAGACCCCTCCCCAGCACTTCTCTTGAAGCTGGTCTGCTGGATAGCCAAGACAGGGAGATATGCAGAACGGGGAGGAAAGGAACAAGTGAGAGGTTATGTAGCTCATTGAGATGGCTGATACTCTGGAAGAGTAGGATGCTGCGTTCTAGCCTGGACCCCTGCCCATGATGGTGGGGCAATAATTTTCCAGTGCTCTTTATTCTTTTGACTTAGTGAATATTAAATGGGAAATGAAGCAGGCCAGCTTCTCTAGCCCTCTCAGATAGTGCTAGGGCTAGAGAGAGGTTTGGGCAATGCCTTGCCTGGCTTTGTCTTAGCCTCTCTTTTAGTTAACACCAACCACGTATTCCTGTAATCTTAGCTTCTTCTGATGCAGTTTAATAGCTGGAACAAAGGAGGGGGAGCCAGAAACACATAGCCATCCAGCTGTTTTTCAACACTTTTTCTGGCTGGCCTCCATAAAACAAAGTGAGCAATTATCAGCTTCAATGCCCAACTCAGAATTTAATTTGAAACTAATAACTAATGTGCTTCTTAGAAGGGAATGGTAAATAATTTGGATTTTTCCTTAAATTTTTACAATGTTAACATGTGATAAAAAGCAAATTTTACCCCTGATTAAAAGTATTTCATCTATGATTTCCATCACAAAAGTCGCTTGACAACAGAAAATTAAAACATTATAATGTTATCACCACAGATCCAAAGCAGGGATCATCAAGTGGATGTAGAAAATCTTCACAGAGAGAAAAGAATAGCAGAGCAAGAGTGTATAAGATGATACAGGATATATCTGTATGGCTTTGTGGCTATTCCATATATGCTAGCTTTCAAACATGATGCTCTGCTAGTCTGCACTGCACATGCATCAGTAAACTCTTTCTCAATAACATACTGGGGAAAAAGTATGAAAAAGTGGCTGTTAAGAGGGAAACACAAAATAATTAAGGAAAATATTTTATTTCTAAACAAAATGAATGTATTCACAATGGTCTTTGTGTATTTTTACAAGTTTTAGTTAAATGTCAGTATGTCTTTATAATTTTCCTTAGAAATATTGTTGGCATGTAATATAAACTGATGAAACTAATGAATGTTCCTGTAGTTGCCATTCCACTGCATCCCACATTTTTTAATACAAGAAAAAATATACCTTCAAAACCAACATCTGATTATTCTGTGGTTTATTGTTCTGCTAACATATGAATAATTATATAGAAATCCTTAATTGCCTATTAACATTGCAACTATTTTCTCCCTTAGAAGGGATATTGACATACATTATGAATCTGACTATGAAACTGTCCTATGACCTTGCAATTCATGCTGCCTGCCATTTTTCCCCCCTAATGAAACTCCCAACATACTGACACTAAATGTTCGTTAAGGATTCTTCAAAGCAGTCAACTCCATATTTTCTCCATGTTAATCTCAAAAGATTAAGAACATACTAGGTACATCTACACATTGCCTTACTTTGCTATAGCGACATGCTATGTTGCCTTAAGAAGTGCTATGGCAGTGTAGCAATCACATAAGTCTATATGTGATCGGCAGCTACTTTGCTGTAGCAGAGTTCTCCATTTTAGCATGCTGCTACGGCGAAAACTAGCAGTGAAAAGTAGCAGCGAAAACTAACAGTGCATGGTGAACATGCAGTACAGGCAGCAACTGCGCTGTGCTTTAGTACTTCCAAAAGGAAGTACTAAAGCACAGCGCCATAACAATGTTGTCATAGGTGATGTGTCAATGGGCCCTCTAAGAATCATTACCCTGCAAAACAAAATCCTGACATAATGTTTATCCTGGTGTCACTCCTATTTTACTAAAATATAACTGCATTCATTGCCAATCTCTAATCTAGAATTTCACATGCTATGTTCAGATCTGGCATAAAAGGGTGCTCCTGACATTCAGATCTGTAGGCCAAGTTCAGTAGTAATATCAAAAGGTAGTTTTAAGCAGATATATGGTACAGCTGGTTTATGTGGTAGTGTAATATATATGACTTGCACTAAATCTGGCACAAAATAAGCGTGCTAAGAAGTATAACTGGCAGTAAAAAGAGTGAAAGATGGATGAAGAGCTAACAGAAGCTTCTCAGATAAAAACAGACTCCTCCTACAGCACTCTATCTTACACCTCTTGTTAGTTGCTTGTAAAGCTACCCCCGCTTCTCCTGTCTGCTCTCTTAAAGCTCAGACTACAAACTGATTTCAGTGCCAATCTACTGATGTTAAAGGAATTACCCAGATTGCAGTAAAAGGTCAGAATCTATTCTGAAGCATTTTACACACAATGGAACCACTTGATTCAGAACATGACATGGTAAATTTCAAAAGAGCATGTCTATGAAGGTGTTAACAGTGTAGAACTGAGACTAAATCTCATTGGCAAACAAGCAATTAGAAATGCATAGGACCCTTCCTGTTCATTTTGAACCAGAGAAAAATATTATGGACCATGTTTATTGTCAGGTATGAACCTTAGATGTGCGCTGATGTTTTTTAACTCTAGGTTCTTATCTACACTGGAACAAGCAAAATCAAACTAGCATTTGTTTCTCATTCTTTCCATAGATACTTCCTGGAAAAAAGCCTATTGGACAAACACAGTGATACTGAGTGACAACCTTTTCTTCTCAATAAATTATAGGACCATTTTGGTACTCCTGTAAAATTGTTTATCCTGAATGGGTGCTTGGCATGCAATAATTGCACATAGTTTAAGATGGAAATACTTCTGGTGGAACCAATTGAATTGTAATGGGCAAATGCTACAATATGTGCTTATTGTTGCAACATGTTGCTGTCACACAGAGATTCGTTAGGAGCTATGGAGCTGTGGTATGAATTATTTTTCACTGTCCTGCTCTGCTGGAGTGCTCAGTCCTCTCCTCACTTGCTGATGGTGAGACTGGTGCATGCTCAGCACCTCAAGAATCAGGCCCTTGGTTAATGATGGCAATGAAAACATGTAATGCTTTTTTACAGATGCCATTTACTTTAATACTTTGCAGATCTGGAGCTGATGTCCCAGGAATGAAGAAGGGACAGTTTAATTAATGCAGAGGGGAAAGTCATTCATAGGAATACTCTTGGAGATCTATTAAATAAGTCCGTGTTCTCTGTGGTTGTTATAAGTACTTTCTGTTGTTTGGTTTTATATTGCTTTGCATTTGGATTTTTATATCTATATTCCAAATCCAAATTGTTTAAAAAATGGGGCCTGAGGTTGTGCTCATATGGCCTGATTTTCATGGCTGAGTACAATGATTTCAACAGGATCTTGTTATTTACGAAGAATCAGGCCACTTAATTAGGTAGCCAAATGTGGATATACAGCAGTATTCTGAAACAGGAGAGTTGTGTTGAGGTGGGGGGAACACTGCAAAATTTTTTAGCGTCATGCAGTTCTAATAACTAACTTCCTATTCTCAAGGGATGTTATTATGCTCCTACTGAAGTCAGTAGATGATCTGGTTAAGTAAAGAATACAGGACTCTTGACCAAGACATTTTGCAGCCCCTGTTCCATGATCTAGCCCTCTTCACTTTTGCCTTGTTCACACTAGGTTTTCTTACCTGGGAGTATGTCTACACTTGCATTTGATCTGAGAGTTTACTCACAGGTAAACAGTTTGTGAGTAAATGCTTTCAGGCAGGCATCTACATATGCAGGGACTCAGGAGCAGATATGCTGCTTATAGCAAAACCCCCTGGTGCTCTAGCCAGAGGGGCTGTATGCTCTAGATTCACCCTGGGTGTTAGCACAGGGGCTGGCAGGGAGCATGGCCAGGAGACAGCTGTCTCCTGGTGGGGGCTGGGACATTGCTCCCTGCCTCTGGGGGGCTGCCTGCTGCCAGGGTGGGATCTGTCACCAGAGCCTGGGTGGGGACGATGTACCCTTCCCCCAGCAGCAGGGAGCTTCTGGCCCCAGCTCCCTGATCAGGGGCAGGAGGCTTGGAAAGATGTGAAGGCATGGGGCAGGTCCCAGTCCTCTGCCCTGATATGCTGGTAGTGTCACAGCTAACTGCCCTACTGGTGGATTGGGGTATGGGGCTGGGACTTGCCCTTGACCAAGACAGTTCGCAGCCCCTGTTCCATGATCATGGAGTGGGGGATGGAGAGACTGTTCCCTGCTTAGCTCTGTGATCATGGAGCTGGGTGGGGAACAGGCTCCCCAGCCCCCATGAGCAGGGGGCTCCCGGCCCTTGCTCCTGGAAAGTCATTATTTCCCAGCCCCAGCTTCGCAGTTGCAGGGCTAGCACTGAGAGATCCTTATCTCCTAGAAGAATCTCTCAGCCCAAGCCCTGCAGCAGATAAGGATCTTCCAGTGCTGGCCCAGCAGACCTGGCACTGGAAAATAAGGATATTTCAGGCCCCTGGCTCCCCGATCATGATGATGAAGCAGGAGTTGGGAGATAAGGATCTCCTATGCCCCAAAGCAGGGGTCTAGGAGCTCCCTGCTGCTGGGGCAGGGGGCCACCCAGGCTCTGGTGGCAGAGCCCTCCCCAGAAGCAGTAAGTACCTGGGGGCAGGGAGCAATCTCTGGCCCCCCATGTTGCGTGCTGTGTGCAGGGCTGGTTCAGTGTGCACTGTACGAGGCATGTGGATCAACTTTGAGATCTGTGGACAGTAACAGTGACCAGATGATAGGGCTCGGTGGGTTGGACCTGGCCCATGGGCTGTATCTTTGACACCCCTGAGTTAGAGCTACCAAGACCATTTGCAATAGCACTGAGTTCTTTCAGCGCTGGTATAGACCTGAAGACAATTTTAAGCCAGGCTTTGTAACATTGGGAGTCACCAGCTGATGTGGCTGCAGAGAACTTTTCAAGTTTTATTTACCTAACTGTATAGGAAGACAGAGCTGGAGAATGATTTATTGACCACTGTGATGAAGTTCTTTTAGAATATTCTTAATAATAGTATTTTTCTTTGTCAGTGAGTGTCTGATTAAAAATGATTTTTCATTGAAGGACCACTGCCCATAGGTTATAAACATGCAAGAAAACCAAATACATGGTGTCAAAGATGAAAGTCTTAGGGTAGGCTTCTCTTTTAAGGTTCATACTGTAAATTAGGAGTAATTCCTCAACATAATAATATAATAAGAATATCAATATAAAGGGAGAGGAGAATCAGATCCTTAGTATTTCTTCTCAAAATCAAATGCTTTATTAAGCTTTTCCCAGTCCAGGCATCCTTCAGCAGCTCCTGCTGGAATTATGATAAGTACAAAAATCAACTAGTCTCTCTTTTTCCATGATAAAGTGTTTTATTTATTTTACAGATAGTTGAGAGAAAACTGGATGAAAAATGTTCAGAACCCACATAATTGTTTTCCAGAAAATGCATGCATGATTTTCTATGAATAAACTGCAACGTCTCCAAGGGATATTTTTTTAGGACAGACACATTTTTAAATTCAAACTAAAAATGTAGCAGGAAATTGAAATAAAACAGAAGGATCTATGACTAATTCCCATGAAAAATCATTTGACCAGTGCCTAAATTTCAGCTGTACTGTACAACAAAACTAAGCAAACCACCAAAAAATATCTATTTGCTATGCTTTTTGGTTACATTTTCCAAGCTCAACCCACTTTTAAGTTAATAAACCTGACTCAAGAAATGAGTGCATTTGGGTTTTCATTGATGTATTTGTCACCATAAAAGATATTTTACAGCATTAATATCAGCATGAAAACATTGGGGTTTTTCTATGCAGTCAATTTACTGCATATATGTGATGATAAGAAGTCTGGTCCTGGTCCAGATGAAACCAATTGCAAAACTATTATTTATTTCACTGAGAATGGGATCTATTGGTGGCTGGATAGCTCCACATATATCTGTGTCAGTGTAAGGGTTTGTAATCACAACCATCAAGTCTTCTTGACAGCAACCTGAATTTTGCCCCATTTTGTATATTCTTTTTATATGAGACTATGAAAATGCTGCTGATGTTGATGAGAGTTAGTCACAGAAGTAGTCCTGTTTGAGGACTGATCTTGCACATAACTACTTACAAGTCTGAGTAACAAGTGAACAATATGCCATTTTAACAATCTTACAAGAATCTGGAGCCTACAAATCCCACGTATGCTCAACTATCCCTGAAAACACACCATCTTTTTTCACATACAAAATGTACCTTTTCCCCCAAAATTCAGCTGCTGGAAATTAGAGTGCACAGTTTAAGTGGTGAACTATGGTAATTTCTGCCTCTGCTAAGGAAAGCAAAAGTAATGCTGCATATACTGCACAGGGGGCAGTACAATGGGAACATGGGCCTTCCTAGATGCTGGCTGTCAATACTTCCTCTTTCCCCCACCAGCAGTCAGTCTCTCATGCTACAGAAGCTCTCTCTCAGTTCCTTACTGCTATTTACCAGTATTTCAAGGACAGATCTTTATTCTTTATTCTGCCATTCAAAAATACAATATGTATCTTATTTTGTGGTCCCTATCTTCAAGAAGGGGAAGAGGGAGGACCCGGGCAACTATAGGCCCGTCAGTCTTACCTCAATCCTGGGGAAACTCTTTGAGAAGATCATCAAGGAGCACATTTGTGATGGGCCGGCATCAGAAATGATGCTCAGGGGCAATCAGCATGGATT
>NW_017729022.1:87198499-87199797 GCF_001723915.1 Gavialis gangeticus
ACATCCGCAAGAACTACTTCACAGTTAGGGCGGCTAGGAGCTGGAACCAACTTCCAAGGGAAGTGGTGCTGGCCCCTACCCTGGGGGTCTTTAAGAAGAGGCTGGATGCCTACCTGGCTGGACTCATTTGAGTCCCGTTTCTCTTTTTGGGGTTTTTTTGTTGTTCTCCCGCCCTGGCGGGGGGTCGGGCTAGAAGATCTACTAGGTCCCTTCCGACCCTTAATCTATGAATCTATGAATCTATGTTGTATAAGAGATGATATGGTACTACTATCAACTGCACGCTACCAGAATCTAGTACATATGTAAATCACTACTAATAGAAAAAAAGGCAATGTAAACAGAAAGCAATACCTAACTCTATTTGTTTGCATGTGCTTGTTTGAAGAGCTGTAGTGGAAATAACACAATCCCAGACCTGAAATATTACTCAAATGATATTATTTTCAGTTAGGCAGTTTTAGGAGATTTTGTAATGAAAGCTTTGTCCACAGTACATGCACATAAGGCAACATTTGTTTTTGTGTAAATCCCTCATCTCCATGTCATTAAAATCCCTGGCTCTCTATTGCATGTATGCAGAGTTGGTGGCTGCACACAATCTTATTTTTTAAAAGCATTAGTTTAACATGAAAAACATGAAATCCTTTTAAAAAATGAATGCCTTTTAATGAACATTGCTTCCCAAAACATCCAGCCCACCAGGAGTTGAATCTCTAAGTCTTAAGGGATATTTTTTTCCCCTTTAGGCTGAAAAGAAGCATGAGAAATGTCAGACAAAGTAATGTGTTTTTTTTACTTTCTGTTTGGAAAAACACCAAATGGAGGGTTTTAGTTTGGACGTGTCACTTCAGCCACAACCGTAGCCATCAATCACCTTCCCTCTTATAGTACCATTTAGCTGCAGTTGGAAACAGTGCAACCCTCAGGAGTCCTTATATAAGAGGTCGAGGTAGCTGGTAGGCCTGTGCAAAGCAGCAAGTATTTGCTTCGGATTCGGCTGATTCGGAGGACAGTGATTCAATTAGGAGATTTGAATCACTGTTCTGATTTGATTCCGCTGAATCAAATCCGAAAGATTTGGTGCCGCTTCGGAGATTTGGCCATAGACTAAACAGGCAGCTGACACAGCTGGGGCATCTGTTGGGGTTGGGGGAGGGAGAGATTGGGGCTGAGACAAGCTGCCCAGCTGGGGGGGGCACATTATTTGGGGAGGGGGACGGGAAGGTGTGGGATGCAGGTGTGGCAGTGCTCTGAGTGGGGGCTCTGCCCTGCTGCTCTTGCCCAGCTGGGGTGGG
>NW_017729022.1:87199808-87203996 GCF_001723915.1 Gavialis gangeticus
TGGCTGTTCTGGTTCCTACTTAGGAAGATGGAGGCAAAGTGTTGTTGGAGCCTGGTGGCTCAGTGCCTTTTGGTGCTGGTTTCTGGGGGTTGTTCTTTCCCCAGCCCCATAGAGCTGTCAGAGGGTGTGGATGTGAGCAAATACAGTGGTCTCCCTCACACAACTGGGAGGCAGAGCAGGCATTTTGTGCTGTCATCTGTGGTTTGCTCCATGCTCATTAGTGGGTTGGCTGAAGATGCTTAAGGACTTCTGAGCGATGCAAAGTGACATACCCGGACACCTTCCATTAGCAACTCCACCTTGAGTTGGTGTCATGCGCTGAGACGGATGCTTCCCAGACTCTGCTGGAGTTTCTTGTGGCCAGGCACATTCTCAGCCTCATGGCTTCACCCTCCTCTGACCTGACAGGGGACTCAACTGAGCCCTGCACAGATCTGCCCATCCAGAGCCAGGCAGCCTGTTTGCTGTGGGCTGTGTGCTGTCTAAAGCCTCTGCTTGCAAAGCCCTTCTTGCCGGTTCCAAATCGGGCACAAGCTTCATTCCTGAGATACATTTTTGCTAAATGCTGCTTTGCCTTGGCCTGCACAGGCCACTGGGGTCAGCAGGCACAGCCTTGTATGCTGGTGCTGAGCTTTCTTTGTTGTGGGGAGAAGAGGAAATGTTGACCCCTGTGCTACAGATGCTGCAGGGGATCTCGGCTGTGATGCGCTGCTGGGTATTGCTCCTAAAAAGTTACTGAGCAACATTTCAGCAGCATAGAGGGAGGCACTTTACAGTAACGAGAGTGAAACTAGACAGTCTTTCAATCCATTTATCAAAGTGCCTGCAGCTCCCATTTCAAAGCAGGGAAACCAATACCTGACAGATGTCAGCAAACTGGAGGGAGTTCAGAGATGAGCAACACAAATGATGAACAACTGAAGGGATTGATTTATGAGGGAAGATTAAAAGTGCTAAGTATGTATAGCTTGGCTAAGAGATTACTAAGAAAAGATATGAGAGATGCCTGTGGTCATGGAAAAGGCACAGACACCAAGCAAGCTAGTTATGTCATGCTCTTCAAAGTAAAACAAATAATTCTACAGCCCAATATGGGTAATAGAGGATGTTTTTTCAAATGCCTCCTGAAAAGTGTTATGTACCCTCAAAACCGTCTGGAGTTGAGTGCACTAAGCATCTTTGTTGCTTGGGCCTGAAGTGAAGTATTAGTCTTATTTGTGAGGTTGGGTTGCAAAGTAGAAACCTCTCCATGCACAACAGTTACCTTGAGCTAAAAGACACAACCTGTCTACAATTAGTTATCAGCTTGTCTGAAGTCTGTGAACTGCAGAGGGCTACAGAAAAAACAAACCAGTTCCACGGACCTTCTTATAACCTGGAAATCTCCCATTTAAATGTTGAACAAGCCAAGCCATGCTTAGCTGTGTCAAGATTTCAAATTAATAGTATCTACATCATAGGAAAGATTTCAAATTAATAGTATCTACATTAATTGTCTAGAGGAAAAAATCATTTGGAGGAAAAATGGCTTTTCATTTATAACAAATATCTTTCAGGAGTGCAGATATAAGAATGAAAATGCATAAAGGACATTTTTGGTTAAAAATATTTTCTTTTTAAAAGTGACAATCCTTATTGACAGTAGTTTCTGAAAGCACAGTTTTTGTTAGTGAAAATGAGGGGGAAAACAAATTTACATGTTACATACTTTTTCTGAAAAAGATCAAAACATTTTTACTGGGGGGGAACTAGGAAACAGTTTTTTTTATCCCCATGCTCTCAAAAAACTGGTGTTTTTCATTCCATTCTGTGTTTTTCTTTTTTCCTGATTGTTAATTTATTTGTGCCAGGATGTACTTATGCATCTGTATTGCATTATATGAATTTGTCACGATATTATATTAAAGAGCCCTTCCTCTGCAAAGCCAGGAAGAAAAGAGAAAAATTAAGGAGGATCTGTTGTTGCAAGAAAATATGGGATTTACTCTACATGGTATAGTCTGAACTCTTTGCAAGGCAGATAAATATGTTATGGGAGACTTCTTTCCCACAAGGAATGTTTGCAATGAGTTGTCTTTTCCTTCCTTAAAAGTAGAGTGAATAAGTCATGCTGTCAACTCTTTGTACTTACAGAAAGTTCCTTTAAAAAATAAGAAATGTCACCCTTCATGGATGGCCTATAGTTCAGGAAAGTACTGGGTCTGAGATGGAATACATTCACACTCACACAGGGACATAATTTGGATGGGAATTATTATCTTCTCTTTATAGGTAAATAATGATCTCACCATTATTGGGCAATTTTAAATCTTTGGGTAAAATAAATTTCAGCATATAATTCATTTTGATTTCATAGATTTCATAGATTTCATAGACATTAGGGCTGGAAGGGACCTCGGAAGATCATTGAGTCTAACCCCCCGCCCAAAGGGCAGGAAGTCAGCTGGGTCATAGGATCCCAGCAAGATAAGAATCCAATTTGCTCTTGAAGGTGTTCAGTGTAGGTGCTTGAACCACCTCCGATGGCAGGCTGTTCCAGACCTTGGGGGTTCGGACAGTAAAGAAATTCTTCCTTATGTCCAGCCTGAAACGGTCTTGTAGTAGTTTATGACTGTTCGACCTTGTCATCCCTTGGGGCACTCTGGTGAACAAACGTTCCCCCAGATCCTGGTGGTCACCCCTGATCAACTTATAGGTGGCCATCAGCTCACCCCTGAGCTTGCGCTTTTCCAGGCTAAAGAGCCCCATGGCTCTCAGCCTGTCGTTGTAAGGTCTACTTTCCTGACCTCTGATCATGCGTGTGGCTCTTCTCTGGACTCTCTCAAGCTTCTTCACATCCTTTTTGAATTGTGGAGCCCAAAACTGGACACAGTACTCCAGCTGCGGCCTCACCAAGGCCGAGTACAAGGGGAGAATGATGTCCCAGAATTTGCTTGAGAAGCATCTATGGATGCAAGCCAGCGTTTTGGTCGCTTTTAGTAGCCGCAGCATCGCATTGAAGGCTCATGTTCATTTTGAACACGCTATGATTTTGTATAGTCTTTTGCAACCATGTACACTAGTAAAAGCCATTTCTGTCTATTGTTTCATTTCTTCAGATTATAGATTTGTAATTACAATGAGAAGCTGGTAACAATGCCTTCAGTCATGGTTGGTTAATACTTCTTAAATATTAAGATTGCCCCTCCTGTTTTCTGTTCATATTTTTGCCAGATTTTAATCCTCTGGGAAGAAATTTTCCACTTTGAATGTTTGTCTCAAACTTGAATTTCTTTAAAGTTTAAGTAAAACCAGCCTGCTGTTTCAGATAATGAAGTTAGGCTGAACTTCATTATTTTATTCAGCTGAGAAAGAATTCTTACAGCTGTTTAATTGAGAAGCTCTAGTGCAGCGGTTCTCAACCTTGTTATACTCAAGGCACCCCTCAGAAAATGCCAGATCTTAGCTTCCACTTGTTTTTTAGCCTGTCAAAAAATCATTGAACAAGTCTTCTGTTGCAAGGAACTCAAAAAGACCATGACATGTCAGGATGTTTTTAATGCTATAGAATTCTATTTGAAATTTCTGGGTTTATCCTGTGAATCATGTGTAGGTGTTTGCTCACCTAACAGTGCTAATATGGCATGGCATCCTGTGGCCCTTAAACAGGTCTCATGGCATCCCAAGGTGCCGTGCATCCTGGTTGATCATCACTACTCTCATCCTTGATAGTTAGTGGAGGGTTCACCTGGGTGTCTGGGATGGGCCTTTATTTTTCACATGAAAATCTATCCAAGTTACACACCTCTGTAAACTGTAGTTTGCTTATGTCCCAAAGAGGCTTCTCAGCGTTTGGCAGCTAAAATCTCCAAAGATTCCATCTGCAATGGCTCTATCCCCTTACAGCTCCTATATACTGCCTCAATTGCTCATGTGCTCTCTCTAGAGCAACTGAACATGCTCCACCTTTAACTGACCGTTGGGGCACCTTTGACAAAGCAATAACTTTCCTCCATTCTTCCCAGTCTTTTGCAATACTTGTACAATCCTCTTGAATAATCCTCCATCCTCCTAAACCACCTTTGTCCCATTGCTGAGAAGATCCTTCCAGAAACCCAGCATGGCTTCTGACCATCCCGGGGCACAGCGGACATGTTTTTCATAGCTAGGCAGATCCAAGAAAAATGTTGGGAGCAAAATCAAGAACTG
>NW_017729022.1:87204614-87220188 GCF_001723915.1 Gavialis gangeticus
CCACAGATGCATCTCAAGCAGGTCCAAGGAGGTGATCTGAGGGACTACCAACAATGACGATGATGACAATCTGTCAGTTTTAATCCCATCCAGTCCTTGATGTTGGTGATCCAGCTTGTCCTAGGTGTTTCTTCTCTTCTTCGTCTATCCACAGCCCCCTGCAGGATGATGTTGGCAAGGGTGCCGAGCCTTCTTGTTGTATGTCCAAACCTTTGCATCTTTCTTCTTATGATTTCATGTAAGGGTTTGTATCTGCTGATTTGATCTTTCACAGATTTATTTGTTCTGTGTGCAGTGTAGGGTATGTGTAGATTTCTTCTGAAGCACCATATTTCAAAGGTCACAATTAGCTTTTTCAGCGCCCTGGTGAGTGTCCAGGTCTCACAACCATAGAGAGTTGTTGAAATGACAACAACATATAGTAGGTAGAGTTTTGTTTTCATTGTGATGTTGCTGCTGGTCCAGATTTTGTTCAGCTTTGCTAGCTGTTCAATGGCAATGGCTATTCTTTTTTTCACTTATTTTTCTGATGTAGCATCTTCTGTGATGTTTGCTCCAAGGTATTTAAAGTGTGTTACTTTTTCTAGCTTCTCAGTACCAATTTTTACTGATGCATCATCATTGCTATTGGCTGATGTTATCATTACTTTGCTCTTCACACTAATTTCCAGTCCATATCTCTTTGTAGCCTTATGCAGCCTTTCTGTTATTTCCTTAAGCTCTTTTGCAGTTCCAGATATTAGATCTATGTCATCAGCAAAATGAAGGTTGTTAGTTTCTTGTCTTCCAACTGATACTGTTTCAGTGAAGTTCTTTACGGTATCTGGCATGTTTGGTTCCAGGTATAAATTAAATAAGCATGGTGAGAGAAGACAGCCTTGGTGTATTCCTACTGATGTTACAAACCACTCCACAATGTTGTTGTCAAGCAGGACTCCACTACTTGTATTGTTGTAAAGTTCCATAAGATTTATCAATTTGGGACTGATGTGCTTCTTCATTGTCAGCTAAAGCACTTTTCACCACACCCTGTCAAAAGTTTTTTAAAGTCTATGAAATTATGATAGAGTTCTTTTTGGTGATCATGGTACTTTTTGCACATGATCCTAAGGTTGAAGATTTGTTCTGTGCTTCTTTCAGCTCGGAATTTAGCTTCTTCTGCAGTCTCTATTTGTGATTTTAGCCTGTTTAATATTATTCTAAAAGGCACTGTACTTGGATGACTGAAGAAGCTAATGGTTTGGTACTTGGTACACTGGTATAGATTCCCCTTGTTCGGGATAGGGATTATTATTGATTTTGTCCACTACATTGGCCAGCTGTTCCTTTTCCATATTATATTGCAGATTTTGTGCAGTATGTCAATTGTCTTGTTCCCTGTTTTTAATAGTTCTGCAAGTATATTGCCAGGCCAGTTGCTTTTCCATTTGTCATGCTTCTGATAGTTTCTTCTACTTCTTCTCTTGTGAAAGCTAAGCTTTTATCTTTTTCTTCTACAGTTCCAGATCTTCCTTTCTCGAGTTGAGTTATTATTTCTGGGTTTGTTTTGCTATTGTGAGCTGAGCAGGACTTTTCTTCAATAACACCCCCTTCTCCCCAGCCCCCTTCCACAGCAGCTGAAGGCTATTGTACCAGTGCAGGCACTGGAATTGCAAGAAAATAAACTATTTTCCTGTCCTCTCAGTGCTTTAACAGTTGATGCCCATGCAGTGTGGAGGAAAAGAAGAAATCATCCTGATGTGGAGGCAGTGGGGTGAGGAACTGAAGGAGGGCAGGAGCAGAGGAAGGACTGATGCGAAGTGTAGGAGTGTAGAGGCAGGAACTGAAATGAGGGGGCAGATAGGAGCAGAGAGAAGAGAGAAAGTTTTGAGTGGAAAGGCTTATAGCCTTAAAAATTACTCCCTACATGACCTGGAATAGATTCCAGGATTTCCAAGTCTTATTCTTCTTCTGCTGCCAGCAAATAGTTGTAAAACCATCTGACAAGTGTGTCATCCTGTTAGAGTACCTAGTCTACAGAGGGGATAACAGTGAGTTACACCATTAACTTAGTTGGTAGAGGTTGTTGTGGTTCTGAAGTATGGACGACAATAACAAGCCAGATACAAGCACAAATATGCACACTGACTGCAGCTGCCAGGAAAACATTTTCATTTCTAAATCAGCAATCTAAATATCAAAGGATCCTTCAGTTTTTCCATGTGAAATCTATGGGCATTAATACTACCCAAGGTTCTGCCCTCCACTTTGGTGGTGACCAGGAAAAAACTATTATTTAATGACTGCCAAACACAGTCATTATGGTGAATGGATGCCTTAAAAACATTCAGACCAACCAACCAACCAACTGGGGACTCCCAGCCATCTGGGTTAAGTCATCATGGGTCACTATTTTGAGAAAAAAAAAAAATTATGGGAAATGAATGGTTTGAAAGACTAGAAATGCCACCCCTGCCTTCACTACCATTAAGCGCTACATTAATGAAAGCCAATGGAAGCATTGTTTCTAAGTCTTCCTATAACTGGTCAAGCAATCAAAGCATTGCTAAGAAAGTAGAGGACCTTGATGGTTTTCATCTCAGTTCTTACTGTTGAATGTACAGACATTGGCTTGGGATGTCTCCCTAGTTTTGTTCTAATTTTTGGTGTTGTTTAGGGTACGAATTGTCAACTTTGAAGTTACTGAAATAAGTCTGAGAAACAAGAATGAGCACTGCCAATGTTTTTCTTAGGCTTGCAAATTAGGTTTACTCACAGTTTTGAGAATCATTTCATAGTACTTTGGCACACTTTCCACAATCTAGATACCCTTCTGCCATTCTATATAGTAAATTATTGCTGATTTAATCTTGGCTTTAGACTTTGTCTGGGGAAAAATAACATGATTTATTAATTTGACCTATGCAAACATGGGAATTACCCAGGAAGTTTCTAAGTTTGATTTGGTTGGAAGAGAAAGAATGACAGTGATTTCAGCTTACAGCTGTTCATGGATATTTTTTTTGAATTCTTTTTTAAAGACTGCAGGGTTCTTTTAATGAACTTTCCCATGAAAGTCTATTTTTGTTTAGATTCTGTGGGCGGATTTACTTGTTATGTGAAGCAAATGAGAGGGGAGAGACAAAATAAAACAAGATTGGTTTAAGTGCTTTAACTGTATCTGTTACGACCCATCTTCTCTGTTCTTGTTAAGCAGCCAAACTACATTCTTCCTTATAAATGAAGGAACACAAGGGCACCAGATCACAGTTTTTAAATGCAATAAAGCCTTCACAGAGGCCTATAATAGGGTCTCTATCCTGCAACTCTCTGGACACATATAGAGAAAAGCAAAAACCAGACTACTGACATTAATCACTCGGGGACTGATTCAATGCCCACTAGCATTGACAGAAGTCTCAGAGTTCAGATTTGGCCATGGTCATAAAAGAAGTATCTGGCAGAGCTGAAATTAAGTGTAATTTAGAATCTTTGCCTCCCTATTCTCCTCTTTACCTTTGGAGTCCCTTGCTCTTCCCAGCACTAGTATATTTATATCTGCATCTTTCACTATGTTTATTCCTTTTATCCGTGCGTTTTTAAAAGACATCTGATAAAAGCCATAATTGAGAATGAGGAAAAAATATCTTTCGCTCTCTACTGAGAGCAGGCTGTATTTTATGGGCCTGATTCAATACTCACTGAAATAAACAGTGCTCTTTCCCATTTTACAATTGACTTTGAACTCCCTTAGCCTGCCAAAGCCTGACTCTGTAACTTGTATGAATATAGATCACTTGGGTGGAAAGGTAAGAGTGGGCACATTTATATGTGCATTGATACGCTGTAGTTACTGCGCATTAAGTTTAATACCTGTAATAACAGGTACTAACTCAATGCCCACTGGTGCAATTGCACAGTAGCACTGGCACATACATTTTAAGTGATACTAATGCTCAGTAGACTAATTCTACTCTGCATTAGCACATTAGCATGGCTATTCCCATGACGCTCTATAATGCTCAGTAGGGCCGTGCAAAGCTTTGGTACCTGATTCGATTCAGGGGAGATTCCACCCGATTTGGTGGCCGAATCTCCGAATCTGAATCGAATCAGAGCACACTTCAATTTCTCTGAATTGAATCGGAACCCTCCAAATCAATTTGGAGAGATTTGGAAAGATTTGGAGATTCGGACATAGACACAGCTTTAAATGTTTTTTCTACATACCTCTAGGTAGCAGGCAGTTTGTGAATGCTGTGATGCTGGGGCACATGCAGTGTCCTACAGGAGCATGGGGTACTCTGCAGCGCGCTTGGCAGCAGACCCGGAAGTGGACGCAAAGCACTTCTGGTCCACTTCCAGTTCTGCTGGAGAGTGCATGGGCTCCCCCCCTGCACCCCCAGCTCGGCGTCCTGGGCCAACTGGTGCCTCCTGGGTCAGGGGGGGCACCTGGGGTCCCCTTGTGGCTGATTGTTAAGCCAGAGGGTGTGGGCCCCCCACCCCCGTGCTTTCTGGTGGACCCAGAAGTGGATTGGAAGTACTTCTGGTCCAGTTTTGTGTTCACTGCTGAGCACGTGGAGGGCTCCCCTGCACTCCTGTGGTATGCTCCATCCACCCCAGCATCACAGCATTCACCAGCTGCACTGGTACCTTGAGGTATGTAGAAAAACATTTAAAGCTGTGTCTATGTCTAAATCAGCATTGAATCTTCAGATTTGGATTTGGCCGAATTAAATCAGGGACAGTGATCTGAATCAATGAATCGAATCACTGTCCCTGATTCGGGCTGAATCCAAATTGAATAGGACCCACTTTGCTCACCCCTAATACTCAGTACAATTAGTCTATTGTGCGTCTCGTGTAGATGCTTCCGGTGTAACTTTACTTGGCACTATTGGCAGCAGTCTCCCTGACCTGACTGCCCTGTCTTATGGCCAGACCAGGCAGTAGTACAGGGCAGCAGAACAAAATTGGCAGCATTTCTGGAGCTGATAAGTGATTGGTGGCTTTCTAAATGGCCAGCATGGTTAGATACATGAATGTGGATGAGGGAATGACAGCATTCATTCTGTCCAGGGTGGTAAAACAGTTTGGGCTGGCCCTGCTGCTTGACTCTTGCTGTGAGCAATTTTTGTCTTCCTTTCCTATAGTCCTACTCTTCCTCTTGATTTCTCATGAATTGACTCTTGACCTCTGTGCAACAGTGGAAACTATTCCAGCAACTTTGCTCCCATGAAGACTTCCTGTTTGTGGAATGTCCAAGAAAACTGTTGGTTTCTCCTTCCACTGCTGTCTCCCTGACCACAGCAGTCCTGCATGACCATTCTGGGTGTAGTGCAGCAGAGCACTACTTGCTCTGTCTGAGTATGCATGTGGTTTATGGCGTGGTGACAAGATGGTGTGCATATGTAAGCCAGATGTGATAGCTAGGTAACATGATACCAGCAGGGCCACTCAACTGTGCCTTGAGTGCCATTTTCTTTGGGTAAAAGTTTCCTAATTTCATCTGAAACCTCCTGTTATTACTTCTGAGGTTGGCTAAGCTTGTGTAATATATATAAATGTTCCTCAAGCAGATGAGAGCAAGACGTGTATCTCTGCACCATGATTATATGCTTTCAAAGGAAAATGTTTTTCTACTTAGGAATGTCTAATAAAAAGTAAAGGAAAGGAAAGAAAAGAAAAGAACCTTATACAACTACGAGCAATGTTTTATGGAATTTCTGTTGTAGACACTTGCATGATCTGCAATTGATACACGGCCTTCACTGCTTTATTTGTTGTATTTATTACCAATTGCAATAAAATCTTAAAGCAGCACAGTAAACACCTCTGTTACTACAGGCATGTCTGCAATGCCTGCATGCTGTGCCAGGGACCACAGCTGAAAAGCATACCCTAGTTTCTGTCTCCTGCTCATCCCCTGCCAATCCCTGAAATGAGACAGTCTAGGGGTGCCTATAGACAAGCTTGGAGGCTGCTCTGATGCTCTGTAATTACAGCATGTCAGAGTGGACTTGATTAATTGAGTCTGCTGGAGAGTGGTAACTAATTACCATGTTCCAGCCAGCCTCTGTGTCTCGTGTATCAGTGTCCCTGCACTTCAGCATGGTGGTGGGGGCGCTTTATCTAAAACTTGTCAAATGAGCTCTAGTTCAAGCACTCCTGGCAGCATTTTGAAGCATGGGGTCACTGATACACAAGATGCTCCAGTACTTTAATTAGAGTTCTTTGTAGGACTACCTCAGATGTAAAATGACACTGGTGTAAATTCCACTGGTATGTGTTTTCTATGCATAACTTATCCTGAGATAGCCATGTGTTCAAGGAAAACAGGCTATTGTTTCCTCCTCTGTCTTTTAGTGATGAGGCACTATAATAGCACCTAGTGTGAGAAGCTATCTCAGGTAGTTGCTCTTCTCTCCATTCTGGATCCTGCTGTAATTTACATCAGTGGACAAAGCCAATGTAAATTACACTGGTGTAAACATGTGGTCTGTTGATATTGGGGTTTTAGTGCTGCTTTTCACGTGAGATGTAAAGCTGAGACCATGACTGTGTCTGCCCATTAAAGACCCATGCAAATTATTAGCTGGGATGTTTGTCCAAATGTCCTCTCTTGGCTAAGTTCCAACTCAGGTAGTTCGGGTCTGTCCAGTCATACTTCACCTCAAGTTTCAGACAGGAAACCCTATTCTTACTGATTTATTTAAATGGTTCTATACTGCTGTTAGATCACTACTGTGTTTCGTCTTTGAAATTAATGTATTTCATTGGTGGGTTAAATAATCTCAGGGAAGTGAGGAGGATTATTAACAGAGAATTTTGAGATCCTAAGTCCAAAGCATTATAGAAATGGAATTATTCTTAGAAAGAACAGTCTCTGCTGCCTAATTTCACTTTTTGCCTTTTCTTCCTGCCCATCTACTGTTGACAGTTTGAGTGTCCTGTATAGTCTCCATAGCCTTTCTTGACTGCATCTCTCTTGTCTTAGGCTTCTGATAGCTACCTGTCCCTGCTTCACAGATTCTCCTTCCAGCTTTATAAATTTCAGTAATCTTGTGGTCATCGTGCATGATCTTTAGAAAAAAAAAACAAAAAACCAAACTGTAACTTTGCTTCTGACTACTATGGGGAAATGTGATAACAAGTGTGAATTTTCCTTTGAGGCAAAGATAATAAGGCAAAAAAAGACAAGAAAAGGCATAAAGGGGTAATTTAGGAAAGTGAGTGGGTGATGGTAGAGATCTAGTAGTTGAATTAATAGAAAAAGAGAATAGGAATAGAATGAATAAATGGAGAAAAATACATATGAAAATCCTTCAGAATGTATAGCCACCAGATTCTGTTGTTTAATCTAGGAAGTTGGTAGGCTGTAAATAATAGATTCATTATTTATGGTTGTTTTTCTCCAGTAAGTGCTTTAATCTTTGTTTGGGGGCATGGGCAGAGTTCACAGATGCCGTGACTGTACTAATGAAATGAGGAAACAATAGGTCTGGAGTGATAACTGCTTTGGAAAGATTGAAAACTGTCCTGAAAACTTTTGGCATGGAGTCCATCTGTTTGTCCAGTAGAGATAACCAGGCATTTCCTACACAGAATGCAACCAGACTCTTTAGCAATGTATGGGAAAGTCAAGAGTACATTAAAGAAACTCAAGTGGTTTATGGACAGAAGTAATAAGAAAGATGAATTACAAGGAAAGGGCATTAAGTTTGCAAAATTCCTGCGGTGGGGAACAGGGCAATACTAAATTGCAGTGGCAGTTACAGAACAAGTTTACAGAAGATAGGGAGCTTGGTGTAAACATGTAAGAGATCACATAATGTTGCAGAAGTAATAATGCCAGTCTGCCAGGAGACTGAAAATGTGCCATAAAGTTATGATCTAAAATTGACTAGTGTATTTTTTGTCACTAACTTTAAAAACCTATTCTTTGAAGGTTTCAAGTTGGAGAACTGTTGATTTCCTTTGACATATTTTAATTTCTAAACCTTACCAGTCAAGCTTAACCATTTTAGCCAGTCTTGAATAGTCTGGTCTGGAAATGAAACAATACATGAGAGGCTGTTTGAATGGTATTTCCAGCATAATGGAAGCTGAAAATACCAGAGGCTTATAAGGACCGATGGATATTTCAGCAGGGAGAATGGAACACATCATTTTGAGAGCTGCAGCACATCTGTAATTTCTACTTAAAACAATGCGAGTCTCAGGAGCTCAGATGCTCTTGCAGGCTTTGGGGTTATGGTGCTAGCCAAGCTGGAATGTGGGCTAACAGTCCGATTCTTAGAAAATGTTGGATGGGATGTTTAAAAACCACAAGCTGTATCTTAGATCTCACAACAAAGACTGCATCTTTGGCCAAAGAGAGCCCTCCGGAAGCCTTCCGACTCACAGGGAAGAATGCTGTCTCCTGAGTCACAAATCCCACATCCTCCTGCATACAGGTTTCCCCTTAGATGTCTGCCATTCAAGTCCTGATTAGTTCTCTGCAACTTCAGCTCTGTGGGCTCAGATGGAATTGCAACCCAGGATGATTTAGCTGCAAGCAAATAAGAGTTGATTTAAAACCAACATTATGTAGTACCCAACTGAGTGTAAGACATAGCGGGTATGTCTACACGTGCGCTTTAATGCTTAGTAGTCTATTTTACTGTGTATTAAAGTGCCACGTAAAAAACTGTGCTATTATGCTAATGCACAGTAACATAGGCTACTGTGCATTAAGTGTCACCTAAAAAGCATGCATTTGCGCTACCGTGCATTAGGGCAGCCTAATGTGCATTAATTTAGTACACCACATTGGAGGTACTAAATTTTATGCATGTTAGGAAAAGCGCATTAATGCACATGTAGATGTGCCCAGTGACTATATTTGTATCACAAGTATTTTGATTTTTCTCTTGACTTTAGTATCCTAAAACACATATTTCTAACAGTAGTGTCATGGAAGTAAAAACAAATGGCCTTTTCCAATAGGGATAGACACCAACTGTACTTACTGTCACTTGAAATGTCATAGAATTTTCAAGAATATCCAGTTTTTTTCCTATTTCCTAGCAGCCAGACACTTTAGTAGAGTTTCTGTATTGTGTGTATGACTACACAGGGGAAAGCTTGCACAGCATGGAATGAAACTTTCATGCCCAGAGTACAGAGGGAAAGCACAGCGGACAAGATACTGCAAGTGACTGGAGGTGGCTGAGGAATGGAAATCCATTCCCAGGACATATTTTGCAAGTATGAACATTTCCCCCTGCAAAATCTAGACAAACCATCCACATCTCAAACATTTTTTGCATGAAAAGAATTCCAGAAAAAAAATCTATTTTGGGAGAGCTGAAACGGGACTGTCTTGGTATGCTGGCTCTCTCCCCAAAAAGGCATTGTCACTTCCATTCTCATCACAGGTAGTGAGTAAAATAGATAAATTATTTCCTGGAGCCAGCAAAAAGATGAGCAGCCTGGCACTCTACCTTCTTTCTTCTCTCCCAATGGCAGCTGTGGGAGAGAGATTCAGACTATGGATCAAGTGCTAGGCTGGGCACTCAGCCTCCCTGCCTCTCCCAAGGTCAGCTGTGACTTTTTTTCTGCATACCTAGAAGTCACTGGTTAATTCTGCTTTCTCCAGCTTGACAGGAAGCAAGCTATTTATATGATTTTCCCAAAAGAAAACAATTTTCCTCCTAAATATAAACTTTCTGAAAAGGGGCTTTCCCCCAAATAATTAAAAACCACTGGCATAATTTTTCAGCAAAAAAAATCTTTTCAGAAAGTTTATATTTGGGGAAAATTTGTTTTTCTCCCAGATATTTTGATTTTCTTTTGGGAAAATAATACAAATAGCTTCCTTCCTGTCCAGCTAGAGAAAGCAGAATTAACCAGTGCTTTCTAGGTATGCAGAAATAAAGCCACAGCTGACCTTGGGAGATGCAGGGAGGCTGAGTGTCCACCTTACCACTTGATCCATAACCTGGATTTCTCCCCTACAGCTGCATTGGGAGACAAGCAAGAAGGTGGAGTGCCAGGCTTCTCATCCTTTTGCTGGCTCCAGGAAATAATTTATCTATTTTACTTGCTACCTGTGATGAAAATGAAAGTTTTGGGACTGTTGCAAACTTCTCATTATGCATCTGAACTTTCCCCAAATTAAAGGGTGCAATAACTCTTTCCTCACCCATAGAAATAAGACTAAGATAATTGATGTGTGTGAATGGCTTAGATAGCTACCTGTGATGAGACTGAAAATAACAAGGCCTTTTTGGGGAGAGAGACAACATACCAAGACAGTTGCATTTCAGCTCTGGTTGAAAACCCACTTAAAAGCCATCGTTTTAAAACTCATTTTCCAAGGGGTCCTTGAGTCAAGGCATCCCTCATTAGACTCAAGAACCCCTTGTAAAATGCCAGCTCTTAGCTTTCACTCATTGCTTGACTAGTCATTGCCTAACTATGAAAAAATAGAGCAATTGTTCTGTTGCAAGGAAGTCAGAAATGCAACAACAGGTCAGAATGGTTCTGACACTGAATTTCCTATCTGAAATCTCTGGGCTTACCTTATGAATTATGTGTATGCGTTTGTACATGTAACAATGCTAATACTTCATGGCACCCTGTGGCAGCCTGAAAACGATCTTGCATCACCCTGGTTGAGAATCACTGAGTTATACTCATGGAAAATTCCCAAGCAGCTTGACAACGATCCCTCTATTACAACCTAGTCCAACATAAACACAGATCCATATATGCACTTGGCAACTGCCCCAACTAGGGATGGGTCCTTCCTACCAAGCTTTAATTCAGACCCAAATATTCCCAGAGTTGATTTAGGGTTTTGGGACTGTTGCCAACCACACATTATGCATCTAAATTTTCTCCAAATTAAAACGTGCAATAACTCTTTCCTCACCCATAGAATTATTAAGTCTAAATTAATTGATGTGTGTGAACGGCTTAGATAGCATGTTGTGGCTGTAGGAGTGTTCATAAGAGACTGTACTTCATTTCCTGGCCTCGGTCACATGACAAAGGAGAGGACCATGAAAGGGTTTACCTCTGTCTCAAAGCTCTGCCCAACAATTTCTTTTATTGCAATTAACACTATAGAAATAGCCATAAAACAAGCAGAACAGAGAGCACTTGAAAGGTCAAGAAGAAGCAAACCTTAAAGGTAGTATGTTTAAAAGTATCCCATCATTTTTCTCATTGTAGAACTCAGGAGCTAACGTATGAGACCATGACTCCATAAAATCTGTTGGAGGTGGTCACACTTCTGGTTTTTGTTTTGTGGATTGATTCTAAAGTATTGAGCTGACTTTGCATTTTAATTGATTTTGTTTGTTTGTTTCAGTGCAATAAAAAATGCAACCCTACCAAGGATATTTGGGAACAGTAGAAAAGTAGAAGTATTAATGGCATGTTATTGTGGTTAGCTTTTCAGTTTATTTTAAATTGTAACCACAATTACATTTTGAACTGCATTTTTTAAGCCCTTGTCTCTGCTATTTTCAAGACCCACTCCAGATCCTTCAGGGACTGTGGTAATAATGAAACCTTCATACGGATTGGCAGAAAGCAATCAGTATAAATAACGCATACTTTATTTGCTTGCTTTTACTCTTTTATTTTTAACCATATTTTGTATTGCATTTCTGTGTTTGGTTTTGAAAATAACCCTAGACTTTTCATTTTATGTGGCATCAAGTCTTGACACTGAAATTAAAAGATGGGATTGAGCAAATTATGAAATTTCTGCATCAGCACAACAACTCTAAGCCCTGCCTTTGTCAATATTTTGTCCAGCTACTGAACAGGACTCAGCAATATAACATATTCATCAGAGGGCTAGAAGAGAGAGAGAGAGAGAGGGATGAGGTCCAGAATTTATTTGCTGAATCTTGAAATGCAAGCCATTCAAAGCATTAATTTGGGAGCGAGGCAGAATGAGCAAACATTATGAGAGACAAAGCCTGCTTTTTAATACACACTAGGCCACTTTCATCCCTGACATGACTCCACAGAACTCTAAAGATTGCAAAGAAGACACAGCAATATGGGCCAGGAACCAGCCCCTAACAGGATTCCTGTAGTTTTTGCATTAAGGACCCTGGCCCCACATCTTTACCCCTATGGCCACCTGTGCTAGCTGGATTAAGGTTAATCCACAATCACACCTTCATTTTGTGAAGACACTGGCTTTTCAGTAAGAGGGAGGGATGACAATGCCTTTCTTTAAAGGTCCTGTAAAACCACTCTTCCAAAGAATTAAATAGGAGGAAGTGCTGCCTTTCTCAACAGGTTTTTGTTCTTTTCCTTTAAATGGAGAGAAGCAGTGCTCCCATAAGATTTTTTTCCTGTTGTGTGTATCTCTGTGAAAGTGTGTGCATGTGTTTGTTGTGCTGATGCACAGCAGAGCTGACAGACAGCTGTTTGTGGCTATAATCTGGTCAAATGGAGTTCTTTAATTGACAGCACGCAAAGTCTCATGTGTGGGGTGATTGTGACACCAACAGCTTCATTCATAAAAAGATTGGTCCTGCTTTGCCATTCCTTTTCTCCATCACCAACTGGCCTTCTCTTCCCTGCTTTTTTCCTGCTTCCCCTCTCTCTCCGCAGTACTGATAAGCTTCTTTCGCTAGCCCTTTCTTCTCTTTTGGCAGGAGTCCGGATGTATGGTTCTGTAGTAAGTGTTGGGAATGCTGGAAAACTGGACAGCTTTTCATCATGCCCACTCTAGAAGACGACACAAGAACCATTTTAGTGGTCATCATATTATGACTTCATGTGATTTTGCACTACTCAGGGCCTTCCAAGGTTAGAAACACAGGCTATATTCCCATTAGGAAGAAAAGATTGATAGCTTTCCAAAAGCAAAAAGATCCCTTAGTCCCGATGGCTCAAAATATATTAGAGCTGGTCAAAAAATTACCCTGAAACTTCTCCCCTCCCCCTCATTTTTTTTACTTTTAAAAGCTTTCCATTCTCTGTGTGCCTAGACACACACAGAGGGACTAGCTGTGCGATAAGTTGTGGAGCAGTGTAACATATTTAATGTATCTTGCATCTCGAATTTTCTCACATGCCTGTTAATCCTGTTCAGCTGGGGTTACTTCTAAATCTCTGGACCCACAAGCAATTTCAGAGTCACCGCTTGAAAGAAAGAGGCCAGTTCTGTTTTCATCCCTCAGATGAATCTTGTCTAGATGGAGTATATGTGCGTGTGTGTCCAGCAGGGGGAGTTAGTTTATCCCTTTTTAAAAATGAACTGGGGCTGCGTGCAAAGAGCACTGCAAGCTCGAATCCCACAAAATTTTTCTGTCAAACTTGTCATTTTTCAAGTGAGTTGTATGCTCAGACTAGTTTCATCTACTGTTCCAATTGTACTAGGTAGGAGAATGTCAGTCCCTTCTGGCCAGTGCATTGGATAAAAACCTTTGGGTTAAGAGAAGGAGAATTTCATTTCCCATTTCCTTTCAAAATATGAAGAAAGGGTTTCTTCCACTGTGCTGAGTCCTCGGAATTAGGAAAAAAACACCCCATACTGGCTCAGCAGCTGGCTGGCATAAAAGAGGCGTCATATTCTCAGTATTAAATATTTCTTTTTTATTAAATTAATATACAAGCGAGCAGTATAGAGATTCCTTCTACATCTTAACCACACTTAGAGGGACTTAAGTTATTAATGCCAAATATAATAAAAATGTATTCTAATCTTGGTCATGTTTCTGGTTCTCATTTACTGTCTGCCATCTTATATTTCTCTGCCTCTTTCTCTTTCCAGTTCCTCTGTTTATATTATGATTCTTGCTTGTGTCTCTCTGTCTCCAGACTTCCTCAGACCCCATCCTTTTCTAAGATTTCCTTTACTCTCTCTATCCACCAGTTAGTTTCCTTTAATTTTTTCCCCTTCTGTATTTCTTCACTTTCAGTCTTTTATTAATGTTTTGAGATATATATATATTTGGTGGGAGAGGAGCCCTTATTCCCTTTTCTCTGATTTTCTTTAATCTTTTCTTCCCTGGGGCCTGTTTCATATTCTGCTGAAAGCTGTGAGCATCTTTTGCTGGACTCCAGTGGGGAATGTGTCCAGAGGTGGTATCGCCCTTCCTTTGGCTCCCTGAGCAGCAGTCAAATAACTTGAAATTTGTTTCTTCAAGAAAAATAAGAGGCACAACTCCATGCTGTACCTAGTCACAATCAAGGACAGACAGGTGAGTATAGGCCTTGGATGTCTCTTGAGAGCTAGAATTCAAATCAACCCTGCCTTTTCCAGCTTCTGCCACGTACACTGCAGTTAAGTGGGAGGAGACATAAAGGGCTAGCTTTAGAATATGTGGCAGAGTCCAAGTGCCTTCCACAGCATTTAGGGGGATGGTATATGGGTATGAAGGATAAGGAATGGGGTGGAAAGTGGAAAATAAATGAATGTGTTTTCTCATTACAGTATCAAGAAAGAAAGTCCTAATCCTGTTCCTCTTCTTTTTCCTTTCTAGAAATCACTTGAGAAAGGGATTTGATTTTTTTTTTTACAATCTGGTTATAACATTTGTAGAAAGAATGAAAAATCTGAAAAATATCTGAAGGAAATATTGAATTTTTTGGCAAAACTTGGGCAATCTCATGATTTTATTTTGCCATAAGACCCCTCCTCCCCTAGCTTTAGTCATCTAGCAATAAACTACACTAGCATAATGGCAGGCCCTTTCGTCCTAAAAGTTCCTGAGGCATTTTCAGACCATATATAGGGATCATTTATTCACCTCTTGGGTGGAAGGCAGTATGACATTAACTGTACCAACTGCCCTACACAATAGACTTTAAGAGGGGAAGTGAAGAATAATTTTTCCTGTTGGAACAACAATAGATATTCTTACGTAGGCAGAAACATAGTTACCATAATTTGGCTGGAATACCACAGCTAACTTGTGAAACAAAGGGCTAAGGGATTTTTAATGAGCACAAGTAGGTACTGCACCTCTTTTTCAGCCTATTTATTCATAGAATGAATGTATTCTATCTTCTGTTCGCTGTCTACCTGTCAGGTTGAATGCTGGTCCATATATCACTATGTTAAGTTTGCTACGGCAATTTCATTCTAAGCATCCATTCTCAGCTTCTCAGCAATTGATGTTTTTAAGTTGAAACTTCGACTTGGTTTAAGCCCAAAAATTATTTTTAAGAGCTGAAGCCAGTCCTACAGCTGGGTGGATGAATATAAAAAATGATAGTGCTTTTCCACCTGTAAGAAAAATGTTGGTATGACAGGGTGGTCTGACCTCGCACAAGCCAGGCGGTCTGAGACCAGGAAGCCCTGTTTCATTTTGTGTTGTTAATAAATTGGGGCCTAATTCTGAGTTTGGGTGTGGTTTCAATCATTTCCTGAGCTGGGAATGGTCAGTAGCCTACCACTGATGAAAAATGTGGGCAGGTGAATGGAAAATGGTGCCACAGTAGATGAGAGAATACAAAAGCAACTACAGAAAAGCTAGTGATAGAAAGGATAGCTAACAGGCTTTGTCTTGTGGAATTTTCTTTTAATTTCCCCCCTCTTAGTAACCAGTATCAAAATGGGGGGGGGGGGGGGGGG
>NW_017729022.1:87220237-87235275 GCF_001723915.1 Gavialis gangeticus
GGGGGGGGGGGGGGGAGGAGAGCAACTGGGGTAACAACCCCATGTGCCACCTTTGTGGACCAGCCAAAAAGTAGCTGCAGCTGGTACTGCTTCCATGTTGTGGCTGCTCCAGGCATGGGCCTGCCCTGCTATACCTCTGTTAGTATCAAGAGACCTACTCCTGTCTAGAAGATAATGGAGCAGATACTGGAGTATCTGGTGAACTAACAGTAGACCCAATGGGCATGTCTCCATGAGCATGCACGTGCAGGGGCGTGTGTTCCCTGTGGGACAAATAGCAGCAGAACATACTTGTGCCACTGCCATTTGTCCCCTGGTACGCCTCTGCATGCATGCTCCGGCATGCAGCAAATTGCCCCAGGTGTGGTAGGGGAGGCTGGATGTCCTGATGTCAAAAACACCCTGCTGTAGTGCAGATTAGCAGAGCAGCATATATGTGTAGTGTGTGCATGCTCATGGGGATGCACCCAATCTGTCCTCTTATGATTTCCTTAGGATCCACAGAGATTGTAGGAGTTATTGTAGGCAGTCCAGGACAAGGCCCAATCATGGGAGGCCCATAAATCTCAGCAAGAAAGGGATGTCTTTGGGCCTTGTTTGGGATGTGGGAATCCCATACTCAAGGTGTGACTACTCCCAGGCACAGTGTGGACTCAAGGGATGGCTGGCCTGGAAACAAGTGCTGGGGAGGAAGAGATGGTGGGAGTGCTCTACGTGTGGGAAGAGGGCATGTCAGATGGGTCTGACCCTTGGGGAATGAAGAACACAGGGAAAAGAGTTTGTGGGAGTGTCAGAGTGATCTGCAGACCAAGGGAAATAATGGTTTGGGAGGAGAGGCCAAGAGGCAGAGGTTGCAACAGATCCCAGAGGCTGGTAGAGGTAATGGTCAAGAAAGACAGCTGCTCTAAAAAGAAGGAAATATGGTGTCCTGATGAGGGCCTAGCCTGTAGATCACCCTGGGCAGGCAAGGTTTTAGAGCCTATATCTACCCGTTTAAGGTCCAACCTTGTTTCAAGTTTTAGATTCTGCTGTGGGGGAGTGATGGGTGAATCAGGTGAGTCTTATGAAGGGCAGAGTGCTGAGGTTGAGAGGAAAGTTACTGCAATTTTATGGTAGTCTCTGCAAGAGGGGGAAAAAAGCAATTGGTCAGGTGAACAGTTTTGTTTTGTGTTTGAATAAGGAACGCAGTTCTGAGGAAAATGATCTGATCCAGACGGTGTGTGTAGTATTAGATGAGCCAGTGGCTTGAAGCTGACTGTCTTTTGTGCTTAGATTATTTCCAAATGCCTTTTGTTAAATCCTGATGTGTGTTCCCTGAGGGAAGAAGTGGCTGTGCTTTGTTTGGACAGTTCAGGTCAGCTGCAAATAGACAACTGTCCGTGTGTATGTGAGAGTCTCTAGCAATGCAAAACCGTTCAAATGTACCACTGAGTCGAACGTGCTGGTTCCTGTAATATGGGAAGATGGAGAGAGACTGGATGGATTTATTGTTCAAAATACAGCAGATGTTTAACTGTTTCATCACCAGTGGGTGGTGCTGCCATGGGAAAAAGCCTTACTGAGCTTGCAGAGGGGGTGATGTTATGTGCTGAGAGGCCTGTGTTTTGGCTTGTTACATGCACCCCATTTCTATGCATTTGTGAGCTCAACCCAACTGACTGCATGAAGGAGAGAGGGAGGAGAGACCTTTGCGGAGGACTCTCAGTCTGTATATCTTCTATTGCAGCAGCACCCTTTTCCAGGCTGCAATGATCAGACTTGGGTCAGAGGCAGATGGGTGGGGAAAAGGTGCTAGCTAGCTCCTAGCTGCCCCGACTGCTTCTGCTCTCTGTGGTGACGTAGCAGGAGCTGCCACAGCTGGTGCTTCTCTTTCAGTGGGTGATGGCAGGGAGAGGGTGCCTGCCGCTGAAGCCCCCCACTATTGACTGCTGCTAAAGCCCCAGGTTTTGGTCTGGATCAAATAGCTCTGCAGGCCAGATCCAGCTTGCAGGCTGTAGGCTGACAGCCCCTGTTCTACACTGTTCCTCTTTAGCACAAGGGAAGAACTGCTTGCTATGCCCAGCTTTCCTCCACAATCATCACCTTTTTAAACGTTCTCCTTGTTTTTTCATTAGTTTATACAATCTAAAAGCCCAGCGCAGTGCACCCTGAGACATATACTTTGCAAGAGCCCCAGTACACTGTAGCTAGTGGGATAGTGTTGCTTGCTGTAAGCGGTTGGACTCGCTGATTATTTGATGTTGCAGCGCTGGCCAGACCACTGTAGCATATATAAATTACCTGATGCTCTAGGCTTCCCAGTGATGGCCACAATCATTCTCAATGTCACATCCATCCACTGTGTTTACTGCACATATGCAACTTGGTTAGAAAAGGTAATGTATATTTTCTTGTGTTCCTAGCGGTCTGGGAGGTAGTTGTATGCAGTAGTATGATATATAGGCGATGGGTTTGATTTCAGTTCTTGTTCTCTTGCTACATGCTGCAAGTCTTTTAGATGGTGGGGGGTAGATTGTTGTTGTTATTATTTCAAATTGATGGAGTGCTTGGCCCAATGAGTTCTTGGTTTACTCTTGGGAATCCTAAGCACTAATAGAAATCCCTGTCCTTTGAAAGCTCTGTGAGAAGACGAAAAGCACATTTTGTATTGCCTGTTATCAGTAAGCATTAAGTGAGAATTGAGCAAACTTTGTGTGAGATAAGGTCAAATGTGCTGGATGGGGTAAATGTAGTGTTCTTGCCTGTGCAAAATAAATACAAGAGATACAGATTTAATGCATTTTAATGTCTATCTCAGTAGATTGTAAAAGCAAATGCTAGTTCCCTCTGTCATGTGGTGCTATTATAAAGCTCTCAGTTAATATTTCCATTCAGCATCTCAACCCTTCCCTCTGCTCCCACCAATTCATTGTGCTCAGAACAATACTTCAGGAACAATAGAAGGGAGATGCATTAAAAACAATCAACCATCCATTTGAGAATTCCAATTAAATAAAGAAGGCAATGGGTGTTCATGCCCTGTTGCCTTGCTATAAAATGGCTAGCAGCCTTGGCAGTTTTATTTTAGGTTGGGTCATGTCACTAGGGAAAAGCTGAAATACAAGTTAGAATGAAGAAGCTGGATCAAAATGTAGTGCGATTAAAGCAAGCTATCATTAATCCTCCATGTAGCAATCTTTGCTTTATAGAGTTGGCAATGAAATATACTGTTAAATGTACGAACCATAGAATTCAGTGCCTCTGTGGGAGCCTTTTCTATATTTTTGTGTGTGAATATTTGCATTTTTATTACACTGGCACCAGCGAGCCCCAACTGAGACTGGGACCCTATTATGGTACATGTTGTACGTATATGTAGTTTAGACATTGGTGCTGAGCCAAGGAGGCTTCTCTATGAATAGAGAAGGGGTGTGTGGAAGGTGGTGGTGGGGGGTATATTACTTTCCCCATTTTGGGCAGTGACCTGCGCATAGTTGCATTGATGTCTTCACAGTGGAAGGCTTGGGCCTTGTGAACCTAATTCAGCCCTGGCCTACCACAGCGTGTCAGCTACAATACTCTCCTCCTTCCTGATTTTGCTACCCATTGTGGCTTAGTAATATTTTATATAGCCTTCCTACAGGCTGACAGCTTTTGCACTCTGTGTCCAGCATCTATTAACAAGAGCAGACCGAGGTGTGATCGATGGGCATACTTGTACAAGAGATAAATGCATGTCCTGGGCTAGACTCTGATCCCTTTTAGCTCTGCATTTACATCAGTGTGTGAGAGACCAGGACCAGGACCCTTGATTTATTGAGATTTATAACATGGTTATTTTAATCACATGATTAAAGTTTAGATAAACATTCAGTAAGTAACTAAGGCATGTCCCCCAAATAAAGAGTCAGACGCACCATTTAAGGTAAATAGAAGGGGAATAGCCTTATTCCAGCTAGCAGCTTATCCAGAAAGCGTTCCAGTGCTCAGCTGCAGGCACTGGGAGTAGGGAGCTTTAGTCTCATAAGGCTTTTTCACGTATGCTTATTTCCATGCAAAAGACTATGCAGCTTCTTCCTTTACCCTAAGGTGTCTGGTGTCAGACTCGTCTAGCAGATCCTTGGAGGAAGCAAGTATGTGGCTTTTTAAAAGATGCCTCAAAGTGCCTAAGCATGCACTTAAGTACTTTGCTGAATCAGGGCCTTGAAGAATATTACATAACACAAGTAAATGTGCTTTCATTCCTTCCTTTTGTACTTCCAGGATACTGGCCACTACCCTGACAGCTTCTTTTGCCCTGACATTGACTGTCACTGCTTTGTTCTGGGCTAAAAAGATGGGTAAATGTCAGTTATGACAGAATTCAGGAAACTAGAAAAAAGATTTTTAGTATTTTGGTGCTGTAACTGTTTTTCAACATGCACAAATTCCTCCCTCTTTTCACCTGGAATCTTCTTGTACTAAGGTTCTGATTTATCCACAAGGTTCATTATACACTTGCCTGGCTTGTTAAAATAAAAATAGTGTATGTGTAACTGTTTCATGGTCAGAGCATGGACTTATAGGCTGGCAGCTGAGCTTGTGCTTGGCTTTTTGTAGATAAACTCTATACACAATCTATTGAAAGAAGCTGCCAGGTCTCCAAGTTCTATTCTGAGCTGTCAGCACCAATTCCTCCCTGTTTCAAAGGATAATTTGATGCTTATTCAGCTACACAGAGCAATGAAGACACCATTTTAGCTGAATGACACTGCTTTACTTTAGCTAGAGATGTAGATTTACAGTTATAAGTCTAGACTCTGCTCTGTATAAATCATAAGATGCTCCACTGAAGGCTGAAAGCCTCACCAGTGTAAAACTGGCATGAGTGAGAGTCGATCTGGTCCTGTGGTACCCAAATTTGAGAGTAGCTTAGTGGGGTCACTTTGCAGTGGTTTGAGTTGGTGTTTTCTGCGGTTGTGTTTCAAATTCCCAATTCAAAAGGAATCTATTTGTAATGTCAGTGGGCAAGCATTCAGATGAACAGGTGGAAATTAAGCAGTTCAGTTTAGGTGGTTGAAAACCCTATTGATAGAACTGTGCACAGGCATTCAGATTGCTAGCTGCCTGCTCCACAGCCAGACTGCAGTGCCAATGGTACCCAACCAGGAGGTCCTAGTGCATGCATCCCTCCCATGCTTTGCAGGCTGCACAGTCTGCCTGGAAATAGGTGACAGCAGCCCAGGGAACAGGTTAGGGTTGATTAGTTGGTGGCCCCAGGGGACTATCTCCCCACCTAACACTCCCTCTCTATTTCCAGGCTATCAGACAGTAGACCTATAGAAGATGTCCTGTCTTGTTAAGCCCATCAACTTCCCCTCCAGCAGCCCAGTGGATCGTTAACCCTCTGGAGAGACTCAGTTCCAGCACAGATAGGGTGCTTGTGGAGTGGGTGCTGGCAAGGTAGGGTTAGGTGCTGTTGTGAGGGGGTCTGGGGACTCTGTTCACAGTGAAGGCCAGGTCAGGCTAATCTCTGATAGTGGCAGGGGGAGGGTTGGTGGCAGCTGCTGTGTCTGTCACCATGGGAGGCCCCACCACTGTGGCCACAGCCCCAGCCCTGGCTGCACTGGTGGAGTTCCCAGGACACTGCTGGGGCTCTGGCTATGGGAAGCCCTGCCATCATGGCAAGGACTGTAAATCAGGGGGGAGCTTCCCCCTCTTCCCCTAGAGCAGCTGAAACCAGTACCCACTGCCCTGTGTGCGGGGCTGCAGGCATGAGGCTCTGAAGTGCTGTGGAGGGGCAGGTAAACTTTCCCCTGATTCCCCTGCACCCTGCTGCACTTTAGTGCCCTATGCCTGCAGCCTCAGGCATGAAGCTGCAGGTATTGGCTTTGATGTGCCCTACAGGGCACTGGCAGGTGGATTTCCCCTTGTGTGCTTAGGGTCGAGGAGGTTAACAGCTGCACACCCCTGGGGCTGTGGAGAGGGGCTGGACTGTCTAGGGGAGGGGTTTGGTCTGTGAACCAGCTGGAGCAGTGGAGTCTAGCAGTCATAGACTGTCCCACCCTGGGCGGGGGGGAGGGAGAGAAATGAACATTGGGATATCTGGAGGACAGCTCAGGGAAGATTGTAGTGCTAAATAAGTGCGCAAGTGTTTCTTAAAGGAGAGACTTTCAAGTGTTACAATGTGGCAAGTTTAGAGTGTGGTCATGAAGTGTTCTGTTCCATTGAAACACTTTTGCTTCAACAGTTCATGCTTGTTATGTGCTTCCCTTTTATGGCATTGCCTGTCATTTTTTCTGCTAATTTCCTTTTCAGTTTTATTGCATTGCCCCTGTGTATTCTGTATCTTGCCAAACACTCTTCTCACAATCACATTTTGAATGTAAACATAGGTTTTTTTTTTTTTCTTCCCTGTGTTTTTTGCTCTCTGCAGTTGGGGATATTGTGCCCTTTTGGAAATGAAAGAACTTGTTTACTGTTTCTATATTGCCTGTTCAGTCCTTTTCTTGAAATGTAATATTTCACCCCTGATACTTCCTAGTGATCAGAAGCAGATGAATTCAGAGTTGTTCAAACTTTTGTCTGGGTTACTAAGGTATGTTTAAGCACCGACTTGAGCATTAAGGTACAGTGGTTGATCCAAGATCAGAAGACAAGGGAATGTCAAAATTTAGACTGAGAAGAGTTTCTGGGGTCAAATTATGTGTTCAGCAAACCTCTTCCTAATAAATACTTTTGCAGTTTAACTTAGCTAAAGTGTTCATACAGCCCTAGATTATTATTTTTAAGGCTCAAAGGGGCTAAAACATCTAGAATATTTCCTTCTGGATAACATCTTTAATTTTCTAAACAGTTGCTTGTTGCTGCAGCATGCTGTTGACAGCTACCATGCTGTCTCCATGAGGTGGTAGCATTTTAATGGTGGGTGAAATAATCTCTTGCAGGCAGACTGGCACTGGGCAGGGTGCCAAGAGTAAGGAACTACTGTCACAGTTCAGTCTCTGTTTTCAGTATTGTGCTATTTCAACTGTATTGGGGATTTGATAAGGTAGCAGTTGTTGCTCCCTTCAGTCCCTGCTGCTGCCCACCTGCTCAGAAGGTGGGGTACTGGCACTTGTTCTTCTCTGCTGTAGCTTGCATAAGGGAATAAGGAGATTTCTCACACTCCTACATGGTGTAATAGGCCAGCTCATGAGTGAGCTTTTACTAGCATGTATCCTTGGTATCCTTTGAAATGAAAATTGCTGTGCAAATGTAACAGATTGTGTGTATCTCTGTGCTTGCATTTGTTTCTAAGCAGTGGTATTTATGTTGGAGTTATTAATGGACTGACTTGTCAAAGAAAGAATTTTTTTTTTTCCTGAAAATGCATACTGTACTGCCGTCACTACAGCATGTACAGCTAGTGCAGTCTGCTTTTCACTAAATGTATTTGTGAACAATGTTTAAACAAAGAAAAAAAAAGTACTGGCAACAAAGAGATGACTTATCATTTGCAACTTTAAAAAGAAGCCTGCAGCTACATGAATCTGGAAATAATATAAACTTAACCCACAGGACTGTTGCATTGGTTTTAGAGGGGCTTACTTTAAAGCTGGTATGTGGGCTTGCTAAGAGACTGAGTGGTTGGCAAGGGTGCTAACGATTTATGGAATGTGTCTTTGGAAAGGATTAAAGAGAAAACATGTTGGTTCTTACCAGCTCTGAGCTAGGAATATAGCTCTAAGGGCTGAGCATTAAATTTTAAGCATGCAGTATGTAGAGCTTTTAAGGGAATAAACTTATTTTTTCAGTCCTAGTGCTCTGGATCAAATTCAGTCCAGACCGGATAGACTAAAAATCATTCCCATCTGACGTCCAGGAAGGGTCAGAAGTTAAAGGAGTACTGGCAGTCGTGAGCCAGTTCCCAGCTTGCGTAAGTACTATTTGAGAACCACCCAAGATAACAGTCAGCATTTTAGCTCTAAAATGTCCCAGGCCCTGTATAACTGTCTTTCTCAGCTCTCCTTTTAAAGTCCTTTATTTAAAGTACTTGTCTTCTCCTCCCTTTTGGGATATGAGTAAAAGATTAAAAACTGAATATTGAAAATGAGGTTAAACATGAAATGCCACTTTGAAAAGAAATCCTTAAATTTTCTACAGTTAGTGACCCACCCTTGAAATAAAGCGGTGTGTCTAGGTCCTCCTGTCCCAACAGCTTAACATAAAGCACTTCTGGTATGTTCATAGATATAGCAGTAACAAAATCTCTCTCTCCTCTTAATTGCTTTCACAGCTAGTAGTAGCAAAAAACTGAATTACAGGGTATCTTTAACAGATTTTTTCCCATATGTGTAGGCAGGTGTATTTGTGTGTTTGAAGGACATCCTGAAAGGCAGCTATGCACAAGGAATGAAGGTATCCATTTACTTCCAAAAGTGGCAAGGCCTGTGGTCTGAACACTTGCGGGAATAACCTGAGTACCTGTGGAACCCCAGGTTGATAAAGAGTTTCACTCCTAATCAACTGTAGTTGTCTTGAGAGACCCGATTTCTCTGATAACCTGGGCCAATCCCATGGAAAATTTTGAATATGAGGACAGATGATGAACTGAACTGTGTGTTCAGTGGGCAGTCAGAGCAAAGAGGGGAGCCCTGGGGCAATGTGTTCAGTGGCATGTGTTGCTGAGCAAGGAAACTGCTGCATATTCTATGAAGAGGATTGTTGAGGCTTTATTTTAAGTACAATAAGAAAATATGAAGGTTGCAATTGTGTGGGTCACAGCACTGACCTGCATTCGATAGGACTGGAAGAATCTTCTAGCCAGCAGGTGCTCCTGGAAATATACCCAGGGTTTATGTAAGTTTACTGGTCCTCCATCTGCTAAATTGGTTTGCCCAAGTTAACTTGCCTAGAAAGCACAATTTACCATAGGCACTTCAGTTGAGCAACAAAAAAAAAAGAAGGTTTTATTATACAGAAAGAAAAAGTGATCACATGCTTTGACAACAGAATATGGTAAAACAAAACTGCCCAAACCCTTACTGTACTTCTGGACTACCACTGAGCCCCCATAAAATTTCTGTGAAAATCTTGTGAGGTCAGCCTCCCCTCAGTTGCAGCTAGCTCCCTCCATAGGGGACCTTCCATCCACCTCTCCTCCCTGTCACTCCGTCCAGAACATTGTACACAGCATCCCCTTCACCTGTCGTCAGGAGAGCCAGAGCATCCTCTCGAGTGTCTTGGTGGCTCTGTGACGCACAGGCTGGCAACCTATGGTCTATAGGCTGGATCCAGTCTGTGGAGCCATTGGATACAGCCTACTGAGTTGGGGGGTTTCGGCAGCCTTTCAGTGGTAGGGCTGGGTGGTGAGAAGTGGTGGTGGCAGTGGATGGGTTGGAAGCACTGGCGCACCTAGAAGCTGAGCTGGGTCATTTTGGCCTGCTGCTCAGTAACACTGTCAACTGTTGCCCTAGCCGGTATCAGAGGAAATTTGCTGCTGCCGTATCTGTATGGACATCCAGTATCACTAAACCAGCAGTTAGTCTTTGATATGCTCTTTGTTTGACATAAAAGTGATGAGATGCTCTTGTCTATGTGCTGCTGTTCCTTTAACCACTCTTGTGTCACCAATCTCCTAATAACTTCCTTGACACATTGGGTAATCTGTACGTAAGCTATGAGCCTTCTGAGATTTTGCAGGTGAGGGTTTTAAAACCAGAGGAGCCATTTCAGGGTGTTTGCACTGACCTTTGCAGAGTGTTTGGGGATCAGCTATATTGATGCAAGGGAGAGGCACAGTAGAGTGAACAAGCATGTTACATCTCCTGTTGATCTGGTGGATAACCCTGTCCTATCAACAAGTGTGGTCTCAGGATGCTGTCCTTACCTGAGGCCTGGAACAGAAAAATTCAGGATGCCAGAAGTTAACTTAAATAAAATACTCTCTTACGCTAAGTTTTTGGCTGGCTTGCTCAGAAAAGAGGGCTTCCTGGGATGTGGATTCCCCTGCTCTTTGACCTGCCCTGTGTGGTTGTTTGGAATTTCACAGCCATGGTATTGGTAGAACTTAGATTTTCCTTTGAAAAACCATTGGTCCCTACAACCTGAGCTTAATAGAAATCAGTGTTAGCAGCACAACACCTATGAAACTCAGTTGGTCAGTGGTATACCCAGACAAGTTTACTATAATATACAAATGTTGCTAGGAGTTGTCCTGCCTTCCAATTAACTGGGGAACTGTTCCTTAAACGTTTGTTGACCACTATGTACAGATTATGTATTTACACCTGAGTTCCACTCTTCTTAAAGCAGCAATGACTGGTGGTCTTTTCCTTGAAAGGTCTTCTTGGTTTTGGTTAGTCAAATTTGGGAATCTTCCCAAACTCCTCTGAGCCTTCCAAACATCTTAAAGCCAGTTCTATGCAAAGGAGTTTGAAAGCACAAGACAAAATGGTAAATTTAGGATGACCTAGATTAGAAACTTACCATGGGGTCACCCAATGTGGTCACATTGGCTATGTCTAGAGTCTAATTTAAAAACCTTTCCATTTATAGACATGCTCCAGGAGGGGTGTGTGTGTGAGGGGGGGAAGGGGGGAGGAATGCACTTTAATTAGAGCCGTGTTATAAATACTACCTATACTTTTGCATAATGAATTCTGTCTAATATAGTTTGCAATTTTTTAAAGAAAGTAAATGTAAATAACATTTAAAATTGCCATAAGGATTTTTTTTTTTGGTTTTTAGAAAATATTCTGCTGTGCTTGTTTTGATATTTGATGTTAATTAAAATCCAGGGTATCCAACATTGTTTGTAAAGTCTAAAAGATTACAGTAGGTTAGACATGAGAAAGCGAGTTCAAAATAAGCAATGATCCTAAAACAGGTTTCTTTAATTGTCTAGGTAAGGTAATAAATAAACCTCCAACTCCATAACACACTACTGGAAGCTAGGATTTTTCATGCAATCATCTTTGCTTATGCTACCTCCCCAAAAACTATATTGCTATTTTCAGCACTTTACATACAGCATCATGAGTCAGACTGACCCTTCTGACCCAACAGATATTCGCTGTTGGGTTGGGAGAGTGGAGGATCTACCTTTGCTTTGGAGCAGATCCAGCCAAGGAACTGCTGTAGAGCACTTTTAAGGGTTTGATCATGCAACAAGTGTAACTTCTGTCTGTGTCCTGAGAGGGAAGATAAAGGCCAAGTGTCAGGTCAGGGCAGCTAGTAAGGGAAGCATGTGGGATCCAGAGTCTGAGTGCAGTACAGTAGGAAATTTTCTACAGTATCCTCAGCCACTAATGTGGTATACTTTTTCCCTAAAGGCCTATTTAAAATACAAATTGCCCTCTTTGGCAAACAGAAGAAACTCTGAAAATAAATCACCTCTCTTCAATTTCATGGCCCTTCTTGAAACTTTAGGACAAATTACTTGAGAAAGGCAGGAATGATTTCCCTTCTAATCAATTGCTGCTTTTGTTCCATAGCTGCCATTTCCTTTTCCTCACACGTAGCTTGACACTTCTTCTAGGTGCTGATCTTAAGTCTCAGAGCCACCTCTGGTCCCATCAGGTGGGGTGAAAGAAAGAGTGAGAGAGAGGGGAGGTATTGAAGTTAAGGCAGTTATCCTGAGGAAATAGATTAAGGCAATTAGTATGCACACAGGCTATCGTGTGGGGAAGAGAAAAGGCATAGGGTAAACCAGTGCTTCCTAACATTTCTCTCAGCATGACCCCACTTATGACCTCATTTCCTCAGCATGGCCCCTCACTCCTAATCTACAGCCCCCCAGCCCTGCTGGAGGGTGGCCCTGCTGGACTAGGGACAGGGCCACAGCTCCTTGCCTCCCCATCAGTGCCTGAGCTCCAGATGCCACCCGTGGGAGGCGGTAGTTGCTGTGGCCAAAGCGGAGCATGGAGCCCAGCTCCCCCTTCCTCCTACCCTGTGGGTGGCACAGCCAGAGTGGTGCCCATGGGAGGTGACTGCAGGCTGCCTGCTGTGGATTTGGGGGTCTTCACCCTGCTGCCCTGCCCCCGGGACTTCTTCAGGCCAGCGGGTGGGACCCATTGTGGGGGGCCAGGGAGGCTTGGTGCCACCACCAGGAGCTACACACCCATCACACCACCACGGTGAGGGGCCCTCTGCCTCCTGGCAGCAGCATGGAGTTGTGCCCCTCACTGCTGCCAGGTGGTCAGGGGATGCCTCACCATGGTGGTGCACCTGGTGTGGGGCTCCCAGTGGTGGCACTGAGCCCCAAGTCTCATCTGCCCCCTCCATTGTTTCCATGACCCCACTTTTTATCATTGCGATCCCAAATGGGGTCACAACCCCAAGGTTGGAAACTATTAGTATAAACTGTAGGGCATTGGTTTTTGGGAGATGAAATTTGTGTTAGAAAGGGTTGATATAGCTGTGATGGACAGAAGAGCTAAACTAAAGGCATCACTTTTTAAAAATGAGAACTTCTTAAAATGTTGTCAAGGTCATTTGAAAGTATTTCTCAGATGATGAAAACTATGTATCAGTTTTCCAGCCAGTGTGGATAAGAGCCTAGCTCCTAGGCTTCATCAAAACCCCTGAAACTGAAGGATACCATCTCAGATGGTACAGAATGACAGGAGGAACTTAGGAATGGAAAGCACAAGGGCTCATTAACTAGGGTTTGGTATAACAAAAGCACCATTGGAGAATGCTACAACCCTTGGCAACTATGATACTGTTACACATTGATTCAGCAGTATTGCATCCAATGACCTTTGTGTTGGGTGTGCACTGGTTGGGCACCCACCTCAGCTTGTGTGATTTCATTCTTGTTTCCTGTCTTTGGGGATAGAGAGAAGGAGAGATCTTTTTGGAGGCATAACATAAAATTGTGTAGGGGATTAGAGGGATGTGTTCAGTGTTCAAACTGCTTTCTGTGTCCTGGTTTTCTTCCTTCCCATATGAACTCAAGTAAACCTTGTTCTGGAAAAGAAACTGAAGTTAATTAAGAGGGTTATTTGCTGTGGCATTGGCTAAATGAGAAAAGGAATTGCTCTGCATCTGCATAAACAGAGTCCTGGCAGCCACCATATGGTTTGCATAAGAAGAGCTGACTGTCTTGGACTGGAAAGCAAGAGAGAAGATCAGAGCAGGCTTCACAAAAAACTGCTTTGAATGGACATTTTAATTACTTTAATTTCTGGATAGCTCTACATCTTGATAAGAATACATTTATCTCAGTGTGATTGTGTTATGCTACTGGTATTTAGTCCTGATGGAGAGCTAGCAATCTCAAACCCAGCCCTCACTGTCTGCAACAGGGGTGGGCAATTTATTTGGGTCTGCTGGTTGCCCGCATAAGGGAGCCCAGTTGGGCTGGTTGACGCCCTGCAGGCTGGCCAGAGCTGGGGATCAGAGGCTCCTGGCAAAGGAAAACAAAGGGCATGGAGGGGCTCAGATCCCTGATGCCCGGCAACCCTGCCAGCCTGCAGGGTGTCAACCCAGCCCAACTGGCTGGTGCACAGGGAGTCCAGAATTATGATCTTGGGCTCCCCATGCAAAATTGCACCTCTTTCCATACAGATGTGGCACGATAAGAGAGGCATAATTGTTTGGACCAGGGATCAGATTTCAGCTGGGGGCTGAAGAATGTAACAGTGATGAACAGGATTCAGTTACTTCCAGACTTGAATAAAAAAAATATCTGAATCTAGACCTGGTGTTCAGATGTGTCCATTTTGAGAGGAAGCCTTGAGCTGTCAACTCATCCAGTATTGCCAAAACTAAACATTCTGGTATTGAGTCAGGCCCACTCAAACGATGAGGTTTGTTTACAAAAGTACCATTCACTTTTTGAGCATTTTGGGATGCTGTTGGGTCACATTTTCAAGCTTTTCTTTCCAACTGAGGGCTGAAAAGTCCATATTCAAACAAGAACTGAGATTCTCACAGGGCACACCTACCTGAGACACTACTGTGCGGTTGCTACTGCACATTTATTTAGTAGTTGTATTAGCAGGTACTAAATAAATGCACAGTAATTGGAGTTACAGTGCCAGTGCAGTAGTGCTAGCGAGCATCATCTAAAAGACATTACTGTGAATTAGCTTAATAATACTGCACAGTAGCGTATTAGCACTGTCTGTGCTGTGACATGCTATTACACAGTACTTTTCAGCTACTGTGCAATCAGTGTCTTGTGTGGATGTACCCAAAGTTACCTTCAAGAGCTGGGGTTTCAATAACAACCCCCAAATGTTGAGATGAGTAGCAAGGCCTGGCAACACTGTGTAACCCAGGGGCAGGCAATTATTTTGGGCAGAGGGCCACTTACTGAGTTTTGGCAAGCTGTCGAGGGCCACATCGGTAGCACTGCCCCTTGACACATGCCCTGCCCCCTAATTGCCATCTTGGGACTGGACGTCCCATCCCCTAACTCCTGACCTTTGGCACCAGAAGCTCCTCCCTTTGCCCCCAGAAATATGTCTTTCAGCATGGAGTTTTGCCTTAAAATACCAAATTATATTCTAAAAAGCAAACATCTACAATGTTTATTAATTTGATTAAAATAATATTTTTGTCCTGATTTACATGTGTTTGTGTAGTGTATATAGAAGTGATACCTTTAAAATGAAGTCTTACTCTTGTAAACTGTGGGGTAGGAATAGGTTTGTGGGGAGCTGTGGGTGTGTGGGTATGCAGAGGAGGGTGTGTGTGGGGGGATTGTGAGGGGTGAGAGAATATGTGGGTGTGTGTGTGTGTACAGGCAGTCCTTGGACTTACAACACAATTGGTTCCTGAAATCCTCGTCTTAAGTTGAAAAGTTATAACTCGGAACTGATTTTCCCATAGGAAACAATGTTATAAATGAGGGATTGGTTCCTGAACCAAGACCCGATACCCTATTTTCACAAAAAATATTGCAGAATTTTGTATTCAGTCAATTATAGATGAGTAATATAGCTACATTAATGTATTTATATTGTAAAAAGTAATCATACTGAGGAAAGAGGATGACCCGGGAAACTATAGGCCAGTTAGTCTTACCTCGATCCTGGGTAAGCTTTTTGAGAGAATTATTCTGGCACATGTCCACGAGGGGCCAGCAG
>NW_017729022.1:87240275-87240814 GCF_001723915.1 Gavialis gangeticus
TGGGGGAGTCCTTATTCCTCTGAGCGCTACCAGGAGTGACTAGAAATAACTGTCACAAGCTGGCAGAGGGTAGATTCAGGCTAGACATCAGGAGGTGCTACTTCACTGTCAGGGCAGCTAGGATCTGGAACCAACTTCCAAGTGAAGTGGTGCTGGCTTCTACCTCGGGGGTCTTTAAGAGGAGGCTAGACGAACACCTTGCTGGGGTCGTTTGACCCCAGTATATTTTCCTGCCATGGCAGGGAGTCGGACTCGAGGATCTGCTCAGGTCCCTTCCGACCCTACTAACTATGAAACTATTTGGAAAGAATTCTTTGAGGTGACTTTGCTGGACTTTTTGAAGGGTTCTTGGCTGTGGTCTTCTCAGGAGTCTTGGCTGCAGGTTTTTCTGGAGTCTTGTCTGCTTTCTTAAAGGAAGTGTTTAAGGAAGTTTGGAGAGATGTTCTCCAGGGACACAGGTGACACAGCAAGCTTGTTTGATGGCATGGCATGGTGTCGGATCAAGCATTGTAAAGTCGAAACTGATGTCAGAAAGTTGA
>NW_017729022.1:87241052-87279729 GCF_001723915.1 Gavialis gangeticus
CTCTGAGTAGGGGGGAAGTGGGGGTGGGAGGGGCCTGAGGGTGGGGTGGGGCTAGACTGGCTTTTCTCCTGACTCCTACCAGCTTCCCATGAGTTCTAGTTCCCCTGCCTTTGTCAACTTTTATCTGCTTCTAGCTGCCAGTCAATATTTATTTTCTAAAAATTTTAGGTGCCCTACGGGTCAGATAGAATGGCCTGGCAGGCCCTGCCGGCCATATTTTGCCCACCCCGGTGTAACCCAAATTTGGGTAGAAGCTGAAGTTGTAATTCTGGTCCTGTTTTTCACTTTGAATGTGGATATGCGTTCTTCTGGAGAAACACTGAAGCTGAAGAATGGGAGGTGTCACAGGTCTAGACCAAATGGTTATTTGGTACTAGTGCTTTAATTTTAAATCACAATATTTTGGAGCAATAAAGAGACTGACTTTAATGCAGCGTGTTCTTGAGATTCTTGGACTGTTTGCAAGGTACTTCTCATTGTGGTCTTTGTACCAAGAACATTTCTACTCCCACTACTACCACTTTGCATTGTGTCCCAGGCACACAAGCATGAGGGCAGTACAAACTGAGAGGAGAGACCCTGAAATCAGAAATTACTTACCTGTCTCAAGTTGCCCGATGCTGGCAGAACAACACTGAGGAGAAAAGCCTGCATGGTTCATCAGCCACACTCATATATAGCTGAAGCCGGCGGGTGACGTCATGATGCATGCTGGCCAGCTGAATTAAAAGCCAGCATGAGTGGGAGAGGCAGCGGAGCCTGCGGTGGCTCTTCACACTGGTGGCAAGCAGCACCAGTGAGTAGAAAGAGATCCCAATCAGGGAGGAACTATCCGGGCAGCAGTGGCTGCCCAAAGCCGTCACAGGGAGCACTGGATTGCCAGAGAAAGCCTCGTCCGGGAACAAGCAGTGAAAGCAGTGGAGGAGAAGGCGGCTCCACACCCCGGGATCCAGCTGCATAAGACAGTAGGAGGGGAGCTGACTGGGAGAGGAGCAAAGGGAGCTCCCACCAGAGACGGAGAGGGGAGCAGCATTGGGGGACGCAGCCAGGCACTGGCTCCAGGGCAGGGAGAGGAGAAGGACTGTGTATCCTGATCGCCCTCTTTTCTACCTGCCCTCTTTTTTATTTTGTTGTGTCCTTTTTCTTTTGTCTTCTCACTGGTGTATCACACTGTGTCATTTTTTTCATTTCGTTTTCTTCTTACTCTTGCTTTGAGTGGTAACCTGGAGTCGTGAGGTCTGGAGGACAAAAATGAGCCACAAGGGCTGCTCATAGGAATCAGTCATCAACAGGGTTTAGCATGAGGGGAAGAGCTGCATGAGTGGTGAACATTCTACTAACCCAAAGTCCGTGAGGAGAAGAAAATAGGACCAGATACCTGAGAAAGTGTGACGAGGAAAGACCATCAAGACTGGAGGGCAAGCCCCATTGACATCAGGCGGCCTGTCTAAGGCTGGCGTATGGAAAGGGTGTAGGGGAGGTGGAACCCTGCAAATATCCATCAGGAAGAATGACCGATCTAGAGAGACCTCCAACGAGAGACCCCACCACTGAGGTTACATTTAAAGACATGGCAGACGAGTTCTGGGGTACTCGCCGGGGAGACTGAGGTTCCTTCCAGAGGTTACATGAAGCCTCTCTGCGTCCATCATGAGGTGCCCGCGCCAAGGCGGTGCATGAATGGATTTTCAAAGTGAGACGGGCACACACTGATACTGCATCTTTCATTCCATGTGGTCTAAATGCTTTTTAAGACCTCAAAGTTCTCTTCAATGAAGGTAACATTATTTCTGCAAAAGGTTATAGAGATATGCAAAATAGTTAAGGTGCTTTCCTAAACTCACAGATAAGCCATTGACAGAGCCACAAGTATATTCTAGGACTTTAAGGGCTTGTTTACCCTGGGAAAATTTTCTAATTTTCTTTCAATTCCTTTGAGAAGCTGCTCAAAGAATGTATTTTTGAATCTATGCTTCAACACACAAACTAATGTGCTTAGAAGAGAATGAAGTTTATATAAGGAAGAACAAAATTAGATAGTAATCAATCATTTTCTAGTTACCTGTTTGCTACCAAAATCTTTTTGAATTCACATTTGCCCTAAAGGTCTTTGTCTTCATTTTTTTTAGGTATTTTCATTCCAGTTAATAAAAGTCTTTGGAAATTCAATATCCCATTTTTCTATATATTATTTAAATTAAGGCTTGCATTGTAATTCAAGGATTTTAAGTAAAAACATTTCTTCTGGCACTGAGTGACCATGTGGACAATGAGATAACTTACATCATTTAAGATTAAGTTTTAAGATAAAGATTTATAACTTTTTTTACTGTGCTTGTATCTTAACTGCTGGCAATTTCTGCAGGAAGATGTGCAGGGCTCTTCTTGCATATGTAGTTGGTGAAGCAAGGAACAACGAATACACTTCATACCTTCTTTATGATGGATTAAAGGTTTGAAAAGACAGCTCGTACATTTGTCAGATACTACTATCATGATAGTGGAGAGGGTGAGCATTTCCTTTTACTTCCTAGAACTACAGTGAATAAAGACTAATCACAAAACAGAAAAAAAATCTAGATTTCTGGTGCATTGTGGGGGGTAGTGGGGAGTGGAAAACCTATTGACACAGCAATAAAAACAGGGGAAATGTCTGGCATGTCTGTCGCTTGACTGGATGGCCAGCATGATGGACCTCTGGTTTTGCCGAATGGTTTTTGTTGTCACTTGAACTCCCTACCCTTGGACAGCCTGTTTTGCAAAACAAAGCAAAAAGTCTACTTAAATGTTAGGTATCAAGACCTTCCAGCTAAGTATGTTTGCTTTACAGCTCCTCCTCACTTTTACAAAAATTCTAAATCTGGAAAAATGCTAAATATTGTCGAGGAAACTAACTATGCAAATATTCTGTTGATTGTATGTAATACAAGTTAATTATTATGAGTCATTAGTAAGTCTAAAATTGATACAGATCACAAATTTCCCTCTCCTATCACTGCTGCTTATAGCACAGAGGCTGATCTAGTTCATGGTGGTGTATGTATACTACTTGGAAACAAAAGAATGTGTGATAAATATAAAAGTTGGCATCTTTCTGCTACTTGAAGCCGAATAAATTGAAATGGTTGTTTTGTGGGGATGTATTCCAGGGGACTGTTTTAGTCTAATTATAATGAAAAGCTATGACTGCTCCTTTATTTGATGCAATACAAGCATAAAATATACTCAGGGAGGCTGAATTGAACTGCTTGGTAAAATGATGGCTATGTGTCAAATGGGTCTGAAATTTCAGACTTCTTCCATGCTCTCTCTCAGCTTGATTGTGAAAGATTGTTGGGTTCTGTTGGCCTGGGCTGAAGGATCACTGGGTTCAGGGTAAAACTAAGCCAAGTGTTTTGTCTTAGGGAACATGGTAGAGGGTTCCTTTGTAATTCTTACTGAACCAGTAGAACTCAAAAGTTTTAAACCCAACTCTCTTTTCCTGTATATATCTCTTAAAAAAAAATCTCCTAAGAAATTAAATGGAAAAATAAAAACAAACAAATAAAAAGCCCCCAAAACAAAATGCAAACCCCTAGCAATAAACCCTAAGATATCATAGCATAGATAAGCACCTACACTGAGACCAAAGAGAGATGTACATTTGACACACTGAATGCAGCATCAAGCCCTCAAAAGGCAAGTCATTTAAAAAAGTTAACCTTGTTACACCACAAATGCCCAAATGTTGTTGCCATGACATAGGTAGCATGAATTTGGGCTTCTATTTTGCAGTAGGCATCTGTTTCCTATAAGGCAGGAGAGCATGGCCAGCCCAGAGCTGCCCGTGCTCTCCATCTACCCAGAACAGATACTCGTGGGACTACACATTCCCAGGGCATGCGGGATTAGAACCCTGAGGCCCCAGGAGCACCTGCCTGGGCTCCCCTGTTTGCAGAGGTGCACCCCAGGAATCCTCTGGTGGAGGGTTCCCAAGGTGTCTATCACCTTGTTGCTCCTTGACTTGGGGTGCACTTCTGTGAATGGGGAAACCTCAGGTGATACTTTGCTAGCAGGGAAACCTGAGGTTCCCCTGTTTGCAGAGGCAAGTCCTGAGTGTTATCCCACCTGATCAGGTCCCGGCTGCTTTTTGGGAGTGGCAGGGGCCTGACCCTGTGGGACATGCATGATATCTGTTTTGTCCAATGAAATGGATTAGCTGTGCTAGGACGCATCACAGTACAGCTGATCCGCTTCATTTTACAATGCCTGTTTATATCCTTTGATAGGCTTGCCAAACAATTTCCTCCTCAACATCCTCCCACTGTAAATGATGCCATTTCACTATGAACATGCTACTGTCCTAGACTAATGTACCAATTTTTTATTTTTAGTGAGGCTATTCATCCCAAAAAGCTATTTTTATTTAAAGAAAAACTGTGTAATTGTTATATTATTCCTTATCCTCTGCAGTGCCAGCTGCAGTGCAATTCATTTGCCTTGTTCCTTTCAAACCCCCATATTGCTTTTTGTTTTGCTTGTAAAGATTAATTTGACTTTTCCTTGTAGAGGCACTAAAACATAAACATATAAAGAATTGTAATTTTACATTTTAAGTTTCCCTAGATTGGGACCAGCTATGATGAGAAAGCACCTGCTATTAGAGACTATTTTAAATGCAATATAGTGGCAAAGGGAAAGTTTAATAGGTAGATAGTGGGGCAGGGGACATCTTGGAGACTGTTTTGCCTTCTGCTGGACTTTGGACTAACATGGCTAACTGCCTGTACTCATAGGACAAATTAATGTGTTTTCTTCTTTTTTGTTTTAATGAGTTGCATTCATGCCAAGCAGCAAACAGTATTCTTGAGGCTTACAGAATAGGACTGGGAGTCAGGATAATTTGCTTTTTGATCTGTCACTGGTTTTAGATCAATTGTTTCTTCTGTCTGTAATGGGAAATTAATAATACTTACCCATCTCTCAGGCTTGCTGTAAGGCTTAATTAATGTGTGTAAAACACCCCTGGAGATATTTCAGTGGAAGATGTTATAAAGTATAAGTGCTAGAAAAATATAAATGACAAGGGGATGGATTGTATCCTCAGCAATTTGAACTGAAGACACCAAGCTGGGGGATGTAGTAGATGTGCTGGAGGGTAGGGCTAGGATTCAGAGTGACTTAGACAAATTGGAGGATTGGGCCAAAAGAAATCTCGTGAGGTTCAACAAAGACAAGTGCAAAGTCCTGCACTTAGGACTGAGCAATCCCATGCACTGGTATGGGCTTGGGACCAACTGGCTAAGCAGCAGCTCTGCAGAAAAGGACCTGGGGGTACAGTGGACAATAAGATGGATATGAGTCAGCAGCGTCCCCTTGCCAAGAAGGCTAACAGCATGCTGGGCTGCATTAGTAGGAGCGTTGCCAGCCTATTGAGGGAAGTAATTATCCCCCTCTTTTCTGGACTGGTGAAGACACATCTGGAGTACCGTGTCCATTTTTGGACCTCCCGCTACAGAAAGGATGTGGACAAGTTGGAGAGCATCCAGCAGAAGGCAACAAATATGGTTTGGAGGCTGGGGCACATGATTTCTGAAAAGAGGCTGAGGGAACTGGGCTTATTAGTTTGCAGAAGAGAAGACTGAGAAGGGATTTAATAGCAGGGTGGTTCCAAAGAGGATGGAGCTAGACTGTTCTCAGTGGTGACAGATGACAGAACAAGGAGCAATGATCTCAAGTTGCAGCAAGGGAGGTTTAGGTTGGATATTAGGAAAAACTTTTTCACTAGGAGGGTGGTGAAGCTGGAACAGGTTACCCAGAGAGGTGGTGGAATTTCTATCCTTGGAGATTTTTAAGACCTAGCTCAACAAAGCCCTGGCTGGCCTGGTCCTGCTTTGAGCAGGGGGTTGAACTAGGAGACATCCTAAGGTCTCTTCCACCCTAATTTTCTGTGATTCTGTGACTTTCCCTCTTCCCCCCTCCACAAATAAGTTGTGACAGCATCCTGTATTAAAGAATTGTGGCTCTTGTAAAACAGAAAAGAAAATTCATTAGGTTAACACAAAAATGAATTTTATAAACAAAACCTCAGGGACTGGGAGCACATACAAAAAATTTCTATAGGAAAAGGTTCAAGGGTCATATAGTCTTACATACTACATTTAATTAACAAGAAAACTTGCCCAAATAAATGTTTCCACTTGTTACTGTATGAGAATCTATAATTTGTTTTTAACTGTATTAATAAATGGACAGCGTCTATGGAGAATTATTGCCATACCAATATTGCATGCATTAGCAAATGTACTGTGCAAATTATTCTTCAGAAACTGAAGGACTTTGAATTTGATTGTGAAGAACTTGCATACCAGCAAATGGAAATAAATTGATACTGTCTTCTATTTTTTATAGCATCTTTCTTCCTAGATATTTCTTAAGTGCTTTGCAGACTGTACGTTTAAGGATCACTTTAGCAGCTTCCTTTTGTGGAATGGGCCATGGTGCAGTTCTGCCAAACCAGAGAATCAAGCCCATGGTACCTATCCTTTTTCCAGCTGTCTGTAATCTCAGTGGGTACATCTATACACAACATTTAACGCAATGAGATAAATTCTGGAGCAGTTTGTGCCAGAGTTTACTGCTCTTGGGTGCAGTGTCTACATGTATGCCTGGGACAGCAGCAATTTGAGCTGGGTGGACCAGGCCCGTGGCTGGCTGGCTGGCCTGACTGGGCACAATGTACACCCCCGGTCACCATCTACATATGTGTTTTATTTCAGTAAAGCAGTGGTCTCCAAACTTTTTTGATTGCGCACCCCTATCAGTAAAAATGTTTTGAGCACGCACCCCCAATATATGTATATTTATTTATTTATAAATTATATACACGCACTACTGTACTAATATATTATGTACATTATAAAACATAGACAAACAGAAGAAATTTAAAAAGGATGAGATAAAGATGAAATAAACAATATTTCAATTTTTTAAAAATTTATTAACGGTACAAAAAACCTTTTTGCTCTCACTAAAAAAAATATTATTTAGTTTTTACCTTGTGATGTGGCTGATGAAGAGCTTGTACTAGGAGTAGGAGAAGTGTCAGCTCTGCCATTTTCTTGCTGTTCACTTGTGCTTGCATTGTTAGTATTATTTTCAATCTGCGGTTTCTTTGCAGGAATCTTTTTAAGCCACTTGTCCATTTTGTGAGGGTTAGTTTAGTTAAAACTAGATAATATAATTCGTAAATCCACTTAACCGGGCACGCGTAAACTGCAATATGCTGAAAGCGAACGAATGCTTCTTCCCTCTGACATACAGGTGTCAGTGTCAATCTGTATATTAAATATTAGTCAAGCTTAACTTTTTTCTTATTTTTTTAGATAAAAAATAAATAAAAATACAAGTTCTAATATTTTCTTCACGCACTCCAATGGATTGTCTTGCGCACCCCCTGGGGTGCGTGTACCCCACTTTGGGGACCACTGCAGTAAAGTATTCTGCAATAAGATTGTACCATCCAAAACAGTATTATCCTATGGCAGAGTTAATTAGTTTACTGTGCCCTAACACCAGCGCATGTGTAGACTAAGATGCTCAACTGCAGAGCTAATTGCTCTACTCTGCAGCAAAGCTCACATGTAGTTGTGCCCAGTGAGAACTCATGTAAAATGAACCATACAGGGCACAAACAGATTTGAAGGGCATCTGGCAGGAGCCTTGGGAAAGTATTCTGAAGCAGAAGTTGGAAGAACTTGCTCTGCTCTAAATGAAGCTTACTGTCAAAAGTTCAGGCTTCCTTATCTTTGACCAATGATTTGATTTCCTTCTTCATTCCCCCAACAGGGATGTATCTAACAATGTGTGCATGTGGTAATGTAACTTGAAGTTGGGGAGAAGAACGCCAGCCCTGGACACCAATTTAGTGGGGGTTCCAGAAGGGTGCCCGCAAGGAGTCTGTGTCCCAGCAGCAGCTCTACCTCAGCAACAACTGGGGTGGGAAGACCACTCTGTGGCAGCAGCATCTGGGCACTTTTTTTGAGCCCTCAGGAGCAGATAAAGCTTTCTTCTTTCTGGCACTTGCAAGCACCCCTGCACTCCCACCTTGACATCCGATCCTGAATATCCTGCTTGTTATGCCCCTCTGTGTGTAAGTGTGCCTACATGCACGTGTGCTTGGCCAATCTGCTCTCTTTCTTCCCTATCATACATGGGGTCATTCTTCAACATGTTTGATTTCCTTTACTTTCTTTTGAAGTCAGTGGATGCTCTGCACCTAGTGGGATTAGATCCATGTACCTCTTATGGTAAATCCATGTGGTAATATACCCACTTATCGGTTATAACTGAAGAGAAGGAACAGGTTAGGCATAGGAGCAGGCCTTATTGTAACCAATTTGTCTTTTGGCCTAGAGAAATAGCTGCATCAGATGAAAATCTATCCAATATGTTGTATTAACATTTACATCCAATACCAAAGTCTTTGGATGCATTGTTTTGTTGTGTGGGGGAAAGTTACCGAGATAGTCCATCTTGAAAACCCAAAACAGATAACACTGGTCAGTGAAACATTAGATTCCTGCAGAATACACACTACATTTACTCTGTCTTCCAGACCCCTCTGCTCAATAAAGAAGAAGTAAAGTCTACAATATACCTGGCTGCTCCTGTTCATTTTTCAGGGCCTTTGGCAGCATCACAGGCAGAACCATTAGTAAACTGCCATGCATTCTGCCATTTATAATGTCTTAGGAAAGGGGAAAAAAATTCAAGGAAATGTTCCATTTGCTTGTTAGTTTCTGCCATTGGCTCAAAGTGTCATAGTGATATTGGGACCACCCTTCTGCCTTCAGATCCTGCAGAAAAAAAATCTGGCAAAATAAGTTTCTTGCTTTGGTCTTTCATCTTGAACAAATGGGTTTTGTTAAAAACAGATTTAGTTTGTGTTCAGCAAGGGAGTGATGGATAAATCTTCTTGTAAATTATCTTCCAATTCCAGTAGCAGAGCTCACTCCTGTGATGCCTCAGTAAGGTTTTTTTTTTACTATACTGCATAGATACTACCCTTTTTTTTTTTTTGGTAAATGTTTTCATATGGTCTTGTTTTAGGCTGTATTTAAGGAGTGGTTATAGATTATTATATAATAAATCTGAGATCTGAAGGTTATGCTCATAGAATTTTATTTGCTTTGCTGATGCTGTATAGATTGTGTCTGCCTTTCTGGTTCTGACTCTGTAACACTAGGACTAGAGTTTGTGGAAAGGTCTATTAGGAGTCTGCAGTCGCATAACTGTGGGCAGACGGCCAGGGCCACGAGCCCTGGCTGCCAACTTGTGGGAGGGTTGGTACAGGAACAGAGCAGCCACTGCTGCCACCCAGGGTGCAGAACCTTTTTGCCACAGCTACAGTCTGATGTTAAGGGGATAAAGCCAAGAGTAACCACAATCCAGTTCCACTAGTAGGCCCTAAAAAGGGGGTGGTGTTCTAAGTTAGTCATCTCAAGACAAACATTGAGGAGCTGACGTGTGACGCATGTGAACAGGTTGGAAGATTTGGGGTTATTTAGTCAAGAGAAAAAAGACCAAGGGAAGATTTATCTATCTTTAAATACAAAAAGGCTGTTTCTAAGAAGGATGGTGATTCTCTGTGTCCGCAGCAAACAGCACAAGAAGTAATAGGCTTTAATTGCCACAAGGGGCATTTAGAGAGGGCATTGGGAAGAACTTTCTACCTATGTAGGTGGCTAAGTACTAGAACAAGTTACCTACAGAGGTGATGGAATCTGTCCCTGGAAGCTTTTAAGTGCAGGCTAGGCCAATATTGACCTGAGATGGCATAAATGGTGAATACCTTCCTGGAGCAGGGGATTGGACTAGATGACCTTCTGAGGTTCCTTCTGGTCCTCTTTGCTCTATGATTCTCCATATGAGATGGAAACAATCATGTTTGATTGTCTGATCCCTGGCAGAGTGTGCAGGGCTGGCAGTCAGGAGGGAATTGGGGCTGGCAGTTAAGAGGGAAAAAAAGCCATCTTGCACATTCAAATTGACAACATTCTTTTTAGACTAGAACTGCATCTTATATGGCCAAAATTATGGCTCGGTAGCAGGGTTCATAGGAAGTCGTCAAAATGGGGAGAGAGCATTTGCCACTCCAGAGAGACCTTCAAGGAAACTGGTATCTGAGTTCCAGCACTTTTTATCTCAGCACTCCTGCAGCTGTCTGAGCTAAGCTTATTTCCCTCCCTTTGCATAGAGATGCCCCATTTTGAGCTAGTAAGTGCTTGTGCTACTAGTTGGCATTTCTGTGGATAGGCTTCCTGGTTTAAAGTGGGCATGGGGGAAGAGCTCCTTGTGCCCTCTTCTACACTTCAGGTACATCCACACAGAGTGAGCTGTGATTTGGGTTTTATTAAGTTATGATGCCTAGTTGCACAAAAGATGCCACTTACAAATTTAATGTTTTCCATCTTCCCCTCGCCCTGGACTTAGTCTCTTCTGTTTAATAAAGTTGTTTGTCAGGCCCCTTAAACTTCCCATAAACAGTGAGTAAACATGTTGGTCTCCTTCAAAGCTGATTCCTTCTAGGGGAACCTAGCTTCTGGGAGCAACAAAAACCCCTTTATATGGAAGAAATGGCTTGATCTTGGCACTTATTAATTAGGAAATATCTGGCCCTAAATGAAAAAAGGAATAAACTACTTCATTTACAGATTAAATATATAATTTTGGTGTTCTATGTACTTATTTCTTTAAATATACTTTACCAGAATGTTCTCAGGCTTTTCTGCACAGTATGACATTTTAGACTTTATAATATTATTATTATTATTAACTTGCTTGGCACACTTTCTCTGTAATGGTTTTGAGTCCATCACTAACAAAGTGTATACAGTGTTGGGTTTAGAAAAGATGCATGGAAGAAACCTTTATATAAATATAAATCATCAAGAATGAAACTGCATAGGGTTTACATCACAGTAGTATGTTTTAAAATCAGTCCAATAACTCATGTTTCTGATCCTAATCAGACTGAATGGCTCTCTGGATGCCCAATTAAACCATTTATTGCAGAGATTACCTCATCCTATTTTAGTGCCTAGATTATCAGATTGAGACAAGGCTCAACAGCTATCTTTGCTCAATATAAGTGGAACGCTCAGTCCTTGTCCAGTGTTTTTTTTCTTTTCTCCATGTCCCTTCCTATCCCCCCCCAATATTTGCTTACACTTTATTGGAGGATGTTGAAGGCACAAGACTGCTCAGCAATCTAATAAAGCAGAGCCTGTTTCATCACTGCCTTGCATTTTATTTACATTGTGAGTTATGCCAGTAAAAGTGAGCATCTAACACAGGTGTGGGCAAAATATGGCCCCTGGGCTGGATCCAGCCTGCCAGCCCATTCTATCTGGCCCACAGGGCCTTAAAAAAATTTAGAAAATTAATTTATATCTGCCCAGGGCCTCCTGTCAAAGATGACATGTGGCCAGTAGCAGCAGGACCCAGCAGGAGCCTGTGGCTGAGCAACGAGGCTAGCCTGGCTCCACCCAGCCCCCCACACCCTTCCTGCCCTTAGCCCCCAACCAGAAGCCTCTGTGGCTTCTGGTACCGTGCCCCTGCAGCTGTTCGACAGTTTCCCGAAACTTGGTAAGTGGCCCTCCGCCCAAAATAACTGCCTGCCCCTGATCTAACATGACCAATTTGGTTTAGTAGCATTTTGCATTTTCTTTTTACTGGTGTAAGTGATTACAGAAAGTGAAGGATATAGGGAGTTGAGCCCCAAGAAGCTGGCCTGCAAGCCTTTCACAAGCCAGACACACTTGCATTTAGATACATGTGTTACTCTGGCTAGTTAGCTGTCAGACCTTCCTCTAGAACAGGAAAGGTAACATTTTTAAAGGTACCTAAGACAAAGAGGTGCCCAAATGTTGTGAATAATAACACCTTTGAAAATCTCAGCCTTGTTCACATGTATGGCTGCGCTGAGAATTGCATTATGGAGTGAACATGCCCAGTGTACGGGTTTCCAATGTTTTGCCTGGTGTCCTGTTCTTTACCTTCTACCTTATTTCCTGGGGTTTCCAGAAAAATGTAAAATTTCCTTGTAAATCTATCTGATAGGGAAAAAGAAGCATTTTAAAATTATTTTTCTTTTCACCAGAAAAGCTCCCTTCTCTGCCCCCCCCCCCCCCACTGTTTTACCATAATCTGAACGCCTCTGGGGATCATTTTAACCCAGAATCTCTTTCATGCTGAGCTTTGTCTCTCTTCTTCATCTTCTCTTCCTCTCCCTCTTTCTTGTAATCCTGTTTATTTTACCATACAAAATGGAGTGTAGTGTAATTCTGAGATGATGGATGAAAGACAAAAAATATTTTTTTTATAATGACAGTATTAAACTTGGGCCTGTCTAGGCATAAACTTATCGATAATCTTTGACTATACATTAGCTGATAAACGACAGCTAAAATGGCAAATCGGTGCTTATGGTACCTTGCATCATGTCCCTGAATATTCAGTTGGGTAAGTGTTTTGCTTGTTTTGTTTTTGCCATACAGCTGTCACTTTTTATCATATAAGTGGATGGATTCCTATACAGAAAGAGAACCTTGATTTAAGTGATCCCAGTTGCTCCACCTTCTAATCAATAAATGATTCAGATTCTGGTCCTCTTTCTCATGCTTAGTAGCATTTTACTCCTCCTTTAGTCCTGATGACTATCTGGCCCAAAGAAAGCAGAAATCTGGCACTTTTAATTTTTAGTGAACAATAGCAGTTTTGGGGTTTTGTTTTGTTTTTTGCTTTCTCATTAAGGCAGTCACCATTTACTGATGGAAATGAGAGAGAATTTTAGATTATTCATTAGACATGTGCCTTCATTAGTACCATCTTCCAAAAATAAACAGGGGAGTGTCCAGTATGGGGAGAAACTCGGAGAACAAGAGCTCACATTATACAAAGCTATGATGATAAATATCTCCTGTGGCATAATTCTAACTCTTACCATCTGTGATTCCCTGTTGCCATAGCAACTTAAACTAAATATTAAAAATAGTCCGAAACCAGGAAAAGCACAGCAGGGAACGTCTGTCCTGAAAGAAAACAAGCCCTCAACATGACCAGCTTGTGGTTGGGAAAACGACTGATGAGTTCAGGAGCTTTGATTGTTCTTTAAATTTAATCTGAAGGGGGGATTCAGAGCAAGATCCCAACGCACCATTTAGAAGTGGTTATAGACGTGCTACCAAAATATTATCAAATGCCTTGTGCTATACTTGTCATCTAATTTCAGCTGTATACTTGAGAAGTAAACTGACTTATATGCATTAACTTGTAGGATATATATTTTACGCTTTCTATAAATGTGGTTTTGATTTGTGTAAGGCTGTGGAGAATGAGGCCATATTGTCAATAGCTGTAGCTTTTTAAGTAGTTAGTGATATTACTTTGGTAGAAGCCTGCTTAAGACCATGTTAAATTGAGCACTTTGTTCAAAGAGAGAGTTAAAATGGGAGGTGTAGGTTCAGACCAAGCTATCAGGGGAGCCATTTACTGTGGCTTCTTTCTGGGAAATCTGAGAATTGGAAAGGATGCAGCAAGGAAAAACTGATCTAGAAAGTAAGGAGTGAGAGACAGGTTGTGGAGAGGGCAAAGAGGTGTGTTTAAAATAAACGGAAATGTAGAGGAGCAAGATTTTTAAAACAGTGGGGGAGCTTTTCTCTTTTATTCGGTAATCTGTTTAGGCAAAGTTCAAGCAAAAAGATTATTCTTCACAAAAAACCCAAACAAACAACCAAACACTTGCAAGAGGAGAAGGGAGAGTGCTGCCCAGGGAACTAAAAGGTACGGGAGTAGCAGTTACTTTAAGAGACTCTTTTAGCCTATTTCCAATTAAGTTTTGCTCAGGTTCCTGAATTAGTTTCTGTTCTCATATATTCTTGAAAATTTCCCCCTTCTATTCATTTGGCAAAAATTGCAAAATGGATTAAAAAATTAAAACCATACACTGGTATAGTCAGAACTTAGATGTGGTATGATGTAAGAGTTGGGAGCCATGGATGTAATCCCTGCTACATAATTTTTTCCTAAGTAGTGCATGGCAATAGTTTATGGGCACACTGCACTGACTGTACCCATTCTCATTTGATCTTGGAAGCAAAGTGTTTCTGGGCCTGTCTAGCATTTGAATGGGAGGTGACTAGGGAATCTTGGATTCTGTGGACTGAAACCAGGGAAATGTAGTGGGACACTTGTAAGTATTAGATCAAGAGTACTGTATGAGCAGATACATTCCACACGACCCATTGTTGTGGTTGAGCTGATATGCTTGAATAACTGAATAATTATTCAATTGAATTGAATAATAATACTACTAATAATTGATAACCCTGTTTGATGGCATATCTAAAAAATATACCTTGTACTTTATTCCATGACAGTAATATGCACAATACAAGCCATAAAAGCAGTGAGTACAAATGCTGGTATTTGTGGAGTTACTTGAACTAGCTGAAATTGAGTTCTTTGGGACCCTGGTCACAGGAGTTCTACTTCCTTGTGAAGGAGCTGTTTCACAGAAGCTGCATCCTAGGAAAAAGCTGTCTGTTGTTTAGTTGTATATCCAGTTCCTCTCTAATAGTTGCAGCCATGTTTTTCTTCAGGATTTGAGGAATCTATTGCAGAATTAAAGATAGAAAATACCTCTAGTCTCATCTAGTTCACTGCATTCTAGTTAGTAAAATAACTTACACAATGCTGTATAAAGTCTGCAAATATCAATCAAGCACAAGGGCTTCATTCCATTACTTGGGAGATGTGTGCAGTCTGTTAGACTCCACTGTCCGCATGTCTTATTTCTTCTCTGCCTAAATTTTCCTTTGTTTAGTTTTATGTTGGGAATCAATATTAATATTGAGGGCCTCTAGAACTGCTGAAGGAAAGAGAGCTGCTCCAGGATGACTGGGAGCAAGGCAGTTGCTTGAAAGCTCTGCAGGATTCTCTGCTTAGAAGTAACAGAGAAAAAGGATAAACTATAACATTTTGGTCAATAGACTATTGATGCTGTATATCTATCAAGTTGGATATGGTATTTATGCATATATGTCCACCTTGTGTTATGTGTGCGTTCAATATGTATATAATCTGGCATAGAGGATGTGTTGAGATGTCTGTACAACACTGACCATAATGTATTCCCTGACTTGAGGTCAAGGGGCAGACATTAAAAAAAGCCTGAGCCTGAATTGATTCAATCTTTGTAGGTTAGTCTAACCTGGCTGGGCTAAATCAGTTTTGTAACTGGACAGACATCCCAGAAATGCAGGCACATGCCTGCAGTGGCTCAGGCTAGAAGTTGGCGGGGGGCTTCAGCAGCCCTCCGTTTGCTTCCACAGGACTGAGCTAAGGAGTGTATGGCTGGGCCCTAGCAGGATGCTCTGATTATTCTGCCCCTTTTAAGCAGCCCAGCAGGGAATGTTTATCACCCCTAACTCAGTGTTTATCAACCCATTAAGAAAACAAAGCCTTTCTCCATTAACTAGTGGAGCTTCTCTTAAACAGCTCTTCCAAGGAAGGACATCAAATTACCTGTTGACTAGCTCCAAAAAAGGCTGGTTGTCTGTACTTTCCCACAGCACGGACCATTGCCAACATGTGGTATGCTAGCTAATGCTGAGGTGCCTGAGTAAGGCAGAGGGAAGGGGGGAATAATTCCTGCTTAGCAGGGAGAAGCCAGGCAGACACTCTGTGCCTGCAAATCTCTGCCAGAGCTGCAGCCGGGGAGCAGAGGGGAGGGGGGCAGCTCTGCTGTAGAGCAGAGAGCCCTGCTTAGCCCAGAGAGCATGCTGGGATGCTGGGGGTGTCTGGTTAAGTCTGATACTACATTCAACCAGCTTTATCTGAAACTGGTTTCAGCCATTTTCAAACTGGTTTATGTGCACTGAACATCTGTTCTGTTAAGGGTTTAAACCAGTTTCTGATCACTTAAACCAGTTTATGTATAATGTCTGTCCCTAGCCGAGAAGTTAATAATCTAAATAGACAACTGTAATAAATCAGAAAATGCTTCAGCAGCCCTAAGTGGGAAAGGATCGTTTTTAATGTGGGTGTGTATTATTTCTTCTAAATGTTGGAGGTAGAAGTTTTACATGGAATAACAGCATTAACATAGATATGTTGATCTGTGTGTGTATGCATCTGTATGTGTTACATAATCTCCATTCCAAAGGACTGAAAGCTTGACCAAAGTTTCCGCGAAACCAAACAAAAAAATAATTTTATGGTGTTGTAAGAGGAAAGCACAGACCTGACTCAAAACATCAAAGTGTGCCCAAGCCTTCTAAATCTTGGGGAGAAGCAGTCTTCATGTGGTTAGTTGTTTCATTTTTCTCTCTTGAATCTTAGGGTATAGATAGACAAACAGCTGCCATGAGCTAAGCAAGGGTGTGAGTTCATAGTGAATTAGTCTTTCTGTGATGGCTGCTTGTTTGCATACTCTTGCCCTTTTATAAATGCAAGGCGGCTTCCCTCTCTTTGAGGAGAGTGGCAGATGCTAGGTAAGTTCCCAACATAATTTACTTCATAGTGGGCATGTCTACACTTTGCCCTACGGTGACGTAGCAGTGTGCTACTTAATCATACTGTGCACTATGGTGATGTAGCAATAGTGTGTATCTATACATGATCACCAGCTATGTTGCCATAGCGGCACACACACTGGGTATAGTGCACCACTACAGCGATGTAGTTGTGAAATCTACTTCCAAAAGGAAGTACTAAAGCATGGTGGCATAGCAACATTGCTGCATGGTGATGTGCAGGTGCACCCAGTAACTTTATAGATTTCATAGATGTTAGGGCTGGAAGGGACCTTGAAGATCATCAAGGTCAGCCTCCTGCCCCAGGGGCAGGAGGTCAGCTAGGGTCAAAGGATCCCAGCAAGATAAGCATCCACGCGTTTCTTGAATGGGTCCAGAGTAGGTGCCTGCACCACTTCTGGAGGGAATCCATTCCAGGTCTTGGGGGCTCGGACAGTAAAGAAATGTTTTCTTACGTCCAGTCTAAAACGGTCTTAGAGGAGTTTATGATCATTGGTCCTTGTTTTTCCTTGGGGCACTGTGGTGAACAAACGTTCTCTCAGGTCCTGATGTACACGCCTTATGTACTTATAGGCAGTCATCAGGTCCCCCCTGAGCTTGCGCTTTTCCACAGTCTAGCCAAGAGAAACCTTTCCTTCTGTTTGCTTAGGATAATAAATTTGCTTAGGATAATAAATTTGCTTAAGATAATAAATTTGCTTAGGATAAGCCAGACCAGCCATGACTTCCTACTCAAGATATTTATGTAGCATTCTTTTACTACATTAAGTGCTCAATACAGCTAGCACCAGTACAGATCAGCACCAACTTCACCCATAACATAGCTATCCAATTTGCAAACTAAGCAGTCTTAAATCGCAAGGAAAAAAAACAGAATGCAGTTATCCCCTTTCAAGTGACACTGGATTACATCAGGAATATTTCTGTTTCAGTAGATCTTTATTCCTTGGTTTACTGATACTCACAAGGCCTATTCTCTTGCCCTCTCATCATGTGCAAGCTTCTCCACGTCCTTCTTGAATTGTGGAGCCCAGAATTGGATGCAGTACTCCAGCTGCGGCCTCACCAAGGCCGAGTACAGTGGGAGGATAACATCCTGAGATTTACTTGAGAAGCATCTATGGATGCAAGCCAGGGTTTTGTTTGCTTTATCAGCTGCGACATCGCATTGGTGGCTTATGTTCATCTTGTGGTCAATGATGACCCCCAAGTCTCTTTCAGCAGTGGTGCTAGCAAGTGTAGCAGTGCTGAGCCTATAAGTATGCTGTGGGTTTTTTTCCCTGAGGTGGAGTACCTTACATTTATCAGGATTGAATGTCATCAGGTTTGTATCTGCCCACTTACTAAGTTTATCCAAGTCAGCCTGGATCACAAGCCTGTCCTCAGGTGTGGACGCTGTGCCTCAAAGTTTAGTGTCATTGGAGAACTTTTTGGGGTTTTTGTTGTTCTCCCGCCCTGGTGGGGGGTCGGGCTAGAAGATCTACTAGGTCCCTTCCGACCCTTAATCTATGAAACTATGAAACTATGAAACTTAGCCAGTGCGCTTTTGACACCAATGTCCACATCATTGATACAGATGTTAAAGAGAACTGGTCTAAGGACAGAGCCTTGGGGGATGCCACTGTTCATGGAGCGCCATAATGATTTGCTACCATTGACCACTACTCTCTGGGTCTGACCTCGGAGCCAATTTCCCAGCCATTGGATGGTGGTGTAGCCGAGGCCACAGTTGGCTAATTTTTCCATGAGGATGTCATGGGACACCAGATCAAAGGCTTTTTAAAGTCCAGGTATATGACATCAATTTCTTCTCCCTTGTCCAGCTGATGTATCACCTGGTCATAGAAGGAGATGAGATTGGTCAGACAAGACCTACCTGCGACATACCCATGCTGGCTGTCCCTCAGGACGTTGCCCTCAGAAGGGTCTCCTCGATAATTTTCTTCAGACTCTTACCAGGGATTGAGGTCAAGCTGATTGGCCTGTAATTCCTAGGATCTACTTTCCTCCCCTTCTTGAAGATGGGTACCACATTGGCCTTCTTTCAGTCCTCAGGTACTTCACCTGAGTGCCATGAGTTTTTGAATATTTTTGCCAATGGTTGGGCTATAATACCTGCTAGCTCCTTGAGTACTCTAAGATGTAATCTGTCAGGACCAGCTGACTTGAAGGTGTCCAGCCTCTCAAGGTGATCCTTTACTAGATCAGCGCCGATGCTCGGTATAAATACTCCCTCACCCTGGCCGTCCTGCATCTTGCTAGGCAGGGCAGTCCCACTGGACTGATGAAAGGCCAACACAAAGTACCCATTAAGCAGATTGGCCTTTCCTGTGTGACTTGTAAATGTATATATAACCTCAAAGTGAAATCAAGGAAATCAGCAGCCACTATATACATCTATAGAAATATAGTTAGTGCTCCACAGGAGAAGTGACTGTCATGCTCTTGGATGTCTCAGTTTTACAAGACCAAAAAGAAATGCATTACTCAGTGGCAAGTAAATTCCATTGCATGCTGCTTATTGAAGTGACAACTCACTTTGTTTGTTATAAGGCAGCGCCTCACTAAAAGATTTGCAAAGGTTTACAAATCTTTTAGGTGCAAGGTGCGTAAAGCAAAACCCTGCCTCTGAACACTACTGAGTGTTTGGGGGTTCCAAAATTTTCAGCTGGCTGCTTATTTACATAATGGACTGACCCCAAGCAAACTGGGTTTGAACTTGAACTCTCCCTTAATTTTAAAAACATAATATCGGGATCCAGTTTTTTGAGCAAATGTTTGTATTTTAGCATGACTGTAGGTCCATTTTTTTGGAGCAAATTCAAGCCAATTTATAGTCTTGTCTCTGGACCATATGGCATGTCTAATGTGTTTGACACAAAGCTACGTGGAATATAGTGGCTTTATCTGAGTTTTGTTTTGGGGCTGGGACCATGTTTTAGCCTTATGAATCTGGATTGAAGATACACCTGAGAAGTGAAAGGCACAAAAGTTTGATAAAACTTTTATCAAACCTCCGAACTATCTTGCCCCAGATGTCACCTTTCCTGGTCCACCTCATTCCGCCTTCTCAGGTTTCTCACTCTTATGCAGCCAACACAGTAGTTTCTCACTTACATGATACCTTGAATAGTACCTGGAGAGCGCAGGGTTAAATATCATTTTTATCCAGTTGAGTACTTTTTAAAGTTAGTGAGACTATGTGGTAAAGTTAATAAAGCCTCCTGATAGTTCTCACTCTGGTTGTAAAAATTACTCTGTCTCATGACTGCATATCCATAGGGCTATATACCATTAGGAATAGTTTTACACTTGCTCTCCATTAATTTTAAGTGGAAGGCAAGCTTTAAAAATTTCTGTTTTGGGTAAGCTAAATAATCAGAATCCGATTTCACTGGGTCTGACTTCCTGTTTACCTTTCACAAAGTGACAAGGAAAAGAAGGGAATGCAAAGCACAATTCAACAAGACCAACACCATTCAGCTATCATTCAGCACTGAACTCCTTTCTAAAGTTCTTCAGCATTTTCTCAGCAGTCTTGTGTGATGTCATAGATTCATAACAAACCGATGGCTGACCATTTTGGACTTAGATTTCAGATATTTAGGGGAAGATATTCAGCCCAGCTATAGGGATTGTGCCCAACCTACAGGGTGGATAAAGTGCTTACTGTTGTTAGAGTGGAATTCCTTAGCTAATGCAGCATGTTTTCAGTTTTGCTGATGATCATCATGTCAGTAAGCATGTGATACATGGATTCCTTACAAATAACCAGATTGCTAGTGACAGTCCCAGGGAGACTGAATTGTGCTATAACCAGCAAGTAAAAAGAGCTTTGCTTTCAGCTGAGCAGGAGAGGACTCTGGTTTTGGAACAAGTCCTGACTTCTGTCTCTGTTGGATGCCTTCACAATTTTGCTGGTCGACACATACTCCTTAAACAGGACTATATGGATTGTCCTACTAGAACAGGCCATTATAATCCAGTGTTCTCCTCTGACTGACCAGCAGGAGATGCTGCAGTGGAGGTGGTGTTTTCTTAGGTTAGAATAATAATATAAAAATGTGAAAAATGCCATTTACTGGATCAGACCATTTGGCCCAGCTAGCTTAGCATTAGAGTGGCAACTGTGGAGTTACTTTACACCAGTGATTCTCAACTAGGGTACCATGATATCCTTTCAAGAGAGCTGCAGGTTGCTCCACAGTATTAACAGTGTTAGGTGTGCAAGGACCTTCACGTGATTCACAAGACAAACCCAGAAATTTCAAACAGGAATTCATGGTGTCAAAACCATTCTGACTTGTGGTCTTTCTGTTTTTGCAACAGAAGAATTGCTCTATTATTTTTCATTGTCCAGATACAAGTGGAAGTGAAGAGCTGGCATTTTCTGAGGAGTGTCTTGATTCTTAAAAGATTAAGAGTCACTGCTTTACACCTTATACTGGCTTGTCAGAGTGGATTCCTACCACTTCCAACAGCCCATGCAGAGCTTGTTTGCTAAGACTACTTGCAGTTTGTCTTTCAGTGAGGGATATATTTTATTTATGGTAAATGAGTCTGATCTAAATTTCCACAAGACACTTATAGAACGTGGATAAAACGTTAACTTTTGAACACCAGCAACATGCTATATTAAAATTTAGGCTAAGTACTTCTGTAAAATGTCAGAACAGTTTTTAATTTAAAAGATCATTTTTCCTGTTCTCTGTGGTTGATGTTGATGATGATGCTGGTGAGTGGCTCTACAGAATTACTTGTCTTAAAATATTTAGCCAAGAAATTCTTAAGTAAGATCAAGAAGATAAATGATAACCAAATAATATATACGTGGATTTGTGGAAATACAACAAAATATCACCGTCAATTGTATAGTAAAAATGTTTATCAAGAACCTTAAAGGTTAAAAGTGGTGTACATCCCTAATCTATAACAATACAAGCAAGGGAGAAAAGTATTCTGTAACTTCTGCAGGTTTCCATTCATTCAGGGATTAGTACAGGGGCAGGCAATTATTGGGGCCTAGGGGCCAATAGGGAGTTCTGATGAGTTGTTGTAGGCTGGGTCAGCATCCCTCCCTCTTCAACTCACCAAAACTCCCCATGTGGGATGGGGCCAGAGGCTGGTGGGGTGTTCGGGAGTGAGATGGGTGGGAGGGTCCATGGGGTGGCTCCTGCCTTGTGGTCGGGGGGCATGTGCCCGTGTGTGTGGAGGGGGCTGCTTGGGTGCTAGGTCCTGGGAGCTGGCCAGACATGAGGGGAGGGTGGAGGGGAGCAGAGGGTGCATGCAGCAGAGCTTGCCCAGGTGGTGCCAGGCCATGGCTGCCCCTGTGGTGCTTGACATGGGGCCAAGCCCTGCCTGGGGTAGCCCTCACCCACTGGCCTGGCCCCAGCTCTGACCAGCATGCACAGCTTACCAGATAGGGTGCTCCCGATGTGGCTGTAGCCACCCCAGTGCTGCTGGGCTCCCCTCACCTCCAGTGGTGGTGACTCCTGCTGCCCCATTCTGGGTGGGAGAAAGCTTCAGCTGGGTGGCTTCTGCCCCAGTGCATTGGGCTGTGGCTCCAGCTCCTGGCTGCCCTCCCATTCTCCTCACCCTTAGGTGGCCAAGGGGGTGGAAGGCTTGATTTGGAGCCGGAGGCCCACGTGCTGAGGCAGGAACCACCCACCTGAAACTTCCTCCCCACCTGGAACAGTGCAGCAGGGGCGGAAGCAGCAGCTGCCACCGGAGGTGAGGGGACCTGAGCAGCTCTCAAGCAGCTGCAGTCGCACCAGGAGCAGTCCCTCTAGTAAGCTATGTGCTCTCTAGGTGTGGGGTGGAGCACAGCACAGGCTGCCCCAGGTGGGGCTCAGCCCCAAGCAGAGTGCCATTGGGGCAGCTGTGGGATGGATCCAGTCAATTAGCACGTGCCCTCTGTGAACTGGATCTAATCAGTTGGCAGGCTGGATCTGACCCATTGGCTGTATTTTGTCCACCCCTGGATTAGCAGCACCATGAGAAGGCCAGAGGGTATGACAGTCTAGGATTTGCAGGAGATTCCAGTTTCAATTTTCAGGTGCTCAAAACATCTGCCCATTTCATGATGCCATGGATTTCCTCTTCCAGCCAAAAGCATGCTTCATTTGGTGACTTTTCTGCCACTGGCATTCTGTCTACACAAAGTTAATTCACCTCCTTTAATGAGGTGACAATTTGCAGATTCCTTTAAGAGAAAAACACCTTGAGCAGTTTTCCAGATGTGACTTTTGCTGCTATCTTTTTTGATCTATATGAAATTCAGCTACCAAGAGAATGAGAGGGGCTGTTGTCTGAGGAGTGTCTTATATCTGATCTGATGTATATTATCAATGTTAACTAGTACAGTTACTAGGTATAGAACTAGATTGAGAGTTTTGTAAAGTTTGAGAGATTTAGCCTTTGGGGTTATAATTCAGCTGATTTTTAGAGTTAGTGGCCAAATTAGCTCTAACTTTCATATTGGGATTCCAGCTTTCCCAGAGTACACGAGGATTTAGATTCACTTTTAGGGAGCTGACCCATTTCTAATCAAAACTTACCTGTTGTTTTAAAAATAGGTTTCCTATGAACACCACACAAAAAGAAAATTAACTACTAAATTATATGAGGCAAATTCAGTCCCTGCTGTAACCTGCTGACTTTCATGGAATATAGTCCAAACTCTAGAGAGTTGTTGGATGCTTTTAACTGAGAAGATCAAAAATAATAATATACCCTGAAAGTGAAATACTCAGGGAAAACAAAGGAAATCAAGACTTGGTCTGTTTTAATCATGAGCCAAATGACAGACATAGGCTAAACAAACAGCATTTATGCCGAGTTGCCTTTTAATTTATGCTTTCAGTTTTAGTTGCATAAAAGAGGTAAGAGGTAAGGAAAATTTTTGGTGGACATGCTCATTTTCATGACACTGGATATGTACTGTTTTGATAATTTAGATATAAAATGCATAGATAGGGATCTACTTTAAAACGCACACAGGTGAAGTAAAAATCACAGACTGTTCATGGTGGCCGGCAACATTTTGTTTTCACGTTTTTTTCATGATGAGTCCCCTCACCCCCCTCCACCACTGATTGGCCAAGGGTCATTGGCGGCCCTGCCCTTTACTGCTGATTGGCTGAGAGGGCTCCCTTTCATGCAGCCTTGCCCTTCGCTGCTGATTGGCAGAGAGGGCTGCCTTTTACATGGTCCTGTCTGTTGCTGATGATTGGTAGAGAAGGGTGGGCCATCTTGGCTGCTCACCTTCATGCCAGCAGCTTCCCTCCCCCACCCCCAACCCCGGCAGACACTCCCCAGTGGGGTGCAAGACCAGGCTGCAGTGGAGAGCCAGCATTTTATTTTGAGTAAGTTTTTTTTGTTTGTTTGTTTGATTATTTCCCCCCCTGGTGATTCTGCACAAAATCTCAGGAAATACTAGTTTTTGTGGTGATCATAGAACTGCCTTTTTGTGGTTTTCACATAAATTACAAAATCACGATTTGACTAGATTCTTATCTATAGGTGAAAGAGCTAATTATGAATCAAGGTGATCTGTTTCAGCCTCTGATCTTGCAGTATAGTGTGTGGGTGCAGATCCTTACTCTCATGAAGCCTTGCTAATGTCAGTGGGCTTCTGCATGGGCTCAGTTGGTCTGTGTATGATCATTGCAGAATAGCTCTTTTGGTTTGATTATACTGTAACCTAAGACCTGTTTACACAATATAAAGGCACCTTCAAGTAGATGTCATTGTAATTTATGGTCACATTAAAACCCATTTATTCTTCCAGTAAAAGAGTCTTAGTAGGAAAATGAGAATCAAATACTGGATGTTAGGAATGTTTCAGAGTAGCGGTCCTGTTAACTTTTGTTCCCAAATGTATCAGTTCCCAGGGCACAGAGAGAAGGATGTTGGGACGTGGGTGCTGTTTGTAGATTTTAAAAAAAAATTGGTATAACACTAAACATAAGGTGTGTGAAACATTTACAACAAAACTCAAAATCTTTGAAATCTGACCATATTCAGATTTCACTCAGGACCTGAAACTGCTGTGTTTATAATGAAAATGTTCTGCATTATTTTAATGGGCCCATTTTCAAGTGGAATTGTTTTCACTGTGAAAGTATGCAGAATGTCATGCTTTTGTAGCAATATTATTGTTTTTGCAAAATGTCATGCAAATGGAAATTGTCAGGGTACAAAAATAGAATTTTGGAAAACTTCCCAAAAAGTGTCAGGATAAATATTCTGCCTCTTTATATAGCCATAGTCAAAATACAATTCACTAGTTGTAGTGAACCCAAATGATGCCAGACCCCAGTTATAGGGCTGATTTCTATCATCCTTATTTACAGCTAAATTACAGGGTGTGGTGACAGAGTGATTAAGGTGTCTTGCTGTGGTTTGAGATGTAACTTTAAACCTCACTCTTGATATGTGCCAAAGCTGCCCCCATAAATGGGCACATTGTCATTCAGATGTGGGGGTCAGATATAGCCAGATAGGATATTAGCCCAATAGCTCCCTACTATACAATACAAACTGCTTACAGAAACAAAAGTGCTTTAACCATGATGGGCTATTTAGGCTCAAGCACATCTTGATTTATATATTTGAGTTTCCTGGGGTGGATTCTAACTGACTAAAAACCATGTCAAATGGGAGTTTGGCTATTCTTTTAAATAGTGCCAATGTTTTATGCATTGAATTTAAAAGGTTTACTCCTAGAGTAAGGACCTACTTTGTACAGGTAAAGGGTGTCAGAATTGGGCCTAATGGGAAACATGTACTGACTGGCTATGTTTTTTCATGCTATGGAGAATAGCAGGCTTCTAGGACTCTCTCTTTGAGTACCATAACAGGCATTTGGGTAGTTTCTTTAGAACTGGCATTTTAGCCTTTGTAGATAAAAATCAAGCTTCTGTTTCCTAGAAAGTGGGGCCTGAACACTTGATTCTCTTGAGCCTTTCTTATCCAGCTGTGAGAGACACTTGCAGCTGACAGTGTAGACACAGCAGCTACCCTTTGAACAGCAATAGTAGGAGCGTCAGAGACAGGAGCAGATAATTGAGAGACCCAGGAGGCTGGACTGAAGTACTGTTAGTCATTTGGGGCCAGATTTTGAAAAGTAACAAGCACTTGAAACTCTTTAAGTATCACTGAAGTCATATTGGGAACAGTTCCTGGACAAGCACCAAGAATCCCGAGCATTTAGTCAAAGAAAATCCCTGTTACCTTGCAAGTAACTTGCAGCTATAAATGTAAAATGCAGTCTGGATTAGCTCATTGTAGCAACTTAATGCTGTGTCCTGTGGTTACATAGAGGAACATTTTATCCATTCCCTTGCTGTATACATTCCAGGAAATATATATATTTATTTTATTTATTTATGGAAATTACTGTGGTGCTCATCATCATAGTATCATTTTATTACACTCTGAGTCTTCATACCTTTAATGGGAAAGAAGGGATGTTTGCTATTTGCATTATTCAAATTTTGCAAGTGAAAGCATGCTTATTGAAACTTGCCATGTGTCTAAATTGTAACTAATTAAATCAGTTGATTTTTCTTTACAATAAATTCCACTACTGTGCGGTAATTGTTGCCTAGTTTCTGAAGAGAAATGAAACAATGACCAATTTTTCACATTTCTTCAGTATGCTGAGGATTAAACATGAAACTACACTGAAATAGAGTTCTGCTAAACAGTGTGTTCCTAATTTGTAATGGTGCATATTTTTCAGAGTTTATTTTGGATGAATGAGCTCATGGTGGGGCATACAGCTGGTTGGAAAATATTTTCCCCAACACAGTAAATTGTGAAGAAAATGAAAACAATTATATAGCTGTCAATTTTCCACAGAAAGTTTCTAACAAAATAAAAATGACATGGGGTGGGGGGTGGGGGGTAGGGCAGAGGGGAAGGGAACATATGAAAAACCAAACCAAACCCAAAACTCATTAGCTGGAGACTCTTGGCTGAAAACCATAATTTTCCATTAGAAATGCTACCATATTGGCACTTGTCCACATTCATCTTCTGAGTTCCCCTGTGATGCACCACCATCTTCCTTCTTGCCAAGATAATGTAGTGTTTTCTAGGAGTCCCTGGCTACAGTGCATCATACAGACAAGTGGATGAACCTGGCCTAGAGAGTAAGAACTTAAGGTATCCGGACTTCAAATGCCAAGTGAGAATGTAATGTAATTTTTTAATAGAAATTGCTGCATTTTCTCTTACCGCACACGCCCAGTGCAGAAGGGACCAGAACCCAAGGCTGCCCTCTCTCAGAGAAGTGCCCTTCTCACTGGGCTTCAGTCACATTGCCTCTTGCTTGTTTCATGGACTGGGCCAAGTCACCTACTTCCTTGGCAAGTGCTACAACCATTAGGTTATTGGAAAAAATGTGAGCACCACCACCAGCCATATTCAAGAGTGAATACAGGGTGCTGTGTGCTATATTACAGTCAATGGTACTTTCATGTAGGTACCACTTTTCAAATATAATATACTCGGAAGAGAAGGGAGGAACCTATTGCATATCTCTGAGTTAGATGCCTACACTCTGAGCAGGAGCTGAGGTTCAGATATAGTTCTGTGCCCCTAGGTTTTCCTATTGGCTTCCTGTAAATGTCTATTGGCTTAGGGCCTAGGCAGGGTCAGACACAGGCATGAGCAAACTGGGCAGCTGCCTGAGGCCCTGCAGAAGTGGGGCCTGGAAATGGTAATTTAAAAATTATTATTATCATTATCTCTGGCAAAGGGGGGCCTGATACTAAAAGTTTGCCTGGGGCCGCCAGGAGTCTAGGTACAGTGTTGTAGTTAGCTGCTTTGGACCAGCCTGGAAAATCACCTTGTTCTACAAATTCATTATATAGAGATCATAGGAACCTAATTCTATCATTTTGGATTGCTGTTTTGGAACACAACACATATATTTGCAACCTGTAAGGGAAGTGACACAGGTCATTGTTTCAGATGTGGCTTTTGGTCAAGTCACTCTTTCTGTTCCAGTTTCCCCATATTTAAAAAGGGGGTAGTACTCTCTACCCACTTGTGAAGATCAGTTAAAATCTGCAAAGAACTCAACATACCTAAAGAGCTGTGTAAGGACTAAAAGTTGTTGTCATCTTCAGGGGGCCACAGTCATATGTTGTCTACACAAATCTACTCATTTCAGTTGAGATACACTTGGATGCTTGTTTATAGAAATATTCTGCTTTTAGTTTTAGGTACAGTTACCTATTTCAGTGAATGCCATTGGGTACAAACTTAAGAGACTGAAACATTTATGGAAATGCTGAATTGTTACAATATAGGCAGAAGTAATGGAGCTTACTTGATATGCCACGACACTTTTTGTAGTTCTACACCGTTTTTAGAAACATCCTTACTATCGCCCAGAAGGGGCATGCCTGTGTGTGGAAGGGATATGTATGGAGAGTTTATTAGCTATAGAATTGCCTTACTTGTGATTTAAAATTCACAAAGCAAATCCGGACAGTATGTCATGCACAGCACTGAAAACAGATGTAAGGCATAGCTTGGTTATATAACATTGATTAAAAATGTCAAACTTGCATGCTTCAGGTTTAGTGTCTTAGATCCATGGTTAGATCTTTAAGTAACTTGATTTTCAAGGATGCTAAGCACCAACAACTCTTGGGACTTCAAGAGGGATTGCAGGTACTCTGCATTTTTGAAAACAGTGAGATGCTACTGCGCTGCAGTTACTGTGCATTTATTTAGTACTTGTATAATCATGTACTAAATAAATGTGCAGTAACCAGAATTACTGTGCAGTAGCACCAGCGAACACCTTTTTAGTGGCGTTGCTGCGCAGTAGCCTGATAATACTATGAAGTAGTGTATTAGCGCTGTTTCTGCTGTGACTCTCTAGTGTGCAGTATTATTTGGCTACTGCACTGTTGCTGTTTTGAGTAGATGCACCCAATATTACTGATGTAATGAACAATAAAATCACCTTACTGAAGAGAACAAGGTCCCTGAGTGAACTCAGCCCTGGCAGCTGTGTTGGACAGCATGGCCCCTCAGAGATCACATGACAAGCAAATGAAGCCCTCTCGAGGCAACCGTTTTGGAAAGGGGAAAATGGTTCCCCAGAGATCGTCTGACATGGGCAGATGAAGTCCAGTCTGGAGGGAGTCATCTTGGGAAAGGGAGAGCCATTGGAGAAGCCTGGGAAAGCTCTCAGCTGGGGATTGGCGGAGAGGGTTGATTATATAAAGAGAGGTAGGTCTCCCAGGAGGGGGAGAGGAACAGATGCTGTAGGCAGGAGGCAGAGGGAGAGTTTCGGCATAGCATCCCATCCCCAGAGCTGCTGGAGCCTGAGGAAAGCATGGGCTATGCTGTGGGCTGGAGGTTTAGGAAGCCCAGCCGCAGTGCTTTGTTTGCTCCTTTCTCCCTAGGACCGCTACTCGGAAGAGCATCTGGCCCTCCTGGAGACCTCCCAGTGAGGAGGGCTGTTCTCCAAGACCCCTGTGTGGCATGAGGGGCACTACGAGGAGGGTGTGATGGGAGAGAGTGATCCAGTTCACCGTGAGCTCTTGGTGGGAGGCAGAGCTAGGGGACGATAGCCCTCCTCACATAGGGCAGGGCCCCTATGAGAGAGAGCTAAGACCCGAGGAAGGGGAGGGATTTTGACTATCTGGCAAGCGGGTGTGTGCGGGTATTGGCAGGGGATTGCCAGGATTGCAGCCCTGTGCATTAGGGGATGTGGGCCCGGGCAGGGTAAGCTGTCTTACAGGAATTTCGGTGAGGGAGCACCTGCCTGCAGTACAGCAACCCCTGGGGCATGCCTTGTGAGATCCTTACAGCAAGGACCTGCCCACATTTCCCGCAGGAGGGCCCTGTAAGCATTTCCGCCTTCCTCAGTACCCGGTCCAGGCTACCTGTGTACACGTCATCCAAGGCCATCATCATGTACAACATTATTAATTGAGGGTGTGAATAATTTTCTGACAGTTTATTAGTTGAGTATCCTCTTCTTTAACCTTCTGTAAATAAAGTGTATGTAGTTGTTGTGGCGGGTGCAGAGATCCCACCTCAGGAACACAACTGGGTATTCGTATCCCTCTGCTGTTTCCACTATGTGAGGCGGGCCAGTAGGGGGTGCTCCTGCGTTGAGCCGCCCACCTCCCTGCGCCCAACCACCTTCCAGGCTCCGAATGCCACCCTAGGGGCGCCTTATGTCCGGCCGACCCCTCTCCTGGAGCACACTTGCTAGTCTGGGGGTAACGTGCCGCCACCACCCCAAGAATGGACTGTCACGTGGCCCTGTGTCCTTGGGGTAACACAGGCCTAAAGTCCCACGGGTACTCAACCCAGTACAGGCACTTGGGGTACTTCCCCAAGTCCGGGGGCAAAAAGGTATAGTCTCCCTTAGTCCACAGACCTAAGGGGTCTCTTAGGCATAATTTAGACCCACCCCTCAATAAGTCTCCCACACCAGTCAAAAAGGAGAACTTTATTGATTACAGGGGGTAGGGTAAACTAGGGTACAGGATAGAGCAATATCTAGAAATCCTAAAGAGCAAACAGTCTGGCTGTGGTAGCCTTTTGATTACGCATCTGTGATACTGCCAGCTAAATATCTAATCAGATTGAGTAGCTTACTCACAAGCATCTTCCAAAGGCAGGTGAAGTTTCCCTTTGGAGGCAGGCGGTTCCTAGCTCGTGAGTTTGGGGGGAGAGAGCCAGTTTCAGATGTTAAGGCTTCTCTGTCCCCTGCCTGGCTGCTGCGTCACCTCATGGCCGGAGAGGAGAGACCGCCTCCTTCCCCCTCCTAACTTATATAGCCCCTGTGACCTCATTCACCTGGGCCAGCGGAGGTCAGCCCCAGTTGGCTGTCAGCCAACCAATCTGAAATGCATCACCTGTTACCGGGCAGATTCCAGCTCCCCAGGTAGAAACCCCTTACCCAGGTAAGTGATGCAAGTCAGGTAAGCAGAGGGAGCAGGTTTCCCCCCCCCTCAGGAATGCAGCCAGCTCAAGTTCCCTAAAGAGACAGGCTGAGGGTGTGGTCCCGTGTGCTGGGCCCATCCTAATTGAATGGTCACAGCACAGAGATTTAAATCACAGTGTCACAGGGCAGAGATTTTTGGGGAGAAACCAAGGTGGCTTTCTGCCACAGTTGTGGCATCTAATTGAAGGTCCAGGGACTCTAGGTATCCTATGAGGGGAACCTCCCTCACTCCAGGAGGGTGGGCGGTTTCAGGCTGTGGCCACCTCCAGGGATTCGGAGTTGGGTTGTGATTTTGCTAGTAAGGAAAAGCCTTCTATCTGAAAGTGACCTGTACCCTTTTTCTCCAGAAGTTGATGGCTGTGAATGTGTTTACAACTGAAATGATACTCCTTGGTCCTCAAATAATTTCCTATTTCCACACATTCTTAGCAGCCTCTCTATCTAGTGGCCACTGTTAGTTTCCAAGAGATGACAGGAGTATAAGCTGAACTTGCCCATGTGAGAATACTTTGATGGGAGTTGCAGGAAGCTGAGCTGCTGATTTATTTAAATGCTGATATTGCCTTCTCCAACTCATAAATGAATCTGTCACAGTGTGCTGTTATATTATATTATAGCGCTGGAAATGTTGTCTTTTGAATGAGGTGCAAAACTGAACTCCTGAAAGCTAGGCCAGTAGGAACATTACACTTTTACTGGTGTAAGTGATTTGGAAACTAGTCTAAACCTGTAACAGAACAGAAACTCAGCACACACAGATTAGTTTAAAAATGGAGGAACCTGGTCTAAGATAGCCAGCCTGTGTGCCATGCCCTCCTCACCCTCTTGAACCCCACCAAAGGGCAGATGTGTGTTTGCTATCCATCCAAATGATGCTGCTTACAGATAACCACATAACTTAGATTAATTCTGCCTTGGGCTTTTGAAGGTATGTACCCTGAAGACCAGTGAAGAGGCCCTAACATTCTTCTCTATTATAGCAATCTGATATATTAACCTTTATATGGTAGGAGAATTTCAGTGTTATGGCTTATGTTCTGCTTGCCAAAAAATATTTTTACAGCTTTAGCTGCGTATGGTTTTCCTCATCTCTTTGCCCCAAACTGTTGTTCATTGTTGTTGGACATCGTTACCCTGTGCTCAGACAGGTTCATTTCAGTGATGGTTGATGCACTTGCAGTATGTATTCACCTCTTTGTTACCTTTTAAGATGAGAAGTGCTATATAATGTAGGCTCTTCATGATTTCAGTTCATTGGGTACCTTATCTTGATACATTATCCAGATGCACTGTATCTAAAACAAAACCATTTTGACCTCATTTGATCAGATTCTTTTTTAAAAATCTTCCAACTATACACATGCTCTTAATAAAAAATAAAAACAACACACTTCTTTGCTAACTGGAGTTAAGTTTATGTTGTTTCATTTTTTATTTTTTTTTGTTGAGACTTCAAGCAAGGAAGTCAACTGTAATATAGACATAAGTTTACTAGGAGGGAGACCACCAGCTTGTTTCATGTAGGTCATTAAATAACCTTCAAAACACTGATGCTTGGACTAGAGTAAAACCATTGACTTAGAGTGGAAATATTTCGTCTCCCATTACTAATCCCAAGAGCCAACTGGTCCTGCACCTCCAAGGTCATTATTTTAAGGAAAATCAATTAAGCTCTCAGATTCAATGTTGTGTTCTTTCACTTAGGGCCCTAGTATTTTGTAGTATGCCAGAGAACTTTTACAAAGTCTGTGAAAAAATATAAAATAATAGGGATACAGTGAAGGGGAAAAGTTTGCTTTCCTTTTTAAGGGTTCAGGAAAAATAACATATTTGCCCAGCAAAAATGTCATGTAATTCTACCCACCAATTACAACTTTCTTAAAGCTATTTGAATTCCATTGCTCTTCACCAGGCTCATTGGACAATTTGGTTTCTAAATACGAAAAAAATTGCACAGAAAAACTTGTGCTCCACAGCTAAATATTATGTATAAAGCAACATATTAGCTCCCTTTGAATCTCACAGGGAGCATTTTCATCTGATGAGTCAGAGTAGCAATAACATTTTCTGTCAAAGGATGTGGATTTTAATCATTACAAAGTGTAAACTTCACTAAGAGATTGATAATCAGGGTATGTTTGATGCAAATTATGTAATTATCTGCATAAGCTTCCTAGTGCTGACACATTTTTATCCTATTCAGCAACACTTGGTGTTACTATAATTATTCATTATCTCTGAATGTTACAATATATTTGCAGAAAAGTCCAGTGGCAGTGATTTCACTTTTGAGGAGAGAGTATTTGTGCCAGTATCCATCTCCCCTATCAAAGTAGTTCTGTGACAAATAACTTACCAGTATGTGTACGTAATGCAGTTGGTTTTGATTGCTGTTCCAGCTCTTTCTTCTCTTCCCTTTTTCTTTGCCCACCTGAGGCTTGGAGTAGAAGTTACCTCAGTATTTCAGGCAGTTACCTTCTTAAAGAGAATGTACATAGAAGTGGAACTGTAGTAGTTTATAAAACAGGATTGCTGGGAACTTGACAATCTGTCTGGAAAATATGTCTGGAAACCTGTGGGTTTCCTTTTTACTCTACATTTATATGCCACTGAGTTGATTTGCTTTATTGCAATGCCAATAAATAATTTAAGCCATGTATGCTAGACACTTATGATTCCATCCATTAGACCAGCTCCTTTCTAGTATGTTGATGGCAATTTACTTTTAATCGGACAATTTGGTCCTGGATTTCTTTAACTTACAATACTTTAGTGTCCTTTGGATAAATGTTTTATCAATGTTCTTGTAACCTGTCTAGGAGAGTATAGTTAAGACTTGTAATGGAAGATGAATGGCAGTCTTGTTGTTAGGCTCTGGGAATGGGTGTCATGGAAATTTTCCCCCAGTCTTAGAATAAAAAAGAAGTGAGGCTGTAAGGGATCTCCACAGGTCATCTAGTCCAACCCCCTGCCTGAGGCAGGATCATCCCCAATGAAACCAACCTATACAAATCCATACTAATATCAACCCTGACAAAACACAAGACATAATATCCTAATCTGCCCCACAGGTAAAGCAGGGGACCACAGCAGTCAATGTCCTGCTTCTGTAAAAAGTTTATTAATATATGTCTTGCTACAGACTTTCCCCAGGAAACTTTTAAACTCTTCCAGTGCCTCAGTAGCCTCAATTGCAAAAAGGTCAAATATTTTCACTTACCACATACAAGCTATGAGGCTTACTTCAGTAAAATTTGGCCTTGAGAGCCTATGTTGCAAGGTGCTATATTAGTGAAAATGCAACTTGCTATTACTCTGTCATGTATGTGTGTTTAATTTTTCTGCAGCCAATTTTGTGAGAGCTAGAAAGTAAACAACAATTTTAAAATAACATAAACGCAAAACATTAGCTTCTCTTCCATCATCTGTTTTGATGATGTTGTTTGATTTTGGTTCTTCATTTCATATGAGGCCTAAGCTACTGGGCTTTGTCAGAAGCTGAATCCCAGGTTACTGGCAAACATTAAAGCATAGTATAATCTGATCCCCAGTCCCAACAATTGCACCTTCTGCCATACAGTCAGGCTGTGGCCTTGAGCCCAGCACCTTAGTCTGCCTAGTATCGCTGCTGATCCTGGTTTGTTATCACTTCAGCCAGGCATTGTGGTGGACACAGGTGGCCAGATCCCTCCAGCTGGACCTAGCCACGCAGCCATTCCCTGTCACAAGAGTCACCAGCCAGGGTCAGCTTCCAGTATAAACCCCTGGCCCAGAAGTGGAAGTGTCTGGGCAACAAGGTTCAATCCTGTACCCAGGTTGTGGCATCCTTGGCTTGTGCTGATACTGGCTTCCTGACAGGCTCTCTGGATACCCAACCTGGCTTGCCCATTCACCCTGAGTTTGGCCGGATACTTGACCCAATCCTAGTTTGATACTTGACCAGGATAGCCTCCTGACCCTGCACTCTGCCTGGCTCAGTGAGACCAGGGACTTTTCAACATCTTAAGCAATGATTTGGATGTGGGGGTGAAGAGCTCACTGGCCACGTTTGCGGACGACACCAAGTTATGGGGGAGTGTGGTCACACGGGAAGATGAGCTACAGATACAGGCGGACATAGACAGGCTAGCAAGTTGGGCGGATCGGAACCTGATGAAAGTCAATGTTGAGAAATGTAAAGTGCTCCACCTGGGGATGAACACCCCCCTGCACACCAACAGCCTTGGCAGCACCAAACTGTCTAGCACCACAAATATAAGGGACCTGGGGGTTATAAGAGACCACAGTATGAATATGAGCCAGTAGTCTGACGCTGTAGCCAGCAGGGCAAATACACTGGCATGCATCAATCGATGCATCTCCAGCAAAACCAAGGAAATGATTCTTCCGCTCTACTTGGCATTGGTGAGACCGCTAATGGAGTAGTGCATCCAGTTCTGGGCACCACACTATAACAAAGACATAGACAAGTTTGAGAGAGAGCAGTGAAGAACTACCAGTATGATCAGAGACTTGCACGGTAAGCCATATGAGGAAAGGCTGAAGGACCTGGGACTCTTCAGCCTGAAAAAGAGAAGGCTGAGAGGGGACCTGGTAGAAGCTTACTGCTATATTAGGGGAGTACATCAAGGACTCAGTGAACAGCTGTTCACCAGGGCGTCCATGGGGAAAACCAAGAGTAATGGCCACAAACTCCTGGAAGACCATTTCAGACACAACATTAGGGAAAAGCTTCTTCACAGTCAGGGTGTCTAGACTGTGCAATAAACTCCCTCCAGAGGTGATACAATCACCTACCCTGGAAATCTTCAAGAGGAGACTGTATGATCACCTTGCTGGGGTCGGCTGACCCCAGCTGTCCTTCCTGCATGGTGCAGGGGGCTGGACACGATGATCTTCCAAGGTCCTTTCCAGACTTACAATCTATGAATCTGTGAGACTGGGAATTAGGTAGCCTGTTGACAGACACTGTTTGAAATGGGGGGAGGGGAGAGGATGCTTCTTGAAATCCAAGAGATTTTTTTGCCCCCATGACTACTTTGAAACAGTCATCCTTTTCCAGGAGGGCTTGGAGGTCATTAATGATGTCTAAGGTATTCAAGCTGGGGGCTGTAGGTGACCAGAGGGACTCTGTTGCCCTTGTCACAAGGTTGGTATTATAGCAGGTCCAAGCAGGGTTCGAGTCTGGCTTTGTTGGTTTGAGTGGCTACCATTTGGAGATCATATTGTAATTGTAGGAATCGGATCCTTAAGGTGTGCATCCCAGTCAGTGGGATCAGAGCAGATACAATTGTAATGTAGAGCTTGGTCACAGATGATGAATTTAGTGATGTGCTCAGGATAAAAGCTGCTGGTGTGAAGTTAGCTGTTGAAGTTGATTGGCTTTTGGTACCATGTTGTGGCTGTTGTGAACCTTCACTGTAGTGTCTAAGAAATGAATTTGCTGCGTGATGTATTCCAGGTTTGAGGGAGGAGCAGAAGCTATTAATGTCCTGGTGAAATTTCTCTAAAGATTCCATCCCATGTTTCCATAAAACAAAGATGCCACTGACGTGCCTTAGGTAGATCAAGGGGATGAGAGGGCATCTGCAGAGGAAACAGACTTCAAGATCTGTCATATATATGTTAGTATATTGGGGGAGCTGTACATGTGTCCATGACAGTGCCATTCATTCATAGTTGTGTGTGAGGACAAAGTGGGAGAGTGCAATGGAAACAGAAGAAATCTTCTCACTGGGGATAATGTTCTTTATGGTTTGTAATCTGTCTTCATAAGGAATATTGGTGTACAGAGACATGACATCTATGGTGGCTAATATGGTGTTAATTGGAAGCTTGTCAATGGTAGCCAGCTTCTTTAAGAAATCTGTTATGTCTTTCAAATAGCTGGCAGCTCCAGTGGCATATGGGAATAGGATAGAGTCAATGTATCCAGAAATTCCCCATGTAATGGTGCCAGTGCTGGAGACAATGAGATGTCCTGGGGTGCCAGTTGTGGATCTTGGGTAATAAATAAAAGTTGCCTGCCCTGGGCGCCTGGGTGGTAGATGCAGTAATCCTCTCTGTGTTTCCCAAGTTCCTCCAGTTCCTCCTGGTATTTTGCCATGGGGATCTCTGTCAGAGTCCGTAAAACTCCATGTTAAAAAGTTGTCTCAGCTTCCTGTATGTATACTGTTTTGTCCATTAACCTAAAATAAGATTTGGTGTGAAAAGCCCTATATATCGATATTGATAGATATCTATATCTATATCTATATATCATTGCACCCCCAGCAACGCCTCCTAATTTTAGCTTGTTATAGAGCAGTTCAGGTTCACATCTGCAATCATTGTTCTCTCCAGAAATGTTGGGACATTCTGTTCTAGTTTTTGATTTTTGTGGGGGAGAAGGGGGGAAAAGGGCTTTGTTAGCTCTTTTGTGTGAGAGACAACAGTATCAAAAGTCATGTAGAGATAACAAAAACATGCCAGAAATCTCTGGCTCTATTTATCTGTGAAGATAGTTTGGAAGGCGGATGTAATTTCAGGTCAATTAACTGAAGAAAGTAGTGGAAGGCACTCTACTTGTCAGTTTTAAATATAATAAAGTGACCTCAGCCTCTGCAGCATTCTCTATTACCCTCCCATCTCAAGCTATCTATAAACAATATATTAAATTCTGTAAATAGACATCTTTAAGTCTTTGAAATCAAAATGCTTTTCAGGTTCCCAATCTTGCACTGTGCTCTAGGCAAGTGGATGGATCTCTGATTTCACATAGAGCTCTGTGGGAAGGCACTGCAGACCTGGTTGAGGATATCAACCCAGAACGCACTGCAGGATGAGCAGTTGAATTGTCTAAGTTAGCAGGAAAGGTTTGACAGTCCAGTACTATGCTCTGATAAATTAGAAGGTAGTGTTATTTGTTATTTTTTTTATAAAATCCTGGTTTATATTAGCGTGCAATAATGTACACTTGTATTTCTGTGTTTGGCAGATGGACTTGATTTAAAGTTTACTGAAGTCAGTAGGAGTCCAGTTTTTGCAACTTACTTCTATTGTGTAGGCAATGACAAAACTCTGATTTCCGAAAGAGCATTCATTCTTTCAAGGAAGTTCCTTTAATCCTTTTCTTACTTCCAGGGCTGAAGGCTGCTTTGTTTTAGGGAACCCATAAACATTTATTATGAAGTAATATCATAGTTGGTGTAGAAAGACTAAAACCCCAATCTTTGCAAGAGAATGTAATACATTTAGTGCAGTATGCAGATGTAACAGCCTAGGTTAACAGAATAAATAGTTTGGGATGAAGTTTTATTTCCATGTAGAGCTCCCATGGTCATATTTCATTTGCCTGCTTATAGCAAACCAATATAGTTATCCTCACACCTTTTATTTGCCTGGGTTTTCAGGTTCATACCTCTTTTCATCTGGGATGATGATGTGAGAGCTCTGCCTAGTTCTGTTTCCAGGAATCCATGGTAGTTGACCCAAACTTTGCACAAGATTTGCTGTAGGTAAATCTATTGTCAGCAGCTTCCTTTCTCTGGTATTCTGTCTCACTCCTAGAAAACCCTTTTTTGAATAGCCTAGAGGGCCTGAACTTGACCAAACAAAAATTTTGCTAAAGACATAAAAAGTAATGGGATTTTAAGGGCCAGGTCTCCATTAACTGTGGTAGTCCTGTTTAAGTGAGAGGATCTCTGCTGATTTTTTTTCCCCTATCAGCTCAGGATTCTGCTCTAGACACCTTCACAGTTTATTGACATATTTTCAGTAATTATTTCTCCATCACTGTCTGGATGGCTACACATAAATCAAAGTGACTAATTTTTGTCTAGCACATCCTTCTGAGCTGTGCTTACCTGACTCATTCTATTTTTACTAATCATCTTATCTGTGTGAGAATATACCATTGCAATAATTTCCCTTTCATCTGAATTTGTTTTAAAGTTACAATAACCATCTTGTTTTGTAGACCTGAGAAAAATGGTGCTGTACGTTTTGCTACCTATCCCTTTTCATCCTTGCCATACCTTTTCATCACTCCATCCTATTTTGACTCCTGTCACCTGCTTTGCATTATTTCATTATGCAGTCTAATTTGGGGGGGGGGGGGGGGACAATTATTTTT
>NW_017729022.1:87284729-87295417 GCF_001723915.1 Gavialis gangeticus
ACTCCTAGTTTTCCTCTCAGGTGCCGTGGTGAACAGTTGTTCACTGAGCTCTTGATATACTCCCCTAGTGTAGCAGTAAGCTGCTACCAGGTCCCCTCTCAGCCTTCTTTTCCTCGGGCTGAAGAGTCCCAGATCCCTCAGCCTTTCCTTGTATGGCTTGCCTTTTAAGACTCTGATTATACAGGTGGCTCTTCTTTGAACTCTCCCAAGCTTGTCCGTATCTTTGTTAAAGTGTGGTGCCGAGAACTGGATGCGGTACTCCACCTGCAGTCTCACCAGTGCTGAGTACAGCGGAAGACTCTCCTTCTTGGTTTTGCTGGAGATGCATCGAATGATGCATGCCAGAGTATTATTTGCCCTACTGGCTACAGCATCTCACTGCTGGCTCATATTTATACTGTGGTCTATTATAACCCCCAGGTCTCTTTCATTCATGGTGCTAGTCAGTTTGGTGATGCCAAGCCTGTAGGTGTGTTGGGGGTTGTTCGTTACCCTGGGTGGAGCACTTTACATTTCTCAGCGTTGAACTTCATTAGGCTCTGATCTGCCCAACTTGCTAGCCTGTCTAGGTCTGCCTGTCACTGTAGCCTATCTTCCAGCATGACCACGCTTCCTTATAACTCAGTGTCATCTGTGTACGTGACCAGTGAGCTCTTCACTCCCACATCCAAATCATTAATAAAGATGTTGAAAATTACTGGACTGAGCAGCAACCCCTGCGAGACACTGCTGCCCATTTCTTGTCAGGATGACACAGGTCCATTCACTACGATTCTCTGGGTCCTATTCTGCAGCCAGTTTCTTACCCACATGACTGTCTTGGAGTTAAGCTCACAATCCTCCAATTTTCTCATGAAGACATCATAGGATACTAGATCAAAGGCCGTTTGGAAGTCTAGGTATACAATGTCAACCTGCTCTCTCATGTCCAGGTGGTGAGTTACCTGGCCATAGAAGGAGATGAGGTTGGTAAGGCAAGACCTGCCCATGATGAAGCCATGCTGGCTGACATTCAGAATCTTACCTTCTGTAAGCTTATCACAGACAGACTCCTTGATGAACTTTTCTAGGATTTTTCCTAGGATGGAATTAGGCTGACTGGCCTATAGTTACCCAGGTCCTCCCTCCTGCCCTTCTTGTGGATGAGTCAGTATTGGCCCTCTTCCAGTCCTCAGGGACTTCTCCAGAGTACCACGAGTTGTGGAAGAGTTTTGCTAGGGGTTCTGCAATGACTTCAGCCAGCTTCTTCAGCACTCTTGGTTGAAGAGTAGGCAATAGTAAGAAGGTGATTATTTCTACCATGCTCATCCTCTACTCTACCTGGTGTGGTTTTCCCCTTGGTCTGGTGAAAGACCAAGGTGAAGTAGTCATTCAGGAGTTCAGCTTTCTCCTGGGTGCTGGTAACCAGTTCTCCTGAATTGTTGAGCAGTGGCTCCACACTCCCATTTGTTTTCCTTCTGTTCCCTATGTACCTAAAGAAGGACTTACTGTTGTACTTGATTCCCATTGCTAATCTAAGTTCATTTGCTGCTTTAGTCTGTCTTATCTGTTCCCTGCAAATGCAGGCCATCATGGAATAGTTCTCCTTGGGGCCTGCCCCAAGCTTCCATTTTGCATAAGCCTCTTTCTTCTTTCTTAAGAGGACTGTGATTTCCCTGTTTAGCCAAGAAGTCTTCCCAGCCCTTCTGTTACCTTTTCTCTACATGGAAATGGACTTCCTTTGTGCTTCAAGGATCATGTCTTTAAGGAACAACTATTCTTCATGTACACCTTTTGCCTTTGGTCCCTGGTCCCGCAGCACTTGCCCTACTAGTAACCTAGGCTTGTTGAAATTTGCATTTTTGAAGTCCAAGACTTCAATCCTGCTATCCCATTTGTCTGCCTTATGTCAGAGAGCGAACAGGATGGTTGCTGTTGCCCAGACTTCCCTCTATATTTAAGTCAGACACCACGTTGTCTCCTTTGGCCAGGACCAAGTCTAGCAGAGCGTCACCTCTGGTTGGCCCATGCGCCTCCCAAGTCAGGAAGAGCTCCTTGACACAGGTCAGGAAGGATCACAAGCATTCCAACTTGGCTGAGTGCTCCTCCCAGGAGATGTCTTGATAATTAAAATTGCCCATGACGATAATGTCATGTGCACATGTGGCCTCAGTCAATTTTCGGGTGAACTCCAGGTCAAGTTTCTTCCCCTGGTTTGGTGGTCTGTAGTATACACCTACAGCTAGGTGTCTCTCACCATACCTCCCCCCATCCCTGCAACTTGACCCAAAGGGTTTTAACCTGTCCATTTTTGGAGCTGATGTCAGCTTACAAGGAGGCATACTGCTCTTTCACATAGAGAGCAACACCTCCACCTTTCTTCCCCACCTGGTCCTTTCTATGCAGGGTGTAGCCCTCTATAGCTACGCTGCAGTCATGTGAGGAGTCCCACCAGATCTCCGTAACCTCTACTAGATCATAATGCACACTGGAGCATAGGAGGGCTAGCTCCTCCTCCTTGTTCCCCATGCTCCTGGCATTAGTATATAGGCACCTGAGTCCTCCTACTGAGGCCCTTGTCTTCCTGTCCTGCTGATGGAAAACTATTCCCTCAGGTCCCACAGGAGTGACTCTCCCAGTGTCCCTATCTACTGGACTTACTTGTATGTTGGTTCCTGGACATGTTTGAGTTTGTGTATCTCTATCCCACAGCAATCTTAGTTCAAAGCCCTGTCCAGAAGATCAGCCATCCTGGCTGCAAACAGGGACTTACCTTTCCTTGTGAGGTGGATACTGTCCCTTCCCATGGGTCCTCTCTCCCTGAAGTGCATGCTGGTCAAGAAATCTGAAGCCTTCTTGGTGGCACCAGCGTCTGAGTTGCCGGTTCACTTCCTTGATGCATCCTTTCCTTCTGGGACCGTGGCCTGCAACAGGGAGCACAAAAGAAAAGACTACCTGGGCTCCCAATCCCTTGAGCCCAGCCCCCAGAGCCCTGTACTTGCTCATGATCTGGTCTGCATTACTCCTGGCTGTGTCATTAGTTCTCACATGGATGAGGAGCATGAGGTAGTAGTAGCAGGGCTGGACTAGTCTGGGGGTCCTCTCTGCTACATCTTGGATGTGAGCCCCTGGGAGGCAGGAGACCTCACAGACTAGGGGGTCTGGATGGCAGATGGGTCCGTCAGTGACCCTCAGGAGGGAGTCCTCCACCACCACCATCTTGTGCCTCCTTTTGGTGGCGGCAGTAAGGTGATTACCTTCCTTCTCTCCCAGTGTCACCATCAGAGCCTCCTCACGTGTGGGAAGGGGAGCGTACCTGTTGTGCAGGGCCAGGGGAGAAGCAGCCCTGGCCCTGCGTTTCCTGGAGCATGAGGTGTCTGTCTTCCAGGTTGCTCTGGGTGGGTCTTCTTGTTTAGCTATCATGTTGGCTACCGTCTCTGTCTCTTCTTCCTTCTGGAGAAGAGTCTGGCAGTAGCCATCAATAAAGTCTTCTTTGCCAGATGTCCTCCTTTTTGGTGCCTGTCCCTGGCAGTTCTACTTAAAAAGCAAAGCCTCTCAGAATACAGAAACACATTTTGGTGAAAAGTCTTTTCCTATTAGTGGTTGAGATTTCATTTTTACTGTATAACTATGGGTATGTCACCAAGGGTGGCATTTTCAAAAGTAACATGGGAGATCAAGTTATTTATTCAGTCACTCTGGAAAATGTCATCCTTAACCCATCTGTGCCTGGTTTGTCCCATATGTAACATTGGGCAAGGCATATTGGTTCACCTTTTAGAAAACATTTTGAGATCCTCAGATAAAAAGCATAATGTTATTAATCAAAGTGCTTTTATCTGAGATATTTTGTGTGTAGTGTTCCTCTTACTGTGCAACTAAAAGCTTTTAGATTTAAATTCATAGCATTGGGTGCCTTGGAATAGACTAAGCAATACAGTATACTTTGCTTTGTACGAAAGCGTGGAGCTTGTAGTTCCAGGGAGGCCATCTGCAGTCTCCTTCTGAATGTACGAATTCATATGTCTCTAGAATGGCTTCCCATTCATAACAAAGAGAAAGGAGGGGGGAAGAGTTGCCATGATTTTGTACTGCACAGTTGCTATGCATTGAGGGTGCAGAACACTGAGCTTTTGCTGGACTCCTTTATGCAAGACAAGCATCACAGACTTATGACCAATGGGTGTTACTGTGTTTGAATGGAGCATGCAGTGTAAATAATAGTGGGAAATTAGAAACAAAGAACATCTGAACTTCTGATAAGCAGCTCAGCTATGCACCAAAAAATAAACATTTGGCAAAACTGTCTGGCACACATGTTTCATATTTCAAAACTAGAGCTACAATTTTTAAAAGCTTAAGGGCTTTGATGTTCTCCAGTTCATCCAAGATCTGAAATGAATCTGTGAGAAATGGATTCTCTCTTCTAAGAACTTATGAAATGTTTTCCAGTTTTTACTTTGATCTTTGTTGCAGCAGAGTTGAGATGTGTGAAACAGAAGTGGATCTGAAAAACATATCTAGCATTTAGAACTGGGCTGTTCAAAAGTTCCAGGGTTTGGGGTTCAAACTTCTTTGTAATCTGAACTAAACAAATTTGAAGTAAAAATAAAAGTAAAAAATTAACTATACAAAACCAGGGTCTTCATTTAGACAAGAGTCACCTTTTTAGGCTCAGTAAAGTTTGTAGACCCGGTTTTTGCAGTATTTTGTAGATTAATAATACAAGAGGTGGAGGAATGTGTAAACCATGCAAGAGGGTTTTCTTTCTTCAAGGGGTAGTTGAAGTGGCAAATGAAATAATTGCCAAGTCAAGTGCCAGACAATGAGCAAGACAAAACAATGAGTGTTTAAATGTGAAATGCAATGGTTTTGGGAACCTCTACTCCCTCCACCCACCTTTGCATAGGGCTGCAGTATGCCAGATTCAGCCCCTTCTCTGCCTGCCATTTCAAGCCCTAATAGGCCAAAGTTCTGGAAGGAAACCCCAGCACTCTTGATACCTGGTGCTGGCTAGCCTATCACTGGAGAATAATAATACCACTCCAAAATAGAAGCTTATTTTGGGTGTGTGTCACCAGTAGTGTAACAAGAGGGTGTTACTGGGCTCATGTACACACCACGTTTTTGCCTTTTCATGCACTGCAACTGCATGTCTGTTTGCACAAGTGGGATTTCCCGATGCTTTAAAAGTCTTTCTTGTGCATTAAACTAGAACTCCTTGAATGTAGTTTAGTTTGGGTCACCAGGAATTAAAGTGTTGCGTCCATGGATTTGTTGCGTGCAAACATAAAGGCACTCAAAGATGTGTAATGAGCCTCTTTGTCCACCAGATGGTGCTGTGACTTTTTTGTAGTTCACCCCTTTGAATTGCTTTCGCTTTCAAATGGTTCCTTTTTTTTTCTTGTGTGGCTTGCCAGCTCCCTGCTGCTACAGCTGCATGGCAGGGCATGGGCATGGGCATGGGGTGGGTGGGGGGCTCCGGGTTACGGTAAGGGTGGAGCACTGGACCATCCCGCTGTCCTGCAGTGCTGGCCAGGGACCTGTCTTAATTCATTTGAAAACCTTGTGTGTGTAAACACAGATGCAACACTCCAAGGCTTAATTAGTTTGAAAACCTAGTGTGTGTAAACACAGATGCGATGCTCCAAAATAAGTTTACATTTTATAAACCTATTTAATTTAATGAGGATTAAAACCTGTGGTGTGTACAAGCGCCCACTGACATGGGTTGGGAGGGGGAGCAGGAAATAGCACAGCTACACTGCCAGCCTGGCTGCCGGCACAGGGTGCTTGAACATCCAGCTGTGCCTGTTTGTGTGACTATAGTATTTACTTGTTAGATAGAGTCCATCTCCAAAACTTCAGGGAAATATGCTAGTATTGACTCTTTCTTTGACTGTCTTTCTAGGTTTCTCAGTGTGTTTATCTGTAAAATGAGATTAATAACACCATTTTTATGACATGTTGGCTAACTTATTTGCTGTATAAGTAAGTTAAGCCTTAGATTCCCTCATAAACTTAGCATCACCTCTCCTGACTGACCATGACTGAAAGGTTTGGAGGAATTCTGGCTTGATGGGAAAAGCAATAGAAGTAAATTTTTTATTTTTGGTGGGGAGAGAGGTGTAAGTGGCAAGAGAAGGACCTTGATGTAGCTACATACAGAAGCAAACCAGAGAGAGGTAAGACCAAGAAAGAAATGTAGACAGGGTCAGCTAAGTGCATGGATCAAGAAAAAAGGAGTGCCAAGACAGGAAAAGCATTTGTAATTTGGGTCAATAACCAACAGGGTTTAGTCAGTATGCATAAGACTTAGCTGACTGAAATGGTTAAATCAAACTGGGTAGTTGCCCTGGAAGGATCCTTATGAGTAAGTGTGGGAGTTGAAGAAGCTAATTCTAGACCTGAGGGTAAGAGTCCATACGAGTTGCAACAACTCAGGCAAGATGCCTGAATGGCTTTCTTTGACACCTGGACGGGACTAGAAACCACAAGAGTAGAAGAGCCAGCCCGGAATAGACTAGACTAGTTTTCCTCTTAGGGGTTTTCTGCTAGTTGTTAGGTGCTGACCTCACTTGGGCAATGTGAATTTGGGAGGATGCCATCTGGACAACCCTGTGTTAAGGTATCATTTAAAGATCAATGCCCCGTGCTGTTCAACATTAGTAAACTATCTCACACAGAGACATTCCCTGCTCCATACAGCTTACAGTCTCCAAATAATGAGTGGGTGGATGTTTTGAGCACTGATGAAGCCTAAATTCAATTTCTGACTCTGCCACAGAATTCATGGCTGACTTTGGGCTAGTCTCTTATTCTCATGCTGCCTAAATTCACCATCTGTAAAATAACACATATCTACATTAGTACATTTGTGGTAATAATGAGGACATACATCATGGTAGTGAAATGCTTGGATACTTCAGTGATGAGAGGCCTAGAAGAACAGTCATAAATTATGCCATGGGGTATCGGTTACCAGCTGTAATTAGACTGTGGCTGAAAACCTTTAAATACCTTAGGAAGAATGTTGTAACCCCTATCAAAGTGAGAGAGAGTTTACAGGAGAAACAGTGGGGTGACCAAAACAAATGTCTAAATTCATGGGAGTTTCAGGTCCATATTCAGTAATGTAAAGGAGGGCGGGTAATTTCTATGCCTTTCAGAAAGCACATTCACATGATTGATGCTGCTTGAATTTTTCTCAGTAAACTTGGGTTTACTGTTACAAAAATTGCTCACTGTATTTCTGGAGAGCCTCAAGCCTAAAAATTGGTGCCTTGTGGGACAAAGGTGGTGTTATGTAATAAATGTTTCACATCTGACAAATGGGTGCTTGTATTTGGAAAAACAGAATGTGTAAGTTGAACTCCTGACAGCAAATCTCATCCTGCTAGTGGAGCAATGTAAATCTACTCTACAGTCCTCTGACTGAAGCACAGATCTCTCTCTGAGTGGGCCTAGCTATGTAAGGAGATTGCAGAAAATAAGTTGAGTGTGTCAGCTCACCTTTGCAGGGAGGGAAGTGGAATGGAATGGATACATGGAGCTCTTCTACTCCTTTAGATCATGTGAATTTAAGCCTGCCCTCTGACAGACATGCATTGAGTTAAAAGGGAGCTACACAGGTGTATTTTAGGGCAGAAACAGGCACATTTGTGTTTGTTTTAAAGAACAAGGCAGATCTGGAAACCTCTCCCACAGCCAGAACTGCACTCCTCAGGCACAAGCTTTGTGTTCAACCAGTAGCTAACCTTATACCTGGGGCTAGATTACAGCACTGGCTGTTAGTTTAAGGTGCCTTTGTACTGCTGCCAAACACAAAGCAGACTCCTTTCTTCTTCCCTAAACTGAGGATAACAAAAATATATTGAAAAAATCAGCGTAATGGAGCATTGAGGTTGGACGGTTTTGATGTTAAAAAAAAGGCAAATGTTAAGATCCTTACAGCAGTACTAATCAGGCCATGCTATGGTTACTTTGTGTTTCTGTTGCTGCTTTTCTAGTTTAATGTTCATTCAGCTTGTGGCTTGCTCCTGCTCCAAATGAAGTCAATGCAGAAATGCTCATGTAATGAGAGCAGAATGAAGCCTTCTAATCTCTGGCACATCCAGTGCATTTTAGAGGAGAGTTTTAGGGCTACTAAGGCTGCCTGGGTATAAAATGAGGGTACAACTGGAATGTCTTAGGTATATTTAAAAACATAAGTTGAACTGGTGATAGTGAATCTAAGGTGAATTTGCAGCCCTGGAAGCTACAAAGGTTAACTTATTTTATTTGTGAACGGAAAGAGGGACTATGGCATCAGTGAGCTACATGAAGCATGGAGCACTGAAGATGATGTTTATTTTCCAGAATGCAAAACTACAGTTTAAGTCCATCCTCAGCCTTGCTTTTTTAGCTTTGTCACTGGTTAACTTTGACTGTACTGAAGAGGCAGCAGTTACCTGATAAGACTGTTCAGCCCCAGTGGTCTCAGTTGAACATGTGGCTAATCAGAGGGTTCAGTTAGCTGAGTTGCACTGTGTTAACTACAGTAGTTTACAATACAATACAGGTCTTTTAAACATTTTGACTTTTCATCCATTAATCCGTATTTGGGCTTTGCTACATGTTTCTTAAAATGCCTCTCTGAGACAATGACCCTATAAATCTGATTAGCAGGCTTAGGTTGCAGATTTTTTTTTTCTTTCTAAATTGCTATAAATATAACATTTAAATCATGATTGGCTTTGCAACCCTGTAGTTGTATAGTTGAAATGCTCTTGAAAGCTGGTTAAGAGGAGTAAGAGCAAATAACGACATGTTGCAAACACAGCCAAAGGCTACACTTCAGCCCTCTTATTTGTAGATCTTGTTCCAGGCTCAATGGGTTTGGTTGAAACTCGCAATTTAAGATTGCAGATTACGAGGCCAAGAAATATAAGTCTTTTTTCTTTTTCTTGTTTGGAACAGATCTCTGTCTCCTGGGAAGGGAAAAAGATCTGGAAAGGGAAGACTGTTAAATCTACATGGTAGCTACTGGATAGTGGTTAATAGTGCAAGATTACTGCATAACCAATGATAATATAAATGCCATCAGAAGGCTGGCTGGCCCTGTATCAGAGCTGCCCAGAACAGCATGCCAGGCAGAATGGTAAATTAATTGGGATAAAGGGTAGAAAAGGGCCTAATGAACATTATGAAAAAACAAATTATAAGGTTATGGGCAGGCAAGTTTCTTTGAGTTGAAGTGATATTTTGTATTAGACCAACTGAGTACTTGGAAAAAGATTCTTTGCAAGCTTTTGGGTGCAGTCACCCTTCTTCAGGCATAGGGAGTCTCTGCTGACCTGAGACTCCAAGGAATGGGAGAAGCTAAAAGTGTGACACGATGTTAGTGAGAATGTAAATATGTAGAAATTAGGAAAACAAAAGGTAAAGCAGGGAAAAGGTGGGTGTGGGCGGGAAGCAGGGGAAAAAAAGCCAAAGCTCAGTAAGGGGGTCTCTACAGTGGTGGAATTCAATATAGATAAGAGACAGTTTAATAATATAAGGTTATGAACACTTATGCTATACATTTTGCACTTGGGCAGCTTATAAGGAGCCGGTCTACCCTGGCTTCTGCCTGACTTCACACTAACATGGCTAACTACCTCTGTCTAATAACAGACATTAAACATTTTCCCTGAAGGATAAGGCTGTCCTTAAATGCTAATTATTTTTAACTTTACCAACCTACGAGGGGAGATCAAGGGTCCAGTGCTGCCCTGCCTGGCCCTGTGTGCTGGGATTGGGCACTGGATCTAGTGTTTAGGGCCCGGGGCTCCCCATGGGTTTGGAGATTTGGCAGCAGGGGAGTGGTGCCAGTGCCACATAGTGCTCCAGGTTGGATCTGGCCTGCAAGCCAGAGGTTGAGTGCCCGCCCCGATATAGGGCATTAGTTTAGCATGCTTAATAATTAAAAATACATCAATGTGGGATCAGAAATGGCAACAGGAAAAGGCAACAGGACAAGGACTCTTGTAATTGATCACATAAGTCAACAGCTATGTGCTTGTGGACTCTTGTTGGTTGAGCCCATTCTGTTTCCTTATAGCCAGAAGAGACCTTAGAAGCCTTTTGAACTCCTTTTCTCAGCAGAAGTGGCAAGAGATGACTTGAGTTACTTTTCCTTTTCTTACAGAGGCAGTCAGGAAGAATTGCCCAGTGTATTCTGAATATTTGGAAAATTTGTGCCATGCATGAGGATAACAAAATATATTCCTAACTGGGCAATTTCCCTTCCAAATTTGAAGCCCTCTTCAAAGCATGGAAACTCTACAGCTTCTCAATGAAACTGCTGTAAGAATTTTGAACATGGGCAAAACAACATATTTTCCTCTAATCTCTTAATTTTGGTTTTGGAAACAACTGAAACCATTTTTGCTGAAACGCTTTTTATGGAAAATCTGCTAGGGGCAAACTGCCAACATAAAAACATTCAATAAGAATGGTTAAAATTTGGCAAAATTATAGGCAATTGAAAGCAGGCTCTTGTTATGGAAAGCATCAGGCAATCTTAACTATAGGTAGTGTTGCCAGGGTTACCTATAACTATAAAAGTATGACACATATAACTGTCTGTTTCTCTCTCTCTCTTGTTCGCTATTCTTCCACAAGTCAAATTTGCCTCAGTGGGGTTTTTTTTTGGCGGGGGGGGGGGGGGGGTGTTTTTTCAAAAAATT
>NW_017729022.1:87300417-87314080 GCF_001723915.1 Gavialis gangeticus
GGGGGGGGGGGGGGGGGGGTACTTTTTCCATAAAGTTCCAAGCTAGAAATAGATTTTACAAGCTTGTCTGCAAAAATAATGCATTGGAATAAGAACCACAAAAAATAGACTGTCCAAATTTAGTGTACAGGAAAATATTATCATGCTACTCAAAGGAGATTGACTTGTTTGAAGACGATCTGCATCCTCATCAGGACCATCTGTTTTCAATGGCACCCGCAACAAGGGTCAAGCTTAATGGTTGCACAGTTAACTGGGCTTAGTATATAAACCCAGGCCCTTCATTATGGCTTTGGCAGCTCAGTGCTTCATAACCTATAGCAGCTTCTGTACCGGTTTCCTTTCAGCCTGGTTCTCTGCTCCTTTTTTACTCTGTTTGGGTATCCTGGATTCCCTGACTTCTGGCACTGCTTGGACTACAGACCTGGATCTTGCTTATTGACTAAGATTTTGATGTTGACCCTCTCATGCAGCCTTGGCCCTTGGTTTGAATTCTCCTCTGGCACAGGTGTATGTCTACCCCTGTGCTCCTCAAGATTACTTATGACCCAATTCTTACACCCAACACAAAAGAACTGTTTAAAAATAGTGCAAATTATGACGATTCATAGTTCACTGATTTTGATTGCTCTTATTCATGTCACTTTCAAAGGCTGGTCTAATACTTGGTTATTTTTTTCTGATTCCAAATAAATAAAGGAGGAGACCTTAAATTACACACTGCAGTTGAGACTGGCAATCTGAACCCACAACTCCCATTACTTCCGTTAGTCTCTTTTTTGGGGCTATAGAAAGTGACATAATTTCTCCACAGAGTGCCACAATGGCCAGTTCCTTCTGGGAATTTCTAGGCTGCCCTCTAAAGACTCATGAAAATTCAATCATTCCTCTAATTAGGAAATTAAAAGTGGTCATTATATTATGAAGGACAAAGAACCTAAACTTTTGAGCAACAGTTTCCATGAGGCAAAACTGTCAAATTGTGACATGAAAATTGAGGCTGAGTAGAGTAAGATCCAAACCATTAAAAAGGAGGGGGGGGGGAGTGAAAAAAAGATTTATGAGTGTCCCTTTTGTAGTAGCCCTTCTTGCCAGAATGCAAAAACCTCCCAAGCATCTGGAAGAATTGGGTTAGAAAGAGTGAATGGAAGAATTCAGAGACGTGTGAAAGGTTACTGCAACTAGCAGGGGATTATTCACAGAAACGTGTTATGCAAAATCCCTTGTGCATGGGAAGGAAAGTAGTGCAAAAACAATGACACAATTTTACCAAAGCAATCAGGATTATAAGAGCGAGGGGCACCGTGCTGTTTTCTCAGCTATTTCCACTGTTACATGATAAACACGTTACTTGTTCTTTGATGCATTTGAAACCAAGAAGTGGAAACACTTATGCAGTTAAATGGTGGTCCTCTCTTGCAGTATTAGCACAGCAGAGCATATGAAGAAGTAAGGAGCTTCAGAATTCAATTACACCTTAATTCCTTCAGGTCCAGATGGTGTATTTCCTGAGTGACGGCTTCTTTCTTGATCTCATTTGTTGTAGCTAAGAGCATATTTTTTCTTCTTTGTTAATCTAATATATACTGTCTTTGAACTTCAAAGGAGTTGACTTAAATTCAGTCATAATAAAATGATGCAGGATTCATTATTTATACAAAGAATGGAGCCTGATGCTCTTCATGGGGTAGGGATTGTGGGGGAAGGGGAAGGAAAGAACTTGCTGTTCAGGGTAAAGGGGAGAGTAGTGGTGTTGTGATAGTTTGGCTCAAACCCAAATAGCCATCTGAGATGAGATGACAGAATTAAGTACCTCTTGCATGTGATGATGCCTCATTCAGAATGTGTTTGGACAGGCTGTGATGGTCTCTTCAGGTCTGGCTCTCTAAAGACTTGCATGGCTTATTGGGCTCTCTTGGGATCAAATAACCTTCTGAATTCAGTAGAGCTTAGATGCCCTTTGGTGAGTTTCATATCCTCCATTGGATCTCCTCCTTTCCTCTTCTGGCTCCAAAGACTATGGGAAAAATAAGTGTTTGGCATTCTTCTTAATGTTACCTGTTCACTATGGCAAAATGAGATGTTATCCACAGTGGACCCTCCACTTTGACACTGATCAGCAATGAAGTAATTTACAATTCATAGATGCTAGGTTCAGAAGGGTCCTCAACAGATCATCGAGTCCAAACCCCTGCCCTGGGCAGGAAAGAGTGCTGGGGTCAGATGACAAACAGCCAGATGCCTATCCAGCCTGTTTGTGCTGTTTGTGCTATCATATGTGGATATCTGAATCTATAGCTTTTACTTTATTTTTCTTTCTCACCATATGTATTTTTCTCTCTCTTTCATATATATATATATATATTCAGATATCTGCTTATGGTAACACAAATGATACCAGTGTTAACTACTTACTGCTAATCCAGGGGTTTTCAAACTCTTTTGGTTGGTGTACCCCTGGTGGCCAGTCCAGAAGCAGGGAGGCCCCTGGACCGTCGAGGAGGGGTGGGGGGAGGGGAGTCCCCTGGTGGCAGATCGAGGAGTGGGGGAAGGGGGCCCCCACAGCAAAAGTGGAAGTGCCCCCCGCTTCTCCACTCTGCTGCCGCGTACCCCCTGGGGGCTTCCCAAGTACCCCCAGGGGCAGGCATACCCCTGGTTGACAACCCCAGTGCTAATCAAACTGTCCGTGTGGCTGGACAATGAAGAATCCACTGTGGATTGCATCTAATTTTGCTGTCATAAATAGGCAGGACTAAGGAAAAATCTTGAGTAGTTTACAACAAAAGCAAGTGTTTGTAGAGACTTTAGATTATGCTCTGTATCTATAGAATTAGAAAAGTCTATCCTTAGAACTATATATAGTGTCTGTGTATGCATGGAAATGCAACCCTTTTTAAATAGGACAAAAAAAGTCCCTCAGTGAAGTGCAGCTAGCATGCATTTTATTTATGAATATTCTACACCTTTAGAAAATGTAATATGAACGTCTTAAAAAGAACAGGTCAGGGGTTCAGCCAGTTCCTCAGAGCCATAAAATCCTTCAGCACTCACTAGCATCCCACTTGATTTATCCTGTGTAAGGATGGCCAGTCACAATTTGGCCCCATGATAGCAAAATGTAAAACTTAAAAAGGCAGAATAAATTAATACAAAGGACGTGCTCACAGTAAAAAAACTTGCTGCAAGCATCTAAATCACAGAATAGGTGCCTGGGGCTAAGTGATAGGCATCTGAAGAATAATAAAATAACTATCATTAACAAAACAAAAAAAAATAATTGCCAGACTCCATGGTTCAAATACATAATAATTCTGGAACAAATACCCATGTCAGAAATGGTATATCGACTACTTGGGGCTCTAGAACTGGATACTAATACTGCATCAAATACTAGGGTTAGCTGGAAACTCTTCATTTTGGAAAAGTATGTTAAGAGAGATGAGGGCATTAGCCTAGGATGTAGGAGAACCCACATTCAAGTTTTTGTTCTGATTCAGAGCAGAGGCTTTTCATCTCAGATCACTCCATGTGAGGCAAAGCATACCAACACCACACACACATTTGAAAGTTTTTGGTTTTTTTTAATTTTAGAGGAGAACAGAAATGAATCAGCTCTGAAACAGAATACTTGTCCTCAGTCATATTTACCAAATACCTAGAAATGCTGTGGTAGAGCCATGCAGTACCAAGTTCTAATTTTCACTCTGAGATGTTTTGAGGCTTTGTACTTCATGTCTTTATTAGCCTATGGGACCCAAATTTCTTAACCATTCTGGGACATGACAAAGCTCATTTTTTTTTCTTTTCAAAGCTGGTAGAGAGTCAGTAGGCTGTGGTGAATGTTTCTATGAGTAGTCCTTTGGTTATTGTTCTATGATTACTAATTAATGGAATAGATGATGTGGGCACTGACTAGGTACCTATGTGCTTTAGAAATCTAAATGAAGCAACAGCTGTATTGGGTAGATGAATACTTTATGGGGGAATCATATACATTTTTATTCCTGCTTATGTTTGCCTGCCTGTCAGTTTATAAAATGTATCAGTTGCTCTTCTTAATTTTGAATACTTACTGGTATATTTTACATGTGCAATTTCATTAATTTATCCTTGTGAAATGCAGAAGTCTTATCAAAGTAAGGTGGGGAGGTGGGGTGGGTAAACCCCCTATCCCATCCACTCCTTGGTGTAGTAAAACCTGCTCAATTCTATAATGTCTGTGCTCTCTCGATTTAATTCCAATTTGTGTGCAAGTGGGGTGGAATCTGGGATTAGAGTAAGCAGAGCTTTGGCTTCAACCCTCAGTAGACACACTTGGGACCTGAAGTATTCTGTGCATTTTCAAGGGCTACAGCAACTTACATTTCCCCAGAGACGGGCACAGATTTCAGAGGGTCTTCAGTTTCAGAGTGGTATCTGTGTGATGGATTACCTCCCAAAGCTATTCCAGGCCCGTGCAATAGCCTACAGAAGCCTTTTTCATTTTTTTTTTTTAATTTCAGGCATTCTGTCCAAGAGGCCTGTATGATAAGCAGGGGCACAAACTATTACAGAGTTTAGGCAATGGTTTTATATATTCTGAGGGGGCCAGCAGTGAAGACAGCATGAACAACTCTGGGCAATAAAATGCTACACTAAGATTATTTATTTTCATGGACAGAGCTAAAATGCCATGCAGGGCACCTGTGGGAGGACTGGAGGAGTGAGGGGGGGGGTTGGGGGACTTGTGCAGAGCCCCCCATGAAGAAGTGGGACAGTGGGGGGCATCAGGGATTGTCATCCCCCCCCCACCCCCCAGCCAGCAGCACCTGATGAGCCAGGACTTTTTTTTCAACAAGTGCTGGGATCTGGGGCAACCATTGCCGGGCTGGGAGAGGGGTGGGGGATGGGTGAAGCAGCTGAATTGAATTGGGACAGTGATTCAAATCACTGAATTGAATCACTGTCCCCCGAATTCCCCCAAATCTGAAGAGATTACTAGCTGCTTCACACAGGCCTAGCAAACAAACACCTCATGCAAGACCCAGTCTGTTTCCTTGGTCCACCGGAGATCATTTTGAGGCTTAGCACCCATCCAGGGAATTCAGATTCCTTTGGAATCCCTTTCTGTGCTCAGTTTCCACTTGTAGTTTGGAAATTTCTAGGGAGAGCCCATCTCTCTCTTTCTTTCCTTCTCCTGGAGTTTTTTCGTTGTCTCTTCTCAGTATGTTATGGCCTTCAACCTCCTCTGTATTTGTTAAAGCAGATAAGAATCTTGACCCAAGTTGAGCAACTATCTTTTTTTTTTTGCCAGTACAGTCTATTTGGATTGGGAGAAAAAAATTGACAATACAGCAATTTTTGACAGCTGTATATTTAGTTAAGTATCAATGATGGACAGGGATCTGGGTTTTCAGTTGGCCACGGAAAAAAAGTGGTAAAACCATGGAAATGGTGGGTTTCCCTTCAAAGGCTGGCAGAGTTCCAGCCTGCAAGGGGATGTGGCAGGGGTGGGAAAAATATGGCATGCAGGGAAGGGGCTTTATCTAGCCCGCAGCTGGTCACTCAGTCCAGTCTGGCCCAGGCACTGCCCACCCCTGGACATGCAGTGGGGCTGGGGTGGCTCTGCAACTGGGTTGCCTTTGGCAGGCAGCATCACAGGTGGGCAGTGTGGAGCAGGCATGGGGCGGGCTGAGGTCGGGGCTGTGTACACAGGTTGTGGCTGCTCTGCTTCCACTGGGGTGAGTCCAGAGTGGGTGTGGGGTGAAGCTGTGGCTGCATGCTGTTGGTGGTGGTGGAGAGGCACTGCAGGGCAAGCAGGCTCCAGGCTGTTACAGGGCAGGGGCAGGTGCCGACCAGCTCAGGGGGGTACATGCGGGAGGGCTCCCATGCACACCCCACGATACCCAAAAACCCTCCCCCACAAAACCCACAACCACACCCTTCCCTACACATAATCACACGTCCCATAAACACCACAACCCCCACACCCTCCCATGCACTTTGGCGGAGCCCTGCTCACTGCTGCGTGCACATACCCCACCATACCGACACACACCCACACTCTGCCGCACCTCCCCCCAGCCACCCTCCTGGTCCACACCCCTCACAAAACCCATACCCACCTACCCATACCCCCGCTTGCAATATACAAGTGTAAGACTTCATTTTCAGCTAATATGCAATCACCTCTATATACACGATGCAAACAAACACAAATCAGGACAATATATATTTTTAAATACAATTAAAATATGTTATTGTGGATGTTTGTTTGTTTTGTATATACTTTGGGTTTTTTTCCAGTTCCAAGATAGTACTTTCCCAAAAGGTGTACTTCCAGGGGCAAGGGGAGGGACTTCTGGTGGCAAAGGTCAGGGTTTAGGGGATGGGACTTCCAATCCCAAGATGGCAACCAGGGCATGGTGCACCTGTCACTAAAACTCATTAAATGGTTCTCCAGCCAAAATAATTGGCCACCACTGGGCTGTGGGGAGCAGGAGAAAGGTGGTCAGGCAGGAGGTACCATGTGTGTATGCATATATACACGTGCACATGGCCATCAGGCAGCATGGATGGTTAATTTATCTTGCAGGTAAGTCTGGTGGAGGAGGCAGGAATTAAGGCCCCCATTTGGAGGGAGGGAGGGACGGAGGGGGTTGGGCAAGGCTGGGGCTGCTGCCCAGCTGGAGCACTGCATAGGGCTTAGGGCTTGGGGTTCTGTGTGACTGCAGGGTCTGTGTGTGGAGTGGGACAGAGCTGCAGGCAGCTTGTCTGCAGGGCGAGGAGGGGGATGGCTTCCCACCACTGTTTGCACTCCCAGAGGGGCATTGGGGGCGCATACTGTGAACCCCATATTGTAATGGTGAGGCACCCCCTGCCTGCCTGGCAGCAGCAGGAGTGGTGGCATGGAGTTGGGCCCCTGGCTGCTGCTGGGTGGGCAGGGGGTGTCTCACCATGGTAGCATGGGGCTCGTAGTGGTGGCAAGGAGCTTTCCCCAAGCCCCACTCTGCCTGGGCGCACTGGCTCCTGACCACTGGGCTGTGGAGGCCCCATGGGGAGGACAGCAGGGAGGGGAGTCTGAGCCCATAGCAGGCAGCTTGCATATGTGTCCCCGAACACGGGCTCCACTCCAGCTGTGCCACCAATGGGGGAGGGGAAGCAGGGCTCTGCTACACTGCAGCAGGTGCCACCTCTTATGGGAGGCATTTGGGGTTTGGGCAGTGCTGTGGAAGCCAGGAGCTGTGCACCCGGGTCCCTGGGCCCATAGCCCTGACAGCTGGGGGCTCCCTCTGGCAGGGCTGGGGTAGGGGGTGGGAGGCTGCGGGTGGGGAGTGAGGGGCATCAGCACAGCCTGGGGGTTGTGGGTGGGGAATGAGGGGTACCAGCAGGGCCCCAGCGGGCTGTGGGTGGGGAGTGAGGGGCATCAGTGGGGCCCAGGGGGCTGTGGCTTGGGATTGAGGGGCAATGGCATGGGCAGGGCACCAGCATATCAGGGTTGCTCAGTGCCACAAAGCAGTTGGGGGTAAGACAAGTACAGCTAGACCCACATGCTGATGAGTGAAAGGAGCAGGGAGAGCTCTGATTTTCCATGACAATAAACCCAAAATCAAATGCCAAAATGTATAGGTATTTAGAATGTATTTAATTATAGTGATTGAGGCATTAGTAGTCTTCCAAACTGCTTTAAAATTGTAAATATATTGACTAAGTATTGTGTTCAACTGATACCTATATATAGTGGCGTTTCATTTTTATCATGGAAGAACACAGATTTTGGGGGTTTAAAATCAGAGAATTTGTGATTTCTTTTAAACAGAGAAAACCAGGATCCTCAATGATAAGGCTGTCTGTTTCAACTATTAAACAACTGTAAGGCCTGAGCATCCTGCAAAGTTTACATTATGAGTCCTTACACCCACTGTATTCTTTTTAAGCTTAACACTAATGATCATTGCACAGACAGACCAAAGCATAGGAATGACTTATTATGTTGAAGGAAATGCTGATATTTCTGTCTCCATAGTTGAAAATATACACAGTTTTTAAAATCAATGAGGGGTCGGAATACAAACAGTATTAAAAACCCCATCGAGGGAAAAAATATACAAATGTGAATCTTGATGCAAAGTAGTGTTTTGGGTTGTTTTTCCAGGAATAAGGTATAGAAAGTATCCGCAATGTTTACTGCTGCAAAAAAGTGCTTTGTAGTTTAAAAAATTATCAGGAGGGGAGGCTTGTGCACAAGGAGAATAAATCTTCTTATTGAATGCGGGGAAAAAGTCAGCAGTTGCACTGAGTCAAACCTGGGGGTTCTTGCTTACAGACTGGTTCTTTCTCATGGACTTTCCTTAGGTGATGCCATTCTTCATGATTTGCTTCACACCCACAATGGCTGGACAGAACCTAGTTCTGAATCTGCAGTGCTGTAGAAGGGTGCCAAGGGGTGATGGGATTAAAACGTACCCATTTTTTAATAATTTTTTCCCATAACTAATTTAATTGGTTTACTGAAAAAGATTTTTGTGAAGACAGCGTGGCTTTCAGTCAAAGATAAACTTCAGTAAAAATATTGTGGAAAATTTTGCTAAAGTTGAACATTTTTGTTACTATTTTTGTGTTTGTGGAAAAAAGACTGCTTTCTAGCATAAAAAAATTCAGAATGAAACATTTTGAGCCCTTGGTTGGTAGGGAAATGTCAACCAATCATCTGCATGTTTTGACCAATCTTTCTTATGGTATGTTTCTGGAACTGCCAAATCCTCTCAGACCCTGAGTGGCCTGGCCTTGGAACAATACGCAGCTCTTCTTCCCAGGCTGTGGTTGGAAGCAGCTTCAGCAGTTTTTTTTTAAATTTTATTTTCAAATAGACTGAGTGTGATTCCCATAATGCCTGTTTTTCCCTTGGAGAAAATGAGATATTGTGTCTTTGGCTGAGCCCAGTCACATTCCACCACTGACCAGATCTCAGACCACATGACTTGTTCCTTGTTCTCTCTGTGGCACTCCTGTAGCTAGCTCTACCTGGCGGGCTCCAGCGCGCACACACATCTGTGCAGTTGCAGGCAATGCAAAGTACTTGAGTGGCTGGAAAAGCTAGGGAGTTCTTGGGGGAAAGGAGGGAAGGGACAGAGCACTCAGCCCCCTGCGAACCACAAGCAGGGGTTCACACAGCCCCCTAGCACTAAGAAATCCCTCCACTCCACCCCACTTCCCCAATCCAGATCCTCCCTCCCCTACAAAAGAATCCAGGGGAAAACTCTGTGCACTGACCCCTAGAAGGCATGTTGGTGGTGCTTCAGCAGTGTTGGTGTCCACATTTCTATCCAAGGAAAGCTGTGAAACAGTTCCCAATCAGAGACAGTCTTGGAATGGTCAAGTGTCACGTCTACCCATATGTACTCTTGGTGTAAACATGTAACAGTGAGCCAGCTCCAAAAGAGAATTTGATTTTTCCAGATATTTTTTTTTAACCATTCCAGGAAGTTTTATACTGGTTTTAACAGCCTTGTAAGTCTGCCCAGTTCAGGTTTAAACTGTGTTTAAACCAATCCAAGTTACATGTACCTATACTCTGTGAATTTTGTTAACAGTCTCTTGAGAGCAAAGATAATTAATTGTTACACATAATACAAGAATGGCTTGTTGGTCTATGGGTATGAGTCTTGCTGTGTATGTGAGAGGTCCTGGGTTCAAATCCCAAACAAGCCCAGCTTTTCCCAGAGGATTGGAAAAGGGCCAATGTGGTTCCTATTTTCAAGAAGGGGAGGAAGGAGGAACCAGGTAACTGTAGGCCGGTTAGCCTTACCTCTATCCTTGGCAAGACCTTTGAGAAAAACGTTAAGCATCACATCCGTGGGGGACCAGTGGGCGAAATAATGCTAAGGGTCAACCAGCATGAGTTCATAGCAGGCAGATCCTGCCTGACTAACCTGGTTCCTTTTTACAACTGGGTCACAAAATGCTTGGATGAAGGAGAAGAGGTAGATGCTATTTACTTAGATTTTAAAAAGGCCTTTGACACAGCGTCACACCCAATTCTTATAAATAAATTAAATGGTTGCAATGTAGATTATTACAAAGTCTGGTGGGTGGAAAATTGATTTCTGGGATGCATTTCCAGTGGTGGTTGGGCTGGTTTCTATCTGGAGAAATGTGGAAAGCAGAGTCCCCCAAGGCTCTGTCCTGGGACCAGTACTGTTCAATATCTTCATTAGTGACTTGGATGAGGGAGTAGAAAGCACCCTGTCCAAGTTTGCTGACAACACCAAACTGTGCGGGGAGGTAAACAAATTAGAGGGCAGGGAGCGAATCCAGGCTGATTTGGACAGGCTAGGGAAGTGGGCAGAACACAATAGGATGCAGTTTAACAAACTGTCATGTGTTGCACCTGGGGAGGAAGAATCATCAACACTTCTGTAGCCTGGGAGGTACCACTCTAAGCACAACTGCGGAAAGGGATCTCGGAGTTGTAGTCAACTCCAAAATGAACATGAGTCACCAATGTGATGAAGTTATAAGTAAGGTGTAGCAGGGCACTAAGGTGCCTGCTACTCTTGGGGGCAATGAGGAAGGAGCCCAGGTGCTGGTTCCTAGGGCAACTGGAGGGAGCCAGTGACTCAAACCTGTCAGTGGTCAGCTGACTGGAAGGGGCAGGGCCTGGCTCTCATTTAAACCCCAGGACTGATTCCAGGGAGGCAGTTCCCTGCAGGCAGCCAGAGAAGAAGGAGCTCTGCCAGATGGAGCTAAGAGGAGAGGCTGGACTGCAGGTATGGTCTGAGGTTGGGGAAAGAGAGCAACCCTGGTGTGGCGGGAAGAATGATCTTATTGCTGATTGGCAGAGATTTATGTTATAGCCTAGGGGTTTGAGTTTTATGTTTACATCTGGAGGTTTGGGTGAGGTTATTAGGGGATGGAGGAAGGCCTCACTTTGGGGGGGTGCAGACTCTGGTGCTAGTGAGGGTGCAGCCTTTTGGGACAAGATTAATCCTGGCACTGGAAGGACAAGCTTAAAAAGGCCAGGAATGTCTGGTGTGGAGGTATGCAAGGATATATATATATATTGGGGTCTTTTTTTTTTTTGTGATGTTGCCAAGACTGGCAGGTTGCCCCAGTTTTGAACCAGTGGCCCCTTTGCTGTGGGGCTAGTGCCCATGCCCCTGGGCCAGGGGAGGGCCTTGTTCCCAAAGGGAACAAGAAAAGGGGGCCATGAGCCTCCCGGCACTTGAAGGAAAAGGTAGAGCCTTGGGGTCAAACCCTGTGTGGTGGGTTTGGACAAGGAGGCCTAGCTAGAATAAAAGGGGTCAGGCCATTCAGGCCATGAGCACTACACCTCCTCTGCCAGCAGAATGGGGTCAGAGGAAGGGCAGACGGTAGTGCTCTGAGTCAAGATTCAAGGGGGCCGTGGGGAGAGCGATTTTTTTTTTTATGGTGGGGGTCTACTAGAGACCCCCCCAACCAAGGGGAGGAGCTGGACCGGGAATTTTTGGGCCAGCTTGCAGAGGCGCTTAAGGCAAGGGATGTAGTTGTCCAGGTAATTAAAATCACGCAAGAGATCTGCTGGGAGGAACAGTCAGCCAGGACGGACCATTCCAGGAGGTTTCTGGCTGAGATACAGGACCTCCACTTAATTCAGGAGGTGCACAGTCCCACCAAAGGAAATGCCCTGTTGGACCAGGTCCTGGCCACAGGCGACGACCTGGTAAGGGGCTTCCAGGTTCTTGACCACCTGGACGATAGTGATCATCGCTTGCTGGAATTCACCATTCAGCGCAGGGTGTCAAGGGCCTGCAGCAAGATGGTAGCCCTAGACTTTAGGAGGGCCAACTTCAACAAGTTGAGGAGACTAGTGGGAGAGGCACTGGGGTCTTTGAGGGCAGGGGAACTCAGTGTCCAGGACGAGTGGTCATTCCTTAAGGAAACAATACTCAGGGCCCAAGGGGTGTCCATCCCAACAAGAAGCAAGGGGGGCAAGAGTGCCCGAAAGGCCCCCTGGCTCACCAAGGATGTCCAGGAGTGCCTGATTGCCAATATCGTGGGGCACTTCCGTGCCCCACTCCTAAGGAGGCTCAACCCCGGGAAGGGGAGATATGTAGCAGGACACTAAGGTGCCTGCTACTGGCATTAGTAATATGGGCTGAGCTGCCAATCACTGGGGCAGCAGGTGAGAGTTGCCATGGCAGCTGATTGGGTCAGCTGACTGCCAGGGGCAGGGCCTGGCTTATATAAACAGCCAGGCCGAAGCCTAGCTGGCAGTTACCATCTAGCAGCCCGAGGAATAAGAGCTTTGCTGCTGAGCTGAGCCGAGCCTAGTGGAGCAGCCTGACCACTCAAAGGGCTGCAACATGGCAGGGGGAGAGAACCCTAATTGAGAGACTTTACAGGAGAGCCAGGTGGGCCTAGATTCTGTGTTATAGCCGGTAGGCTGGTTTTGTGTTGCAGCTGGTGGGCTCAGGGCTTTATATTTATCATTGGGTTTGATGTTACACCGGAGGACTGGGTAAGGCTATAAGGGGACGGAGGAGGCCTCATTAGGAGCTCCCCAGTGCAGTAGAGAGCACTGTGTTCTGGGGTCATGACCCCAGCCCGTGTGGGGTGGTATTTTGCCCAGTAGGGCGAAGGACCCCGAGAAGGGTCAAGGGGCCAGGTATGGCTATGGGCCACCTGAGCCCTGGCGCGAGAAGCGCGTGTTGGGACAGGCCCAGAGAGGCCGACGGGCACGAGAAGCACGTGTTGGGACAGGCCCAGAGAGGCCGACGGGCGCGAGCAAGGCTTAGCAGGGCAAAAGTGGGAAGAGCACGAGACATAAGCCCAAAGGGGGAAAGTCCCTTAAGAGGCCCGAGATGGGGCAAGCCTAGGGGGAAGCCCCATAAAGGGGTAAGGGCCAGTGTAAGTGCCCAGAGTAAGGCGAGCGCGCTGGAAGAGGCCTGAGGAGGGCAGGGTGTGTGGTTCAGAGCCCGAAGCGGGTGATTACACAAGCAGAAGCCCCAAGAAAGGGTGAGGCAGGGTGTGCAGGACAGAGCCTGGAGGGGGCAGGGTGCGTGGGACAGAGCCCAGAGGGGGTGCGTGTATTGAAGGGCCCGGGAGGGGGCCACCACATCGACATAAGAACGTCCAGGACAACTGTGAGGCTTGGGGTGTGCTAAAGGGGAGGCAGGAGGCACACGTGGCTCATAAAGTGGGGGTGCACCATATCACTCACTGGTGAACAGGGGCCAGTACAAAGATAGCACCGTGCACAAAGGGGGTCAGAAGGCAGCCTTCCATTGATACTTGTAAGATCAAAGACGTGGCGGATGAGACAGAGGGTGCGTTTAGGGCCCAGACTTGGCATGGTGGGGCGCCAGGGGGATCACGGCCGTCCCTGCTTCCTGCCCCGTGACCGCCAAAAAGGTGGCGTACACCCGGTAGAAGGGGGCTACTCCAGAGAGGAGTATACCTCCTCTGCTTGGGCCTGTAGGGGGGCTGTCAGGAAAGCTAAGGCGGACATAGAGCTAGGACTAGCGTCCAAGATCAAGTATAATAAAAAGTCCTTTTTCAAATATATAGGGAGGATGAAGAAGGCACTGGGTAATATGGGGCCCCTGCAAAATACGCTGGGCAATCTGGTGGCTGCGCCAGAGGAGAAAGCGGACCTCTTTAAACAATTCTTCACCTCCGTTTTCTTGTGCAGGGACCGGGACTT
>NW_017729022.1:87319080-87330891 GCF_001723915.1 Gavialis gangeticus
GTCGCACTTCAGGATGGGTGTATATAACCTGGAAAGGGTTCAGAGGAGGGCTACCCATTTGGTTAAAGGCCTATAGAAAAAACCCTATGAGGACTGGTTGAGGGATCTGAATCTCTTCAGCCTCCATAAGAGAAGGCTGAGAGGTGATCTTGTGGCTATCTACAAACTCATCAGGGTGGGACAGCAGGAAATAAGCAGGTTTACCAGGTTGCCCATCAGGGTAGCTAGAAACAATGGCCACAAACTGAAGGAGACCAAACTTAGACTGGACAGCAGGAAAAAATTTCTTAGAGTGAGGGTTGACAAAATATGGAATACGCTTCCAAGGGAGGTGGTGCTATCTCCTTCCTTGGAGGTGTTTAAGAGGAGATTGGACAAACACCTGGCTGGGGTCATCATCTGACCCCAGCACTCTTTCCTGCCCAGGGCAGAGGTCGGACTCAATGATCTGATAGGTCCCTTTTGACCCTAAAAATCTATGAAGAAAACTTCCTATTCTGCTGTTGCTCTTTCCTGATCCTCACCTAGTAACTTTGATTAACAAATCAGCATGGCCATGTTCTGAAGATTTCTACAATCAATACCAGGGGCACATGGTCATATCTAGGATTTAGAAAGGGGAGTACCCTATGAACCACGGTGGGGAATAGGTGTGAAGCACAGTTGGGAGTCAGTATGAGACAGAGGCAGAGCAGGTACATGAAAGGTGGGACCTCTCCCCTGCCACTACAGTCCCTGGCAGACATGGGCATAGGGGAAGCTCCAGAGCTTCTCTCATCTCATGGGACCAGATAGGTGGCTTCAGAGAATAGTTGTACATGGTACAGGCTTGGTCAGGAACAGTGGAAGTGGTGAGGGTTCCTCCTTGTACCTGCCCCACACTTGCCCCATGTCCCTTGCTGGCTGGGAGCAGGTGCTAGAAGGAAGAATTCGCCCTCTGCCACTGCCATTGTCTCTAGTTGATTGCAACAACCCAGACAGAAATTCAGCTGGAGTGAGGCAGGACCTACAGGGCTTCCCCCATGCCTGAGTCAGCCAGAGAGTGCGGCAGCAGCAGGTAAGTCCACCTGCACAGTGCCGGCTCCCTGTCCAGACCCTTGGCATCCCTCACTGCCCCGAGGACTCCATCTGCAGCGAAAGGCTGCATGGAGTACCAGGCTCAGCTAGAAATAGGAGTAGTGGTGGCAGAATGAGAAGAATGCCCTCCACTGCAAACTGAATTCATTACATTCAGTTTGCCTAAACTGTCCAACAAAAGCGTCGAGTCAGTATCTGCATTAATCTTTCAATCGTAGAGATACCTGACCCGTGGAACTTGTGAACAAGTTCCCAATCAGATCCCTACAAACATTTTAAAATTGTTCAAATGTTACTTGTGTCCATACCCTAGAATATGCACAAATCAAACATAATAAAGATACCTTCTTTTAAAATACAAACGTAATTCTTTTTACTATGAGCTAAAGCTATATAGGCAAATAGTGGTTCTCTGCCAGATTTCTCCACATGTACAATCACTATATTGTATATCCATACGTAACAGGCTAGATAGAGTAGTCTGTGATCATCAGAAACCTTGCAAGCATTCCTGTCTAATGGCTATTGTTTTCCTTTATTAGTAGAAACATCACACTCTTTTGACTATTTCCAGGACTTGTCATTCCCTAACTACTCAAGCAAAAGTTTATCATGGTTGAAAGGTTTTCAGAGAAATAGTCATAGTATTTTAACAGACTTGAAAATCATGGTTCAGAAACACTTTCCAGCATTTGGCTGCAATCTTTTCGCATTCAAAGGAAGTCCCAGATACTTCACATTTGGCTGTAAAAATTGACATTTAGCCTGTTTAGCTTGGGCTCCAAGCAGTTGTGGGTGAGTGAACACTTCCGCAGAGGCTCTGTTTCCATATAGAGATAAAATGTCAAACAAAGAAACAATATGGTCAAGCTCCTTCCAGACCTGATTAGTAGGGCTGTGCGAAGCTTTGGTCCCTGATTCGGTTTGGCGGAGATTTGGCCCAAGTTGGTGGCTGAATCTTGGAATTCAAATTGAATTAGAGGATGCTTTAATCTCTCTGAACCAAATCGGAAAGATTTGGAGATTCAGACATAGAGACAGCTTTAAAAGTTTTTTCTACATACTGCTAGGTAGCAGGGGCTTGTGAATGCTGTAATGTGGGGGTACATGGAGCAGCCCACATGAGTGCAGGGGGGGGGTCCCCAGCGCGCTCAGCAGCAGACCTGGAAGTGGACCAGAAGCACTTCTGGTCCACTTCTGGGTCCACTGGGAAGCATGCAGGGCCCCCCGCCCCTGTGCCTCCCCTGCTTGGTGACTACTGCCTGGGGGGGGACCCAGGGTCCCCCTGCAGCTGACCACTGAGTGAGGTGGGCCCTATTTGATTTGGATTCAGATTCAGCCCAAATCAGGGACAGTGAATCAATTTGATGATTCAGATAATAGTCCCTGATTCGATTTGGCTGAATCTGAATCTGAAGATTTGATGGTGATTCAGAGAATCAGCGATTTGGATGTAGACACAGCTTTAAAAGTTTTTTCTATATACCTCAAGGTACCAGCGCAACTTGTGAACCCTGCGATGCTGGGGCACATGGAGTGTCCCACAGGAATGCAGGGGGAAGCTCCATGTGCTCAGCAGCAAACCTGGAAGTGTGCTGCCCCCCCCCCCCCCGTGCCTCCCCAGCTGAGATCAGCTGTAGGGGGGCCCCATGCCCCCTCAGACCCAGGAGGCACCAGTCACTGAGCTGAGGGGGCGGGGGGCTCCCCTGCGTGCTCCCCGGTGGACCCGGAAGTGCTTCTGGTCCATTTCCTGGTCTGCTGCTGAAAGTGCTGGGGAGCCCCCTGTCCTTCTGTGGGATGCTCCATGCACCCCAGCATCACAGCACTCACAAGCCCTTGCTACCTAGAGGTATGTAGAAAAAACATTTAAAGCTGTCTCCATCTGAATTTCTGAATCTTTGTGAATCAATTTGAAGGGTTCCAATTCGATTAGGAGAGATTCAAGGGTCCTCTGATTCGATTTGGATTTGGAGATTCGGGCACCAAATCGGGCAGAATCTTCACTGAATCAAATCTCAGACTGAAGCTTCGCACAGCCTTAGTAAAGATGCCCTAGAGACTTCCATATAGAGATAAATTGTCTTTCCATATAAAGATACGTTGCCAAAGAAAAACTGCAAAATGTTTGTTCAGTGCTTTGAGCGTATAAAGAGGTGAAATGCAGAATTTCCTTTCCATGGGAAATTCTGACATTATGAAATTTTCCCTCAGCTGATTTTTGGGTTCACAATGACATCAATATTTGAACATTTCCCATTAAAATAAAATTGCGAAAGCATTTCCTTCTGACAAGAAACCTAGAGCTTCCTCTTGGCAAAATCAGATAGCTTCCCTTCACTTTTCTTGTCTCTTACAGTATGTTTCATAACCTTAACTTCAATATAAAAGTCGTAACAAACCACTTCAAGCTTATCTAAAACAAAGTACTTTGACAATTTTACATCAGAAGTTGACAAAATCCATAAAAAGTTTCAGTTCTCTAGAATCGGCATTTTCCAATTAAAAATCTGTTTTATTTGTTTTTTATCATCTCCAGTACTAAGCATTAAAACTTATTAATGCATAGTTTATTGAGGCTGACTGCTTCTGAGATCACAAAGTCTAAGACAGGGCAGCAACTTTACTCCTTCCAAATGTGTTTCCCGCTAAGCAGAGTCTGCTTTTCAGATCCTCATTCTCCACAAGTTTCTATGACCATATCTAATATTCAAAATCCTCCAAAAATTTAGCCTAATTTTTTTTTGGTTTGGTTACCAATTTAATGTGCTATTTTCTCAGATGGGCTGACTCTTTTCACCTTAAGCAGTGAATTGACAGCCCCAATAAGTGCTCATTTTGCAATGACTCTGTTCCCCACTCCCCCACCCAGCAATTGAGAGGTACAGTAACTTACACATCATAAGCTGGAGGCTGCAACCTCCCCCCCCTCCCCAGAACCTGGCCACACCCCCACCTTGAATAAGGGTCTCTAGCAGGCAAGTTAAAACTGACACAGAGGCTTTTTGTTTCCCACCCCTGCAGCTTGTGGTCTCTATAGGCAATAGATATGTGGGCAGTAGAGTCCTGGCTGCATCCCAGAGCAGCCCCTTGTCCTGCATGGGTTTGTGGGGGTGGGAGGGGGTAAGCACTGCCTAGACAGTAGGTGTGGAATGCTCTGTGCTCACCCATAACATTGGACCAGTTCAAGGAGGACTGGCTCAGAATGGTAGTTCATTTTTCCTGGTGTGCTTTTAAAACATTCCAGGAAATTTAGACTGTTTTAAAGTGGTGTGCACGTCTAGACTCTTGGGGTTTCAAGTGTATTTAGATCCTCCAAAGTGATACATCTGTGCACACTCTGGGTGCATCCCCTTGAGCATGTACAAGCTGTTTATGGCACTGCAATCCTGTCTGTGACACTGCACGCACCACATGTGCATGCATTCATCACACTGCTGATTTGCAGTGCAATGTTTTCTTTTTGACACTGGGAGATCCTGGTGTAAAAAAAAAAAAAGAGAAAAACCATGCCACCAAAAAAGCAGGGCAGTGCATATGGCTGCAGCATGTGCACCACTTGAAACCAGACCCTAGCTGGCCAGAGTCATACTTTGGTTGCTGGCCAGGCTCCCCATGCCCAGATCGTTACTGTTGCAGCCCCGGGAGACCCCCAGGACTCTAGGTAAGGCTTCTGGGGCCAGGTGCTGGACCCAGCTTTCTCTGCTTCACCCAGGCTAATTTGCCATGCATGAGAGCATGCCTGCAAGGGTGTTCCCTGGGGACAACTAGCAGCAGCACAAATATGTGCTGCTGCTATGTGTCCCCAGTGAAATGCGCATCCCTGCTTGTGGGGACACACCCCCTGTGTCCTGTGACATGAGTCCAGTCAGTCCTCCAGGCATTTCACACTGCACTGTTCGCCTCTTCCTACCTTCTTCTGTTAACTACCCCACTCCCCACCCCTGTTACTGCAACTGGCCTCTCTGGTATGTAGCCAGAACTGTACTGTCCCTTTTGTTGGCACTTGTTTTTATCAGAACTCTGCTTGCACTGCTTGTTTGATAAAATCTAAGCAGGTGTGTCCTTACTCCTTACTCAACTGCAGTCCCCACAGTTCCTGGGAACCCAAAAATGGTTCTAAGCATTTACCCTCCTCCTCCCCCCGCAGCCCTTCCTAGGCACCCCAAGTCAGGCAAGTACTCTGTAGAGTTTGGTCAAGTGCAAGCAACTGAACTTTGTTGAACTTGTATTTCGGAGAGAAGGGAAAGCAGAAAAATGAAAATGCCTCCAGCTACAGGTCTCCCACCACTCAAAACCCGTAGATATAGTGCCCTCCACCCCCACTTGCCCACTTTGAGGTATGCTGGATGAGGTGCTCACTCCCACCCCCAGACACATAGCACTTCAACATCTAAAAGATGATGGTTCTCTCTGCAATGCTGGGGCACTGTAGGTGTCCTTTAAAACTTGATCTGTGACAATTATGAATTGGTTCCCAATCAGTGACATTCAAGAGTGATTCAGTTGCTACATGTGTCCATAGCTATACATGCCCTCTTTTACACAGAATATGGGAATACATATAACACTTTTGGCCAAATCTTTTTTTAGAGATGTGGCTTCTTAGTCCTATGTAGCAGAAAGGGATCAACTTGCAACTTAACAAGGCTGCTTACTTGAGAGTGCTAAATATCAGAACACTTCCAGTCCACTGAGTCAGATTGCTACAGGGTCTATGCAGGAGGGAGTCTGCAAGAGGAATAGAGGCCTTAGTACAAAAGTTCCAACGGTCAGGACTTTGATAAAGGTAAAAAACAGAAAATACAGTATTATCAGATCTGTATGGTGGTAAACAACATGCCCCTTTACTTAGTATGCTCCTATAGAAATATTTTTGAAAGAGATAAGCAGTGCTTCCTTTTAGGAGTTAGTAGTCATTAAGAGTGTCTGGAAGTAATTCTATTGTCCACAGCCATCAGTGCAAAAAACCCAAAGACTAACGGTGTTTACTTGCAAATATGGGTTGATGAGGAAGTGGTAACTGATGAGGTACCATGACTTACAGAGGAAGAATTCCAGAAACACACCAGCATTAAGCAGATGTCAGTATTACATTTTCATTCTTCACGAAATGGAGCTACAGAAAGATCACAATGGGCCTTAGAAAAGAAGCTTTGAAAAAAGCTGGTGAGTGGAGAAAGATGAGATTGGTCTCACAGCATGGCAAGCCTTTCAGAATAGTAACAGTCCGGTGTACACGTGGTCATAGGGTTCTTATTGTGAGTTATTCTTGCAGCAACTGCTTAGGTAGCTTTTTTTTTTTACTTTCCTTGAACCTGCTCTGCCGTAATCAATTAGTACATAGAGGGGAGTGAAATACAAAGACTTGTATGGTAAACCTCATGTTAAACGTCAGAAATTCAAAAATTTTCACAAAAGCAGGGCTCAAGTCTTTCTGGGAGAGGAAGTGACAATGAAGTTTCGAGTAACTTTTCAAGATTGGATCTTTTAGTGTATTTAGTTCTCACTGATTTTTAGAATATACAGTGAATGTTCACTGCATCTGTAGCAGCACAGTATTGAATCACAGATTATTTCTCAGGTAGGCATAGCCCAACCTTTTGAATTGAGCACAGCTGAATTCCACCTGGAGAGCAGTTGGCAGATCAAAGAGGAGTGGTATGATATGTCCATTATAGGCAAGGGCTGCTAAATTCTCTGCTAATGTAAGTTGCAGAATAAGATGAAGGTGTGGCCTTTGCATAGCATGTCACAGTGCTTTTATTTCTTTGTCAAGTCAGGGATGATAACAGTAAGGTCTGTATCTGAAAGAAACAGTGAGACGTTCCTGACTATATCCACACGAAAAACAGAAAGGGCACATCTACACTTGCATTAATGTGCTTTAGTTAATACACATTAAATCTAGTACCTCCATTGTGAAATACTAGGAAAATGCACATTAGCCTATCTTAATGAGCATTAACTAAAGAACATGGGTGTTTATCGACATGCTCAGAGAGGTGGGGGAGGGGAGGGGAGGGATGCTTTAATTAGTGCAGCTCTGAGAGCTGTGCTAATTAAAAGCACTCGAAGCATCGTGTGTATCAGCATCCCTGGGCTGAAAATTGGTGGTGGGGCACTTAGAACTAAAGCTCGTCAAACAAGCTTTAGTTTAAAGCACCCTGCTGCTTCTATTCAGTGCGGGGATGCTGACACACATGACACTGGAGTCTGCTGGAGCACAGTAATTACCATGCTCCAGCAGATATGATTAATCTAGTCTGCTCCAACATGCTGGAATTACAGTGCATTGGAACAGAGCCCCGTGGTTTTTTAATGATGCTTTAAGGCACATTAGCCTATTTTAATGCACATTAACAAAAGAGCAAAATTTTTTAATGTGCATTAAGATAGGTTAATGTGTATTAAAGTGCACATGTAGATGCACCAAAGAAATCTGTACTATCAGTGCCTGTTCCTGAATCACTTAAGAACTGGGCCCCTAGATCAGAGGTTCTCAACCTTTAGACTCAAGGAACCTCTCACTAAACTCAGAGTACCCCTCCGGAACTTTTTGTGAACTGAGTGGCACACATTTCAAAATCTAATCAATTTATTACAGTGCTTACCTCCTTCTTGTGGGGGAGAACGCTTATTTGCTATCTCCTCACTCCTGGAGCCTAAGCCTGCTCTTATTTTCTTATCTTCTCACATTTCCTGAGACAAACTTCAAAGGACCTCATGGCACCCCAGGGCATCCTGGTTGAGCATCACTGTCCTAGGCTGTAAACTCAGGCAACAAAAGTCAGGTGCCCACAATCAAAGGAACAAACAGTATTCTTGCTGTATCTTCTGATTCAATCAACCAGCCTCAACTCAGTCGTCTTGCCATTTTTGCAATTCTTGCAGTTTTGATTATCCAGTGTTCATTGCTGCCTCCATCTTGCCCCTATACTCATTAACACAAACAGCTACCTTGGCTAGAGCCGGTGAGAAGGAGGGTGATGTTAATACAGACAGTCCTTGACTTACAATGTTTAGAGTTACAATGTTTCATACTTGCAATGTTTATAAATTGACACCCTGTTTCAACTTTCTGATGTCAGTTTCGACTTTACAGTACTTGATCTGACACCAAGCCACGCCAGCGAACAACTTCGGTGCATCACCCATCTCCCTGGAGAACATCTGTCCAAACTTCTGTGGACACTTTCTTTAAGAAAGCAGACAAGATTCCAGAAAAACCTGCAGCCAAGACTCCTGAGAAGACTCCAGCCAAGAGCCCTTTAAAATGTCCAGCAAAGTCTCCTCAAAGAAGTCCTTCCAAATCAATATGATTGCTATTTACAACAGAAATACATTAATGTAGCTATATTACTTATCTATAATTGATCGAGTACAAAATTCTGGGTTATTTTTGGTGGAAAATAGGGTATCAGGCCTTGATTCAGGAACCAATGCCCCATTTATAACTTTGTTTCCTATGGAAAAACTGGTTCTGAGTTGTAACATTTTGACTTAAGACATGGTTTTCAGGAACCAATTGTGTTGTAAGTCTGAGGATTGCCTGTACAGTGATGACATTACAACCTCTCTCTCTTTACTAACCTCCTAATAGCCCCATATAGCTATTGATCCCTAGGAAACTGTACTTAAGAGTGCTCTCCAGGAGGACAAGCAATTGCCTAGAAAGAACAGAGCCACCCAAGTGAAGCCTAGTTCATACCTGCTGTGATCTGTGGGCAAGTTTGCAATACCTCAGGTAGGCCATGTAACTGGTCCCAATATGTTTAATATCAATGCAGACTCATGGTTTTCCTCCATGAGCAGTGGCAGATTTTTTTTTTTCAACTGCAACTTTATGGTTTACTGTTCATGGATTGTGCCCAGATAGGCAAAGGTCAAGAAAATTCAAGACAATGAGACACACAGAGTTATCTTGCTTAAAATGTACACTGCAAGATGATATTTTAAATGTCAGTATTGTCAACAACTTCAATGCTGACCAGTTTGATAGAATTCTCAAGAAAATATACTTCTCAGAGTCCCAAAGTCTCCCATACTTTGGCACATGAGAATCCAAGCCTAATTATATGCCCAAAGATCTTATTTTCCCCTGACAAATTCTATAATGCAACTTTTGGGCATACTGAAAATCTGATAGAAAATATAAAACAAAATCAATTCAGTAGCCCAGAAACATTTGTTCTCAACAGCATGTTTTCCTAGCTGAGCCTTTTAAAAATTTTAAATGAAGCTGCTCCAGGAAGTTGCCAGTTGTGCTACCCTGCCCAGAACACTTAAGAGGAAGCCAGATGCACCTGGGGAGAAGGAAATCCCATGGGAGATTATTAGCAAAAAAAACACAAGCTCTCTCTTTCCATACTTGGCAAAGGAAGAAGTTCCAAGATATTCTTGCAGTGTGTTTCCATCTCTTGGGGCAGTCCATGCAAGGACTGATGTTTCATTAGGGAGGCAGTAACTTCTACAAACGCTGAGTGGAGATTAAGGAGGGAGTCAGAAATGTGCGGCTTGTTGTGTGGGTAGGTGGGGCCTTGTTTACCTGAGGCTTCCTCCTTTCCAAGTATCTCTCTTGTCTCCTGCTGCAGAGTGCAAGGAATGCCTAATATAATTAGGAGTTGGACCTGTTCCTAGTTTGAGGACTTTAGTTGCTACTGCATTAGTAGTAATAACCTTCTCCATGGGTCCTTTCACACATTCAGACCATGATCACTTGGCATGATGTGCAGTAGATTTATTATTACATAAATTTAGGGGATTTACATGCTCATAAATCCACGTACAGTAGTCCTTGTATTTGGTTTTTAGTATTATGCTTAACACCAATGTTTTTGCAGTTGCTTCCTTCCTATCCACTCCCACTTAATCCTTTCATTTCTTTTGAAACCAACATTGCAGGCTGTCCCTACTAGTGGGATAAAACCAAGGACAGACTATTTTTTTGGCTTAGCAAAGTGTGCAGGAAAGTTGAGCATAGATGGAATGCTGTTGCATTCCTGTCTGATGCTCCTACTCTTTCTTATATATTTCTGTAGCTTTCTTGTCCTGGGCAATGCTGGAGATTTGGTGTGTGTAAATGAATGGCATAGATCAGAGGTCAGCAACCCCTGGCATGTGTGTCAAAGTGTGACCTATGGAGGCATTTCGCTTGGCACATGTGCCTTGGGGTGGATAGTAGGGAAGGGGCTGGGGCTACGCTGTCACAGGGCAACTATCAAGGGTTTGTGCGCTGTCACTCGGGCAACTGCTTGTAGTCTCCTGGCCACTTGCCAAAACTGGCCCAGGCTTTGGCCTGGACTTTGCCACCCAGATCCAGTCCAGGCTTTGGGCAGGCCTCTGCCATGGAGTCCTGGCTGCTCACAGCAGGCAGCAGGGAGGCTGCAAGGAACTGCACTGGAGTCCACAGAGCCCTGGCCTGGATTGTTGTTGGAGGTGGGTGCATGCATGCCTCTGGGCAGATGGTGGGGAAGAGGTGAAGGCTGCCCTGCCACAAGAAGGATCAGGCCCCTTGTGGCTCCCCTGCCATCCACCCCTGGTATGCCAACATCTTACAAATCAAGGTTGGGTTGTTTCTGGCACTCAGCCCAAAAGCGTTGCTGATGCTTGGCATAAAGTCTATCTGTCCAGAATAGTTGGATGTCTGGAAGACTGTGGGAGGGATATATTTGAAATAACATCAGTAACTACCTTTCACACATAGGATGTGCTACAGTCACCTTAACGCAGTTGCAGTCCACTGTAGTTTGCCCCCAACTCTTGCTGTGTGGTAAGCTAATGCAAATGTGATGCAATATCCTGGAAAGTCTGTTTCCACCCCCCACCTCCCCTTACTTAATTTTAAGTTTTTATTCGTTACATTGATTTGAATCAGCCTTAGGACTTACTACCTTATGTATATTCAGAGCACCTTAACTATTTAATTCTTTCAGTACTTAAGCTAAATGTAGTTGCCCCTGCAGATGTGTTAGCATTATGGACAAAAGTGTATAAAAATAGGGGCTATGTTCTCTTTTTCCCTTTCAGGTCTCCAGCCAGTGTCTTCTCTTACAGAGATTTTCAACAATTCTTCTTTCATTTAGTTCAGGGGTTTTCAACCTTTTTTAATAAGTGTACCCCCAGAGGCTGGATGCAGAGCAGGGGGTGGAGGTGGGGGGGGTTGCATGCATGGAGTGGTGGTAGCATGGGGTGGTGGGTTGCAGCAGCGGTAGCTGCCACGTGCGAGCTTCCCCTACCTGTGTCTGGCCAGCCAGGCAGCACCTGTATGACTCAGAGGGGTGCTGCTGCCCTCGCCCCTACCCCGGCCCTGCTCTTCGGAGGTGATGGCATGGGGTGATAGGTCATGGTGCTCCATCCCCGCCTGCCCATGTGTACCCTCTGGGGCCTTCCCAAGTATCCCTGGGGTATGTGTACCCCTGGTTGACAACCCCTGATTTAGTTCTTCCAAACTCCCACATATCACTTACCTTATGGCCCCTTTGCCTTACATATCTAGTGGCCATTATATCCCCTTTCTCCAGGCTTTCTTACTTTCTTTCTCCTCATCTTAATTCCAGTCTTCTATTTTTGTCATAGATCCTTTGTTCTGCTTTGCTGTTCTTGCTTGGGAGTGCAGTTATATATAGGCAGCCCTACCTGAGCTGCCTATGGACAGCTAGCACTTCAGAAAGCTTCCTCACATCAGCAGGATTCCTGGCTTTCTCTGGTTTAAAAAAAAAAAAAAAAAAAAAAAAA
>NW_017729022.1:87331067-87334130 GCF_001723915.1 Gavialis gangeticus
AAAAAAAAAAAAAAAAAAATCAAATTCTCTGATAAAACCCCCCAAATCCATTATTAATATCTCCCTGCAGCCTCCCCAGCCCTGCTGGTGCCCCTCACTCGCTCCCCAATGACCCCCCCACCCTACTTGTGCCTCTTGCTCCCACCCATAGCCCCTGCCCTCCTGGTCTGCTGGAGGGAGCCCCCAGCTGCCAGGGCTATGGGGCCATGGACCCAAGTTTGCAGTTTCCTGGTCTCAACAACAGGCAGCTGCACCAGAAGCAGCATGGAGCCAGCTGCCCCACTGCTCTTCCTGTTCAGGTGGGGGTGGGGACTGCTCCTGGCTCACTCCAGCCATGACCTGCAACTCTCCAGCCCTGCTAGAGGGGTCCCCTGCAAGCCCCACTTACCTCAGGCTCCAGGAGCGAAAAGTGAAGCTGAGCTGAGTGGAGCTGTGGCTGACTGAGAGCTTCAGGCCCTGCCCTTCCCCCTCCCCCTTCCCCTCCAGGCAGGGCTGGGGGTTTCCTATCCTGTTTACAAACAGCTCTTGCAGGCTGGAGCTCAACCAGCCTGCAGAGCTCTTTGCAAAAGCAGGGAATTCACGGGTTTCTCTGCTAAAAGGAGAAATCTGTTTTTATCAGAAAAAAAAAAGGGGGAAATCCATGGTTTTCTGTGGGAAATGGAAAACCAGGATCCCTGCACATCAGATAGGGAAGATATCTCTTGCTGATAAATCCTGGACTGAGATTCAGAAAATTTGGGTTTGGTTCCTGGCTCTGCTGTGTACTACTTGTATGACTTTAGGCAAATCATTTTAATCTTTCTTTGGGTCTGAATGTACAAAAAATTATCATGATGAAATGGAAAATGGGGATGTACTATGTTTTACCTGCTCTGTGGTAACTGCCTATGTATACATTTTCTGGTAAATGGAAGGCAAGGTGCTGTAGCTTAGGCATTGGTGAAAGTGCAGCAAGATGATTACAAATGGGTAGTCACTGCAGAGAAACTGATGTCTAGTAAAATTCTGCTTCTTAACCCAGGGCAAGATGATTATATACGTATTGTCTCCATTTCCATCTACAAGAAAGGGAATAATGATATTTGCTCTCTGTTTCATTTCTCTTTATCTATTTGGATGTTAAGCCCTTCCAGGCAAGGACCATCTGTGGGGATACAGTACCTATTGCAGGAGGGCTTTGCTTTTAACAAGAGCAGGCCAACTTATAAACAGCCAGGGGACGCATGTCTTGTGGGCTGCACCGGTGGGGGCCATGGGCCCCCAGGGCCATACACTGCATACCCCTCCACTGCACTGTGCATCCCACCACTGAACTGTGCGCCCCAGTGTCCCCCTCTGTTGCACTGCCTGCCCAGACCTTTGCCACCTACACTGCACTGCATGCTGGCCACCACCCCTCCATCACTGCACTATGCATCTAGGTGCTCCATGCCCATCCTCAGGTTGCTGTTCATAGACTCCTCCACTGCACCTCACTGGCTCCTTCCCCAAAACTGCAGGCTGTACCACTGCACTGCTCTCAGTGGGGAAGAGAAAGCTGGAGGGAAGGGGAACCTGGAACCCTCAGTTTCTTCAGCTATAGTCATGGGGAGACTTTCCACAGAGTCTCTTTACAGCCAAGGGGAAAGTGGTGGTAGGGTAGGAGCTTGGGGCTGCAATTTAACCCCTCATAGGCTGCCAGTTGGACAGCCCTGAACAAAAGCTTCCTAGAGTAAGTATAGTAATAATGCAGGAGAAAGCTGAGTGATCATACTCCAATCAACTGCAAATTTCTCCTGTGCTTTTTCCCAAAGTTCTGTAAAGAGTTCTTTTTTTTTTTATCAGGAAATGTTTTGCTGTTTGTGGCTAGGGACAGTCATTCAAAAAGCCTGTGCCTGAATTGATTCAATCTTTGCAGGTTAGTTTAATCTGCCCAGGCTGAATCAGTTTGTAACCACACAGATATGCCCCCTGAACTGAGAAAATGCAGACACATGGCTGCAGTGGCTCAGGCTAGAAGCTGAGGGGTGCTAAAGCAGCCCTCCCTTCCCTTCATAAGTGTTGAGCTGGGTGGGGGGCATGGCCAGGCCCTGGCAGGATGCTCTGATTAGGGAGGGGTCCCCCCTCCCCCCCCTGCAGTCAGTGAGGGAGCCAACAGGGGTCTACACAGCATTTATCACTGCATCACCAAAACAAAAGGATCTCTCATTAGGTCAAGCTCTTCTTAAACAATCTGTTCCAAGGAAGAAGGGACATTACCAACTACCTGCTTATTAGCTTCAAAGAGCCCTAAGCCTCTCCTGTCTCTGTGTCTGGTTTACTTCACCACAGACCATAGCCAGCATGTGGTATGCTAGATAATGCTGAGAGGTGTCTGTGTAAGGCAGAGGGGATGAGGGATCTCTGCTTAGCAGGGAGAGGTGAGGAGGGAGCAGGGGGAAGTCAGGCTTCTGATGGAGCTCCAGCCAGGGAGCAGAGGGGAGGGGGTAGCTCTGCTGTGGAGAAGAGAGCCCCATCCAGCCCAGAGAGCATGCTGGGATGCTGGGGGAGTCTGATTTAACTTAAACCAGCAAGGAGTCTGGGACAGATATTGCATAAACTTGTAACAGAACAGAAGTTCAGTACACATAAACCAGTTTCAAAATGGCTGAAACTGTTTTAATATAAACCTGGTTGAATGTAGTATCAGACTTAACTGATTTAGGTCAAACTGGATTATGGAACTTCTGTCCCAGACCCCTTCCTGGTTCAAGTTAAATCAGAGTCTACCAGCAACTCAGCATACTTTCCAGCCCTGGGCTGGGTTGCGCTATCTGCTCTAGAGAGTAGGACTGGCTCTGCCCCTGTGCTCCCTAGCTGGAGCAGTGAGGGCTGTCTTACTGGACTCACTGACTGGTTCACTGGCCCCTTGAAGTAAACCCTGCTGGGGTTTGGGGCTGGGGGGGAGGGGGAGGGTTAAACTCTCCTTTCCCCGAGTACAGAGCTGCCCTGCCCTGCTGGCTTACTTAGTGCTGGCTGTCACTGTGGACTACAAATCCCAGAGGCACCTAGAAGCAGGAAGAAGAAGTGATGAGCAACCATGCA
>NW_017729022.1:87339130-87344220 GCF_001723915.1 Gavialis gangeticus
ATGTTGGCTGTGTACCAGAGAGCCATGCTGTAACATCCCTTGGCTTCTGGCTTGAGCCACTGCAGGCAGATGGTTACATTTTCTGAATCAAAAGTAAATATCTGTTCATTTGCTTATTGGTTCAATCTTTGCAGGTTAGACTGACTTGCAAAGACTGAATCAATTCAGCTTCAGGCTTTTTGTCTGTGCCTAGCCCTAGAGGTAAAAACAGACATTAAAGCAGATCAGCTGTTGTGGGGCATGTCCAATTATGGCTGATCTGATTTATTGGGCAAAACACACGTTGCCTAGGGGATTCCCCACAGGCAAGTCCTTCTGGGGCTTGAGGGGCCATAGCCTGTGTAGCAATTCATGTGGTGCTTAGGATTGGGCCCCTACATCTGTGCAGGACTTCGCTTTCCTACAATGATTACCTACATGGCATCTATCCCCATTGGCACCATCGTGGAGGAAGAAGCTGCAGCAGTTCTGTATTATATCAACATGGGGCACTTGAGCGTAGACCAATGTGGGCAAACATGGGCCTCTGTGGAAGCCAAATGCACAGATCAGTTACCTGCTAATGTCAGATGTTATATTTGAATCCAGGTTAGTGACTGAAACATAATTTTTGCTTATTGCTTGAGCCATTGCTGGAAGTTGAATAATTTAGCAGGGTCAGAAGATAAAGGCTCTGATTCTCTCTTCACATACAGCAGGATAGGGCAAATAATTACATTGACTTCCTTATACTTACTCCTGATTTTAGCTTAGTCTAAGTAAGAAGAAAATGAAGCCCAAAGATTCTTTGCCCTGCCCCCAAAATGTTTGCACCACTTCTGTGAGATTTGGAATTTGGCTGCCCAAGTTATATGATGGCACCATGTTTTCAGGAGTGAAAACAATGTTCAATGTGAAGCTCTTTCAATTAAAAATGAGTCAGTTTAATGCAAGCATTTTGCACAGATAAACTAGTTTTAAAAGACAAATTGAGGAGATACTCAAATATTCTGAACATTTTTAATTTCATTGCAATTTTGCATACCCTGTCCTTACACCGCACTTGGAAAGGAGGGAAGTTTGGAAAATAATGCACATCTGTTGTTCATATTTTGTGGTCTGTGGGGAAAAAAGTGGGCATGCCCTTCAGGAAAGGAGGTGTCTCTGAGGCCAGAGTTCTCCTGCCATATATGATCCTGGAGAGGCAGTGGTAAAGGTTCAAAAAACAACCCAATATATAGTTCCCTTCTGCTAATGTACAAAACTGCTGCAAGGCCATCATTCTTTGGGGGGCACTGTGTACTCATAGGGTGGCTTGGTTTCAGATTGAAATGTGCAGGTATTTTGTTTTCATTGGAATAATTATGCTGTTTATTTTGGTTTCACTAAGGTGAGGTCACTTTGTTCATGATTAATTCTTCTTCTGATGGTTCTGGGTAAAATATCTCTTTTTCCAGGGTGCTTTCTCTTCCCTTCTTGTTTGGATTATTTTTATGGAATATATAAATATGGCATACATTTATCTAACTAGCTATCCCAAGAAAAATAAAATCCCACATGAGCAGAAATGAACAAGCTTTTTGCACCACAATGACTATTGTTAAATGGGAATTACATATAATTATGTATTTTTTTTTAACATGTTGGGTATGTCTATTCAGCCACCCTGTGGACTAGTCCAAATGTTTCACAGACTTTGTTTCCTCACTTGGGTTTAGAAACAATGTCTGCGCTATGCTCCTGGTGTCCCTGGGGAGGCTGTTCTCAAGCTGGCCCCACCTACCTGTACACACTAAATCTGAAAATGTGGCAGTGATGCCACTTTGGGGTGTCCCACCTGGTACACTCAAGAGCCATAGGGGTTGCCTCTAGAGTGGTTTCAGCAGAGCATTTCTGGGTTTGGCATGCATCAACGACAGCCAGGGTGGGTGGGATGTGTTTGAAGACAACAGTCCCTAGGGATGCTAACAACCTAGTGTAGATATCCCCTTTAAACCCAAGTGAGGAAATATTCTTCCTGAAATCCTCAGATTGATATCTACGATTTGGGGGTATGATATGAGATTTCATTCCTGATATCCTTTTATGTCCTCATGGTATGTTGTGTACATGCTTGGGCTGATGCTATCTGCTGCTGTGCATTCCTTGTTTGCTTAATATAACATGGACCACACATACCACAGTCAATTGCACTGCCTTAAACGTGTTTTGATATTCTTCTTTATTACTTCTGGTAATACACTGGATGCCTTCCAGCTATAAAAGAAGGTCCTGATGTTTCATCTCCAAAAGCTCTACATGCAGATTCTTTACCTGTATTCAAATTAACATTGCCTTTCCCCTCTTATTGGAATCAAGTTTTCACATTGAAATTGCAGTGCAAGTCCTTTGCTGCTAGCATGGTACACTGCTTTAAATTTGAAGGGATACTAGTAGGCTTTTGATGCAGTTCTATTTTGTAATCATTTTTAGATCATTTCTGAGTGTACTTGGGTGATTTTGAAGGAAAGACAGTGCCACCCTCAGAATCCTACAAAGTCTGTTGTTAAAGGCAGAAGGACTGTTTCCTACAGAAAGTGTAAAACATCTTTGTCTTTTGTATAAATATGGACGGTTTCCTGGATTGTTGCATCTGGCTCTGTACCACAGATGAAGCAGACTTGGGACAGGAGGTAACAATAAGGATGACCAAATCTGCTCATGGTGGGTGGCCTTCTTGTTCTCTCTCTCAGGCACTTCTGAGTGATTTCCCCCAGTCAGATCTGCCAGCTGGGTGGCTAGCTAACAAATAAAAGCTCACTCACCTTTGTGTCAAATCCACACAGCTGTGCATGCACCACCATCTGCACTATTGTTTCTGTATATACCTTTAGCTTGATTTAAGATGCGCTGTGGAAAATGACATAACCACACCAGAGTCCAGAATCTCTGTTAGAGGAAAGAAAATGCACTTCATCTTCATGGGGTAGGACCCAAGGTAATTTCAGACAGTTGGCTGATGCCATGAGCAGCATCTGTGCACTGGTGTGTAAGCTGCAGTACCCTGGAGGAGCTCCCAATATCTTTGCAACTCAGCCATAATGTTCTGGGGTACACTTCTTTTTTGCTTTTCTCTTGCATCAGGGTTGGGGGAGTTGGAGAAAAGAAGGCAAGTCACTGTAGCTCTTTAAAGAAACCATCTAACATTTAAGTGCACCTGGCCCCAGGAAGCATGAGAGAAAGTGTAGAAATAAAGTTCTTTTCATTTTCCTCTCCTGACTGCCCCCACTTTACTGTGCACATGCTGAAAGGATAGCAGGGTATGCTTCTCACCAGACTCAGGTTCTAAGGCTAGTCAAATGTTACTGAGACAAGCAAGGGAGTTTTACTCTGTTGCTCAGCTAAATAAGACAAAGTCTATAGCTATAAGGGGGCTTCGTGAAAGACCTTGTCAGATTGACAAGGTCTTGTATACTCACAGTATCTACTGTGATCTTCTTTCATTTATACTTTTATTTAGTGCCTTTTATTCTGAAGGAGCTGCAAGCTGTATACTCTGTGGGACTTTCCAGGGGCGGTTGGAGGCATCCTGGACCAGACACAGTTCCTATAGACATTCTGCTTTGTGAAGTGTTGGGGCAGGTGGGATATCTCTAGTGATGCGGAGAGGAGCCTTTACAGTTTGTCCAGTTACAGTGTGCACTCCTGATCCAGGGTCATCCCTAGGGAGCAGGGTTTGAATTCCACCCATATTTCATACAGGCATCCTTTTCGGATGTCTTGGAAGTGTTAGACGTGCCCCTTTACTCCTAGTGCTCAAGGACAAAGAACTGTAAACTTCTGCTTAATATAAGTTATTGCAGTGCATTATTGTGGCAGGGTATTTTGATATTGTGCCACCAGTGCTCTCAGTGAGGAGCAAGCTCAAGCATACCCTGCCTACTTGTTCCTGCCTGCATGTCCCAAACCCCAAAACATGGCAGTGAAACTGCTTCACAGATGTCTCTGTAGTTGCTCACAAGCAGAAGAGGCAGAGGTTTTGAGAGTGGCTACGTGGGAAGTAGGTAGGTGTGGGGCATACGTGAGTACATCTCTCTCTGAAAATACCAGGAAGAAGATGTAGAGGTACCCAGAGGGAACTTAGACATGAACAGATAAAAATTCTTCTCTGTAGGGTACGGAAAAGCAGGTTTATTTGAATATTGGACTGAGAAGATCAGACTGCTTAATAATAGTGGTAGTCACTGGGTTTGATGGACACTTGTTGTTTGACAGGAACTATGATGCATTTCAGCACTCCTGTCTGACATACCTTTATGTCGGGAGTGGAAAATGAAGGCTACTTTCTTGTCCGCCTTCCTACATGTCACATCTTTATTATACTGATGTAGAAGGAAATCTTGCTTATCTGCTGCAGCTGGCTGGTATTTATGGAACATGTCTAGTTTCTCCTCACATGGCACTCACTGTCGTGTTTCTCCTAAAGTCAGCTTTGACTATTCTCTCTTTGCATGCTGGTCATCTAGGCTAGGTACAGCTAATCATGTGCAGCTGGTGCTCTAAAAAACCCCTGTGCTTAGTTTTCATTCAGCCCATTTCTTATTCCTTCTAAGTTATTCTCCTATGACTTTCCTTTTGCCCTCTCTTGCTTCACGTCCCTTACCAACGGTAAAGGACTTTTGATGCACTGTGATTCTTTGGAGTGAGTCATGCAAGAAATTTATATGTGAAGTCTACATAAGTCTGGCCCTGGAGCGTATGCTTTTCTATATGCGGGATTATTTTCTGGTACATAGATGACATTTTTTTTGTTTAATTATTGATTTAAGTAAAAATTGATTTTAAAAACCCTTGAAACTTGCCTGTTCAATGCTTAATAATAACTCAGAGTAGCTTGTCTCTCTCTTTTTTTTTTTTTTTTTAAGCTCCTTCCTTTTATGGAAACATTTGGCCAGCCTTAACGTAATTCTCTATGGAAGCCACCGAAAACAGGGACACATGGGAAGTGAAGGAATGGCCTAGCCCAAGCACACTGATTACAGATCAGAAGAATGGCCTTCCCTGAGGCATATCAGACAATGAGAGGATGTATCAGATTGTGGGAACTTGCAGGGTTATGGAAACAAATATTT
>NW_017729022.1:87349220-87359146 GCF_001723915.1 Gavialis gangeticus
TTTTTTTAAGCTCCTTCCTTTTATGGAAACATTTGGCCAGCCTTAACGTAATTCTCTATGGAAGCCACCGAAAACAGGGACACATGGGAAGTGAAGGAATGGCCTAGCCCAAGCACACTGATTACAGATCAGAAGAATGGCCTTCCCTGAGGCATATCAGACAATGAGAGGATGTATCAGATTGTGGGAACTTGCAGGGTTATGGAAACAAATATTTTCCCTCCTTCCTAGTCCCTTGAGGTCAGAATGGTAGCTATAGAGGCCCTGGCACCAAGGATGAAACTCCTCTGGGGTTGCCAGTACTGTTCTGTCATAGAGAAGTGAAGAATTCTAAAGCTACTAAGACACAGTAAGAAAAACAGGAGGACTGATTAAATTTTCCAGACATAAAGCTGAGATTTCTGTTCTCTGAGCAAGCAATGGAAAATAAGGAACCAAGGGCACTAGGGCCTCCTTTTGACAACATCTCTTCTGAATGTTTAGTGTTATTAAAGGTTACGCAGGTAGGTCCTATAGACATCCCGTAAGTAAATCTATGTAGAATAATTATCTGTCCTTGAAGAGATGATTACTTATGTAGTTTCTTGACCATAAACTTATCTCATCTTTAGATTGTAAAATTTACAGAGAAAGCTGATAAACCTTTGTGAGCTACAGTCTGTATAGATTCCCATACACTTCTAATGACGATATGGAGATGGTATGTTGTCTGTAAATGACTCCAGTTACAGGAATTCCATGCTATAGCAGCTCTTCATAATACTGCTGTGTAATCACACTATCTGCTATAACAAGCAGTCATAATGTGCCACCTTATCCCATCTCACAATAGTATGTGGTGTTGGAGAGCACTGATGTTTTGGGTCCAATTTCCACTTTTGATAGTCTTTTTTCTTTGTTTTGTGAGCATTGGTCTTGTCTCCCTGGATGAAGAGAAAGCCCTTGACTGTGTCAACCATGACTTATTTCAGGCTCTGGAGGCCTTTAGCTTTGAACCCCTCTTCATCTCTTTTGTTTGGCTCATGTACTGGGATATCTCTAGCCTCCTGAAGATGACTGGAGCACTAAACTTTGTCCCCAGTGTGCAGGGGTGTCCAATAGAGTTGCCCCCTCCATGGAATACTCTGCTTTTCTCTTTGAGCCACTGTTCCATGTGCTGTAGCGTTGTCTATGAAAGCTGGCCCTCCTATCAGCCTCAGCCCCCGCTGCCAGCCCCCAAGTTAAGGTGACTGTATATGCTGATGATGTGACTCTATTCGTGAACAGTAAGAGCAATATCCAGGCCGTGTTGGGCTCTCGTTGTGCCTTTGAGTGTGCTGCCTCAACTGTGATAAAGGCAATACATTTCTGCTGGGCGCCCAGGCTGATGCTCACTCCCCAGACCTGCCTTAGGGGCCTGTCCTGGTGCTGCAATGACTTCAAAGCTCTGGGTGTTTTCTTAGGTCTCCTGGCCTGTCTAGCTTGGAACAGGGAAGGCATCAGTGAGGGGCTATAGCAGTGGTGCTAGCACCACCCCAACCTTTCCTACTGCAATCAGGTCCTGATCTTCCACAACTTGGCAGCTGCTGCTTTGTGCCACAGGTGTGCCATCTTAATTCCAGCAGTGACCCTGCCCAAGAAGCTCCAGTAGCTTCTGGTACTGGTTTTACTTGCTTCAGTGGGTCTGTGGCAGGCCAGTAGGGGGTGCTCCTGCACTAAGTCATCCACCTCACTGTGCCTGACAACCTACCAAGCTCCAAGTGCCTCCCTGGGGTTCCTCAAGTCTGGCCAACCCCCTTCCTGGAGCACACCCGCAAGCCTGGGGGTAATGCTGCCACCACTCACGAGTCTCGGTCTGTTAGTGGCTCTGTGCCTTGGAAAGTGCACAGGCTTTATGGACCTGAAGGGGGTACTCGGCCCACTGCAAGAACTTGGGGTGCTTCCCTTAGTTTGAAGCACAAATAGTGGTCTCCCTTAGTCAGCTGGACCAAGGGGACCCCAAGGAATAATCTAGACCCTCTCCCAATAAGTCTCCCATATTAGGTACACAGGAGAACTTTATTGGTTACAAGGAGTAGGTTTGGAATAGGGTACAGAGTAGAGCAATATCAGAGAAATACCTTAGAGCAAACAGTGGCATGGTAGCCTTTGATCGCACATCTGAGCTACTGCAGGCTATATATCTAGTTAGATTTCAGGTAGCTTATGCACAAGTATCATCCAGAGGCTGATAGAGCTTTCCTCTGGAGGCAAGCAGTTTGTAGGATGTCTATGTGTTTCGAGAGAGAGAGAGAGCTGCTGAGGTTCAGCTACTCTGTGTCTTCATCACGGCTGCTGCTCCTCCTCCTGAGTGGTCTTTAACTTATATAGACCTAATGACTTCATTTACCTGATTCAATGAAAGCCAGCAGTTGTTGGCTGCCAGTCAACCAATCTGAAACGCATCACTGGTTACTGGGTAGACTGGCAGGGTCTCTAGCCCCACTCCCAGTCATGATGTCATTGCTTAGAACACTTGAGAGTTAAGCCTCCTCCTCTCCCCAGGTGTGTGAGGCCAGTCATGTAGGCAAAGGGAGCAGGTTCCCCCCTCCCTCAGGAATGTGTCCTGCTCAGGTTACAATTCAGGGTTACCTGAAGCAGATGTGGGCAGGGGTATCTGCCCTCAGCAGTGACCATGGTAACAAAATTGTCAGATAGGTAATTAGCCTGATAGCAGAATTTGGGGAGAGACTGAGATGGCCTTCTGCCACAGGGCCATCCTCTACCTACCCACCACTGAAGGGGGAGCAGGGCTTGATCAACTTGTTGAGCTAGTGATTGCCCCTTGCTGGCAAACCTGTCCCTGGCAAATGTTGGCCTTTGTGTTCTTGTCCAGGGTGGGGGCTTTGGTCTTGATCAGTTCTTTCTCTTAGATCCTGATCACCTTGGCTGGGATGCTCCCTTGTTCTTTTTCTACCACTTTACCCAGCTTGGCAGGTCATCTACTGCCTGAGACCCCAGACTGGTGCCTACAACTTCCAAGGCTGCTGCAGAAGCCCCTGGTCCATATCCTTGCAACTGGGGGCATCTTGCCTCCAGAAGTCTTGTTGCCTGTCTTGTCTAGTCACAGATCATCAAGTTGGTCTGGCTCCTCAAACCAGCACAGTCTGCCTGGCTGCTGGCCAAAGTCATCCAGCTGGGCCTGTGCTCCATTCACTTTTATGCCTCTTGGCTGAAGTGAAGGCCTTCCTCCCCAGGGTTTCTGTGGCTACATGTAGACGTGATCTTCCAGGTAGTGGGAGCTCTCTGACTGTGCTATCTCCATTGCTCCCTATCACTGTGGCTGTGCATTACAACAACAGTGGCATGCCCAGTAGTCAGTTGTTCCTTGCCATGGCCAGTGAGAGCAGTGGTGGGATGTACTTTGAGATCGTGTCTAGGAAGGAGCCATACACATAGACACTCAGGGTACGTTGCATGCACATCCTTGCTGCCCACACTTATATGACCTAGAGATGAGGAGGAGCTCTTCTACACTTTCCTTGACTGTCCCGAATTGTGGCTGTTTTTGGTTATGAACCAGTTTCTGGTTATGATGGTATATTTAATTCAGGAATGATTTCATGTCCAGCTCCTTGTGGGGCTATATACTTCTACTTTTTGTTTTTCATGATTTTATATGAAAAATAAAATCATACGCCCGGTGGAAGGGGGGTGAAATCTCCAAAGAGGAGTATACCTCCTCTGCTCGGGCCTGTAGGCGAGCTGTTAGGAAGGCCAAGGCGGACATAGAGCTCGGATTAGTGTCCAAGATTAAGGATAACAAAAAGTCCTTTTTCAAATATATTGGGAGGATGAAGAAGGCGCCGGGTAATGTGGGACCCCTGCAGGATACGCTGGGCAATCTGGTGGTTGCGTCAGAGGAGAAAGCGGACCTCTTTAACCAATTCTTCACCTCCGTTTTCTTGTGCAGGGACCGGGACTTCCCTGCTGTGATAGAAGCCGGACTCGAGGGGATCGCCTTCAGACCTCAGGTTGGGGAGGACCGGGTTAGAGAGCTTCTGGAGGGGCTGGACGCGTTCAAGTCAGCGGGTCCGGATGCTCTCCACCCCAGGGTGTTGAGGGAGCTAGCTGGGGTTATTGCAGGGCCCCTGGCACGGCTCTATGAGCGATCGTGGTGCTTGGGCCAGGTGCCAGATGATTGGAAGGTAGCAAATGTGGTCCCCATCTTCAAGAAGGGGAAGAGGGAGGACCCGGGCAACTATAGGCCCGTCAGTCTTACCTCAATCCTGGGGAAACTCTTTGAGAAGATCATCAAGGAGCACATTTGTGATGGGCCGGCATCAGAAATGATGCTCAGGGGCAATCAGCATGGATTTATTAGGGGGAGATCATGTCAGACCAACCTGATTGCCTTCTACGATCAGGTCACAAAGGCCATGGATGCAGGTGTCGCGGTGGATGTAGTCTTTCTGGACTTCAGCAAGGCCTTTGACACCGTCTCTCACCCCATCCTAGTTAAAAAACTAGGCGACTGTGGCATAGATGCCTACACAGTCAGATGGATTGCAGATTGGCTGAGGGGTCGCACTCAGAGGGTGGTGGTGGATGGGTCATATTCGACCTGGGGGGAGGTGGGTAGCGGAGTCCCCCAGGGCTCGGTCCTGGGGCCTGCGCTGTTCAATTTCTTCATCAGCGATCTGGATGATGGGGTGGAAAGTAACCTGTTTAAATTCGCTGATGACACCAAAATTTGGGGGGAGGTGAGCACGCTAGCAGGGAGTGAGAGATTGCAGAGGGATCTGGATAGGTTACAGGGGTGGGCTAACAGGAACAGGATGCGTTTCAATACGGACAAGTGCAGGGTGCTGCACTTGGGCAGTAGGAACCAGCAGCACACTTACACAATGGGGAACTCCCTACTCGAGAGCACAGAGGCAGAAAGAGATCTTGGAGTCATTATTGACTCCAAGATGAACATGGGCCGACAATGCGAGGTCATGGTTGGCAGGGCTAACCGGACCTTGTCGTGCATCCACAGGTGCATCTCGAGTAGAGCCAAGGAGGTGATCCTCCCCCTCTATGCGACGCTGGTCAGGCCACAGCTGGAGTATTGTGTCCAGTTCTGTGCGCCCCATTTCAAGAGGGATGTGGACAACATGGAGAGGGTCCAGAGGAGGGCCACCCGCATGATCCGGGGACAACAGGGCAGACCCTACAGTGAGAGACTGCGGGACCTGAACCTATTCAGCCTCCACAAGAGAAGGCTGAGGGGGGACCTGGTGACCGTCTATAAACTCACTAGGGGGGACCAGAAGGGTTTGGGGGAGACGCTGTTTCCCCTAGCGCCCGCTGGCATAACAAGGAGTAATGGGCACAAGTTGATGGAGAGGAGGTATAGATTGGACATCCGCAAAAACTACTTCACAGTTAGGGCGGCTAGGAGCTGGAACCAACTTCCAAGGGAAGTGGTGCTGGCCCCTACCCTGGGGGTCTTTAAGAAGAGGCTGGATGCCTACCTGGCTGGACTCATTTGAGTCCCGTTTCTTGTTTTGGGGTTTTGTTGTTCTCCCGCCCTGGCGGGGGGTCGGGCTAGAAGATCTACTAGGTCCCTTCCGACCCTAAATCTATGAAACTATGAAACTATATTAACACTGTAAAAAAGTCAAAAGTTTTCTTCTTAAAGGAGGACTTCCTGTTTCTAACTACAAATTAAGGGTTGGGAAGGATCAGGCAAGGGCTCTTCTTTCTTAGGAGATGACAAGAAATGCAAGCAAGCTGAAGGAAGTCTTGCTCCAGGCCATGATAGCAGAAGGACTAAGAAGGTTAGTGTGGAGGAAGGTGGAAAATCATGTCAATGGAGACCCAACCTTGCTACCAGCTGTGAACAACTACAGCCATGGTAGTCTTGTTTTAAATTATTTTATAATATGGAGCTAAGATTAATGTGGGTATATTTTGACTGTAGATTTATTACAGGTATTTATACCGATGCTCCTTACCACAGTGTGCAAGGAGGTGTCCATGAACATGACATTTAGAAACCTTAATAGTTTAGTTTATCACGTTTAAGTGTGAGGGGAAAAAAATTGTACTAGCTCACATTTTTTTTCACTTGAACATACTATTTTAGAGTAGAAATTGTGATGTGTGTTAGAATTTTGGAATTCAGTGCATCTTCTGAATGGAAATCAATTCACTATGACATGCAGAACTTCTCTCAGAAAAGGGTAATTGCTTTTATGGAGCCCTAGTTATATATGCAATATATGCTGGCTTTCTATTTTAGTGAATATAAAGGTCATACAGCAAGTGAGCAGCTAAGGTGGAAATAAACCATGGAGTACTTCTGACAAACTTGTTCACAGCTTAAGTCTCTAATTGTGCTTGCAGGCTGGACTGGACACTGTCTATTATAAATTCTGGAATTGCAATACTGGGGAGATACTCAGAGCCATACCCATCTTGATGTATATTCCTGTCTGGTCTCATTGACGACTTCTGATTTGGAGCTTGTTGCACAACCCACAGGGTGTGAAGTTTGTAGTGTGACAGAGCTCAGATATTTTGTTGCCCTTGTTACAGTGAGTTGTGAATGTGAAATCTGTTGTACCAACATGCTGTATGCATTAGATTTTAGGTTTAACATAGTTATTCATAAAAAAAGCTCCTACATTAAAGGCATTTGCTGGATTAAAGGGAAATATGTATATTCCAAGATAAAATATTCCAAGAGAAATTTTACCTCATAAAATAGAATTTTAATATTAAAAGGGCACTAGAATAACTGTGATATAAACTTACTGGGCAGATGTAAATCAGCATAGCTTTGGAGCTAATCCGATTTACAGCAGCTGAGCATCCTGCCCTCAAGCTAGAATTGTGCAAGTTCACTGGGTGTGGGCCAAATCCTTGCTTTACTCATGTGAGTAGATCCGTAGGGCTCTGACTGGAGGAAAAATGTAACACCCCAAAATGGTGTTGAAAATACATGTGAAATAGCCCACCTACATGCAAAGCCTCATTATGTATTGTGCCTTCACTCACTGTGCTTTTGAATATATTTTTGTTAAGTATAAACGTGCAGACTATCTTGTTGTTTGTGGAGAAGGGTGTTGTCCACTTTTCCCACCATTTCAGAGGGCATATTTCTTTCAGTCTAGCTTAGTGGTGGTACTGGTTAGCCTATGTATATGCATGTGCATTCATACTGCACTATATATTTGTAACTCATTCTGTTCTCTGTGTTTGTTTTCTTCATTTCTTCAAGTTACTTGTATAGCTAAAAGTCCTCCAAAAACTCTGTGAATAGTCTGGAGTTTTTTGATGCTGTGCAACGAAGTGTCTTTTGGGCAAATACGAGTCCAAGCTTCCTTGGTTAAAGGAAAAGTAAGTTAGTAAAAAGTGCTGTTCGGACTGTATAGGCTAGCTATACACCTATTCATGGAATCTGTTTCCCTGAACTTATCCACACATCTTTAGGGAACAGCACTGTATGTCACAGCTTTCAGTGGATTTCTTAAAACATTTTTACGGATATGAACAATTCTGTATGTTACTTTTCAGTGCTATTTGAAATGCAGACTGGGTCTAAAGGCTGCCAAACTCAACTTTCATGCTCCTTTCATATTGTCTCTCTTCCTGCAGAATCCAAATTTTTTTAAACCAATCAGTTTGATTTCCTTTCATACACCTGGTATTCATTAAAAAATACAATGAAGCTGGATCTGGCAAATATGCTTTTTTATTTGTTTTTAAAAGGATGTAAAAAGTAAATATGTTTACTGTGTCCCTTTTCCTTTCAGTATATTTCCTTTTTTAAGCTCCATTTGTGTTCAACAAGACAGCCTCTTTCTCTAAGATTAACATTTCTTATGATTGTTCCTGACAGAGGATTTACTTTCAGAGGCCCTGCTAAGGATAACCAAAAAAGGGCATGTAGCAAGACAGTTTTGGCAGCTTGCATGAATTTTCGGAGCTTTTTAGGTCTTGGTTTTCTGATGAGTGGCTTCCTGAGCATGCCTAGGGAATGACAGGCATCTCTGCAGGCAGGCTGAACCCACCTTGGCTTAAGCATAGTCATTGGCTGTTTATTAGAATAAATTGAGGACAATGCATACCACTGGCTGCCAATTGTAAACATAAGGGATATGTATTCACTTAGCATTGACTTTTGGGAGGGGCCAAGGAAAGTCTGTAGTTTTATTGAATAGGGCTGTGTGTTAGGCAGTTTGTGTGCCTTTCTTGCTGTGCTCCTGCCTAAGCAGCCAGTAATTCATTTCCTTCCTACTAGTTGAAAACTTTTCAGCTGCAGAGGTAAGGGATTAAGATACATTTTTTTTTGTAGTGATCTGATGTGATCTGACTGCATTTGTATTCTAGATGGAGATTAAATGGCATGTTAAATCTAAAGAGCAGTGAAAAATCTGCTTGAGTGCCTGCTACTTTTTTCCCCTTGCCTTTTCCTCTTCTCTGTGAACCAATGAGTGAGAGTTGATTTTCGATTTCATTCTTAAAGGAGGTGCATGATTCCCATAGATTGACCCCTGGACAAAATGAGAAGGCTCTTGTGCAGGGTTATCTCATTGTTTGGAAGGGGAAAAGGGGAAGAAGCCCAGTGGGCCACCATTTGTCAGAACCAAGCAGTGTGGGATCCTAGGGAAGGCTTGCCCAGGGAACAGTAAGCTATTCATGTTTTTTTTTTTTCAATGTGCATTTGAAGGAGTGATTGAAATAAAAGATTTTGTATATTAACTGACTGCCTTGCTTTTTATTTTGCAACCTAAGCTCTGAGCTATTAGTGGGGGCACGCAACTTGATAAAGTGGGGGCAGGCAATGAAGAAGGTGCAACTGATATGGATCTAGCGAAGCTTTGGTTAATGTAACTGATCTGATATTTGCTGAAACATGTCTGTCATGGCAGTCTTTCATAAAAGTATTGTTGACAGTAGACTGCATCCGTATTTGTTTTCCGATGGCAGCGTACTGCCATGATGTATCTTACGAAGCTGTCTTTCCAGTTAAAAAGGGGGAAAGTGCTCATGGGTGGTACTGGAGCTTTTCATGTATCAGTATGTGTATGTCAGGCAGACTGCTATTCCAGAAAGAGAGGGAGCAGATTTTTATTACAAGTTCCTTTGACATGCTCAGACAGTTCTAAAGTGCTGGGCAAGCCTGATGCTAATGGTAGTGATATTTTCTTCATAGGCAATGATGATAGACTAGGACCAAGGGAGAGATTAAATGTAGAATGGTGCTAGGGGGAAGAGAGACTGACAGACTATATAACCCCTGAACAAATGCACAGATCTGCTAGAAGTGATTACTCTCATACGCACATTTAGTTTATTTTTTTTGCAAGGATGGATGAGATTGTTTAAAAAAATTACTTTTACAACATTTCTTTTTTGAATTTGTGATCTTTTTCTGACTATGTATTTGGGAAAGTTTCTTTTCCTTCCTTTCCTCTCCCTGGTAGAAGACCGGAAAGAGCTGGAAGAAACAGGGGTGTTGCCCAAGGTGCATATTTATTGGAGTTGGTCTCTTTCAAATACCCTACTTCAAATTAATTTACTAGTATAATAAGTTAAATACATCTGAGATCAGCACCTTTTTGTTTTTCAAATTAATTAAATATATTCACAGGCTGGTGTGTACTTACTTGTGTTTTACATATAATTCACTTGTGTGACAGTATTTGTCATTTTTGAACTGGGAAATATGTCAGGATCCTGAAATTTCAGTCCTTTTTGTATGACCAAAATGTTTTTTTCTTGATGAAAATTGCAAATTGTGCGTGATCAATTCAAGGAAGTGATAAAATCACTTGCCGAATGGAAGTGGTCTTTATAAAGGCAGACCAGAGCTATTTTGAATGAGGGAAGTTATGGGTCTCTCTTTTTTTAGGTGGCTGTCTAATGAAGGTGGTCGTTTATTCAATAAAACCTGTATATGAAACTAATGTCTG
>NW_017729022.1:87364146-87365716 GCF_001723915.1 Gavialis gangeticus
AAAGGGTGGTGCGTGATCAATTCAAGGAAGTGATAAAATCACTTGCCGAATGGAAGTGGTCTTTATAAAGGCAGACCAGAGCTATTTTGAATGAGGGAAGTTATGGGTCTCTCTTTTTTTAGGTGGCTGTCTAATGAAGGTGGTCGTTTATTCAATAAAACCTGTATATGAAACTAATGTCTGGTATTTGGCTGTCATTAAAGCAGTTAGAGAAATACTGGATGGCTTGCCTGAGAATAGGAGGCAAACTAAAGTCATTTTTATTTCCTGAAAACTTCCCTTTGTTGCAGCATGAAATGACAAGGGGATCAATTCCATGACTTTCATTCACAGGATTAGCCTTGGTGAAATCAATCCCATCATTAACGAGGGCAGGATCAGGCGCACAGAGTACAACCTTGCCATATATGAATTCACTTTAAGAATGAGCACTGTAAAAGTCTACCAGGAAGATAAAGGGCTTTCTTGCTATCTTCTGCTCTTGCCACACTGTCTCAAGGCTGAACATGATAAGGAATGGATAACTTTTCCCCCTTCTGTTGTAGAACAATGCAGCAGATCAGTATCATTGTGAAACATTAGTTGGATTGGAAGAGGCAGGCAGTAAAACTACCTTTCATGCAGTATGACATAGAGGGGGAAAGGATGCAAATAAATTATACTAAAATAGGGATACTGTGTTTTGTAGTACCACATTTACTGGATCATGTGCAGCTACTGCAGGAGGGGCATTGACCAGCAGCATTTCCTCCCAGTGCAAAGTCAGACAGCGGCGTTATGTATTTTATATAGTGCCACTTCAGCTTAGTTAAAAGTTTCCAATGTTCAGGTAAGAACATGAGGGAGGACAGTGGTAATGGTGGTACTCGTGGTATTGACTAGTGAAAGAATCAGTAACTTCCAAGAGCCGGCAGTGAGCCCTGAGGGTAGGGCAGTGGAGCAGAAATCAGCTTTTTTTGTGGAGAATGTCTCTGTAGCATAAAGAGATGCATGCCAGTGACGTTAGAACAGGTTGGCAGCCGCGCCTGTGGCATTGCTGCTATGTCTCTCCATATGCAACTGAAGTAGCTTTGCTCATTGTATTCCCATCACAAATCCTGGTGTCCAAGCACGGCAGTGAGCACTGAAGGCTAAATGCACAATATAGTGCATCAGACCAGAACTACAGGATGGTACTCTTCTCAGTTGCTGGTGCAATGAACAGGGGCTTACTTGGTTGCCAACAGGCATAAGTTCACAGTAAAAGAGATGACAACCTCAATGCGCTCTCATACATTCTCCTGGCTTTTTTTTTTTTTTGTTGGATTGTATACCTGGGAAAGAAATGTGGTGCAACTGGCAGCATCTCAATGACTCACCTGTCTAATGGACATCCTCATGACGTGGGAGTGCACTAGGGACACAGCAGAGATGGCTTAGCTCGTACTGCTCTGCATGATGCGTGGCATGTTTTCCATATGACAGTAGCCCCTTACTGTCTTGGGGTTTTAAAGTTCTGCTTGTGTCCTGTGAGGGATTTGTTGTAGGCATTTAAATTCAGATCTGCCTCAGCATCATCATAGCTCAGGAA
>NW_017729022.1:87370716-87371679 GCF_001723915.1 Gavialis gangeticus
GATTTGTTGCACAGCAGGAAGAATTCCAGTGCGTAGTACCGAGTTCCTGCAGGATTCCCGTCTCGGTGGAATTTTAATGCTCTAGGACTGCATATGATGCTGTTCTTTCTCAGTTGTTTCCACTTAACACTTTTTGTGGTTACCAGGGCTATCATTTGTCCTGGGCCAGGACTTCAGCTGGTATAAGTTGACCTACTTCCAAAGAAGTCAATGGAATCAGGCTGATTTACACTGGCTGAGGATTTGACCCACTACATTTAATTACTGTATAAGAGCAAAGAGGTAAAATAAAAATGTGAACAGCATGAGCAAGAAGAGGGAACATGAGTCTGAGAGCAGTGTTAACTATAACTTTACTGTACCTGCTTCAAATCCCATGGGATCCAGAAGGGAAGCCATAGGGGGAAAAAGCAAAAAAGTAACTTTCATGTCTTGGGTCTAAGCTTACAAACCTTTCATTCCTTGAAAGGCAGTTTTTGTACTAAGGGGTCGCAGGATTGGTCACCAGGTGCACAATCCCTGAGGCAGACGGGCTGGTGATTGTACAGAGTATGTTAGTCACTGTGCAGGATCATTTTTGTCCCTTAAAAATTGCCTGTACTTCGCAATAATTCCATGAAAACTTGTAACAAGGCTTTCTTACTAAAATTCTCTTCATGCTCATGGGCACAGGCAGGCTTGTATGTTAGTACTGAGCTTCTGGTTATTTTAAAAGGAAATCCTTTTTTTTCGCTCCACAATTCCCTAATGCATGGCTATTAGGCCTAGCTGCACTGCTTGCAATATGCATACTGTCATATGCTTTCTGCTGCTCATTTTGTGCAATGGTAACCATTGCGTGCTTCAAAATGGTTTGAAAAGGACTCAACTGAAACTAAAATTCAACTCAAAGGCATTTGAAGATCAGATTATATTTGACCTTTCTGGATGAAACATTGAGGTCACTGAGGTCATGTGACTGTT
>NW_017729022.1:87371809-87387718 GCF_001723915.1 Gavialis gangeticus
GTCACTGAGGTCATGTGACTGTTGAACTATGTAACTTTCTTTTCAACTTTCTTTGGAGAGCTAATGGGTAGCTAGTGGAAGAGAATGCTTGGAATAGTCTCATGAATGTGTGGTTTTTTAAAGAACTTTTTAAAAAAGCTTTTTTCTTAAAGAAAATGAAAGCAGGGTGGAGTATGTAAAACTTTTACAGGAAAGTATGGGTGTATGCATAGACAATTATCATCTTGGTTGTCACATGATTTGATTTTCAGTAATTCTTCATCTTTTTAATACATGTTTTTGGAAGTGAGTTTAGTGCAGGTGAGTGACAGTACTAGCAGCCAAAACTGATCTGCAGAGCTAGTATAACAGCAGTAGTAATGCTAGTTCTACCTTGCTGCTTTTCCAAAACATCTTCACCTATCTGTAAGGGCATGTGAGGGATTCATTCTCCATGTCCATTCAAACTTTCATCTCCCAGCTCATGCTACCAGCTGTATTGGAGGTTCAGACAAGGTTTGAATCTTTCTCTACTGTCCTTTCCTTCACCTCCGTATATCAAAATGGACAGTTAAAGACACAATTTCCCTTGATGGGTGGAACAATCATTTTCTTAATGTACAAGAGAAATGGGTTCTCTTCCAAGATTTGCCACAAGCATCCCATGACCCATTTAATTTATCTGTGCCTCAGTTTCTTTATTTACAGTATCTGAGTGTTAGTTCCTGACGGCACTGAGATTTAGTTCCTTAATATTTGTCAGGTACTCTGAGATTCTGGAATGCAAAGCTAACACTGATAGTGTTAATTTCTATTTTGTTAGGTTCCTTTTTAATCACTACATATGTTCTCACATTTTGCTTAGTGGCAAGTCCAGTGGACTCCAGTAAGACTTCGGCTGGTCTCTCATGGCTGCTGTTGGAGGAATCAATTGTCCCAAAGAGCAGCTTTGTTGTTGTAAAACAAAGCAGAAGGACTAGCAACCAGCTAAAAAATGTTCAACTGGAATTTACACTAGAGTTGCTGGCTTAAGTTTTCAGAATTACATGTGTGTTGCATTTGCTACTGCTGTTGCCTGTGCAAGCTTGAATGCTCATGCAGATTTGTGATGTTACATGCATATTCCAAAATTTAGGACTGTATGCGGGAGAGGATTTATTATTATTTTTTTAGATCACTGAAGTGGTGGCATAAACACTTGGAAGATAAACCAGTCTCTAAACAAACTGCTGAACAATCTGCTTGTCAAGTCGCATTGATAAGAGCACTTGAGAGCAGAATCCTGGCAGCCAGGACAGGCTACAATGGGAAAATACCGTACTTGGAAAGGATTTCATGCAGTGGAAACTTCATTGCATATTTACTCACTTTGTGTATACAGAATGCAAATAAAGTTTCCCTCGAGAAATGTTTCAGTGGGTGTGAAGCAATGAGGAACCCATGTGTTCACACTTTTTTTTTTTGGTTGATAGCCTTAAATAGAAAAATATATTACTGGAAGTTTAGCTCATAGAAGTCTTATAAATAGATTTGTGAGGGTAATGTTTTTCCCTGAAGACTCTGTGCCTGAATCTATTCCAGAGAGCATCCTCATAAACCAACAGAAAGAGAGAGACAGAGAGAGAGAAAAGAAATAGATAGTTGTTGTTAAATGCAACATGGCAACTTGATTTCACGCGCGCATATGCACATGCACACCCTTAAAGAAACCAGATATTTAAACTTAAGAAACACAGAAAGCTGAATCCAAAATTTGCTTTTTAACTTTATATAACTGGGGACAGTGTTCTAGTCCCGGGGAAACAGCATTCGTTACTAATATAATACCCATAACTATGATGGGTTTGCTGAGGGGTACTCGGCTTGGAGTGATTCTCTAATTTATGGATATAGGAAGAAACATTTGCTGTAGATGAAGGGTGGCCAACCTGTGGCATGTATACCAGAAGTGGCATGGATGGCTTATGTGTGTGGAGCACAGCAGATGAGGGAGGGAGCAGACAATGTAGTGGGATATAGGGCAGGGAGCACAAAGCACAGCAACCGACCAGGCAGGGGACGGAGATCAGAGTGGTACCCAGGGCATAATTTGTGGCATGTCTGCCAAAAAGGTTGGCTCCCGCTACTATAGGCTCTCTTCTGAGGCAGCTGGTTTTGGCAGCTATCAGAGGCAAGGTACTGGACTATATGGATCACTGGTCCGATCCAGGATGGCACTTATGTTCCTTTACATATCAAGGGTATTTGATAGTCTTCCAAAGAATTCTTTGCTCTGGTAAAACCTTTGCGAACAGGATTGCCTTGTCCCTTGCTAATTGTAAACACCACTGGGTGTGTAACTCTTTTCCAAATTTTCCAAATTTCTCTCCCACCTTTGGATGGGGGATCTGGTTACAGTGAAATGGCTTTCCCACTCCATGGCTTTCCCCACAAACCATCCCTTTCTCTACAACCCATAAGTCAGGGCATTCCTTGCAGTTTGAGTGGACACCAGCTGCTGCAGGGTGTTCTTTGGAAAGGCTGTGTTTTTACTTTCTGTTAGGGGCAGCTACAGCAAGAACAGCCTCTCTTCAGGCCCCTGTGGTTAGCTGTAGAAAGAGCAAAGGCTAGAGATTCTTCTTTGTTCCCCCATAATGAGCTAGTGATGCTCTTTCTTCTTCCTTTCCTGTGGGGATCTAGGGTATGAAAACCTATTTAGTAGCAGAAGCCGTTGATTTTAAGCTTAGGACAGAATTTAGACCCGTGTTCTTACTTAGTTAAAGAAAAGTTTGTGGGACTTGCCTGCAAATCTCAGAAAGGGATCTGGTTAGTTTTTCAGATGTAAAGAAAGAACCAGGGCAACTCTTACTTAGCTGCTCAACTCTTACTTAGTTGTCTTTTGATTTCGAGCCGATAGGTCGAAATCAAAAGACGGCTTCTGGCATTCTGGCATGTGTCAAAATTCTTCCACGTGGGGCTTCAGGACAATCTGAACTCCACATTGTCTGTAGATGGAGAGATGAAGAGGGCAAAACCTGAGACTGAATTCTCTGAACAGCTCTGAGAGAAAAATGTAGTTCTGTTGATATAGCCACATCCCTGCCATGAAAATGAAGGGTTTTATTTGTCTCTGATAAGCTACAGCTGTTTCTTGCAATTTAAGTCCTTCTAATTCAGTTTGAAGTATATAATTTTAATTGCTATAAATATGAATAAAGGTAGTTAGTGAGCCAGTTGATCAGTAGCCCTGTATTTTTTTCTGGCTGATGTATGATACTTTGATACAAGCAGCTCAACCTGGAACCCAACAATTGGGCGTATTTTGCCATCAATTTGCCATTAAGTTAGTTTACATCTCAGGTTTGGTGTAAATAAGAGCACAGTTTGGCCAAGCAAGTCATGTTCTGCTCACCATTTAGCTTGATTCTGTTCTCATTTTCATTTAATTTACAATGGAGCAAGTTCAGTGGGCCCAATTCTGATCTCAGTAATTCTGGAGTAACTCTGATCCAGGTGAGTTACTTGCGATTCGTGTTGGAATTCAATATCTGGCCAACAGTATCTGTAATTCATGTAAGTTAAGGCTTCATGATCATTGCAGAAACTCAGTTTAAAATATCCACAGTTCAGTAAACGATTTTTCATTAGAAAACAATATTTTGTGCAAGAGAGGGCACTACAAAACCAAAGACCATGTAAAATTCCATTGCTCATTCGTTGTCCAGAGATTAAAAGGCCCTTCCATATATGGAAAAGGTCTGAGCTTCATTCACTGTAACCACACTAGTAAATGGCTGACTTACTGGACATGCTATACAAACAAGGGATAACTCTTTGGCTAGGGACAGACATTAAAAAAGCCAAAGCCTGAATTGATTCAATCTTTCTGGGTTAGTCTAACGTGTAGATTAAACCAATTTGCAAGTGAATTCACTTTTGACTCTGGAAATGCAGGCATATGCCTGCCGTGGCTCAGGCCAGAAGCTGTGGCGGGGGGAAGGGTGCCTAGAGTGAGCCCTCAGGTGGAGGGAAGCTGAGCTGAGGGAAGGGGTGTGGCCAGGCCTGGGCAGGCCTGTGTGTGATTGGGGAGGCGTTTAAACTCCCACCCTGGCCTGCAGGGTCCTCAACTGGGGTATGCCTAGAGGGGGATCGGGGAAGCAGCCCCTGGCAGAGGTCCCCAGGCCCCCCACCTTCACTCACTCACTGGCTGGTAGCAGTAGCTTGAAGGGAAGAAGGGGGCTTAATCCTCCCATTGCAGGCAGCAGTGGTGGGACAGTGACACAGTGCCCCGGGCTGAGTTCCTCAAAGGAGGTGGCACTGAGCCACAGGGAAGTGGCAGGGAGGGGTGATGTGACCTGGCTGCAGTGGGGGAGGGGGAGAGCTGAGGCTAGTTACAGAGCCTGACTTACTTCTGCCTTCTGCTGTGGCAGTGTGGCCCATGCTGGGGTGGCCCCAGGGGTTGGGGGTCAGTGCCTGCCACTTTCCTCCTCCAGCCGCATGTGGGGGCTGCAGCGGGCTGTGGCTGAGCGGGGACTGCCTGCTCGCTGCCACTCATGGCCACGTTGGTGGGGGCGGGAGTGGAGGTGGCAGCCGCCCGCAGAAACTGGCAGTGGCTTCGGCAGCAGCCAATCTCAGGGGGCACGTGCCCCCCTGTGCCTTCCCACATGTTGCCTATGTCCACGCCATCCCCACCCTCCCACCACAATGGGGAGTTCCCCTTAGGCTACCAGGGTCTGGCCCTGCCCACGCTCCTGCTGCTGGAGCAGTGAGGGGAGTACGGGGCTGGGGATGCCTGGCAAGGGCTTCTGCTCCCTTGCCAGGCAGACCTGGCAGCACTCGGGAGCAGGGTTTCCCACCCCCATCCCTTTCTTAGCCAGTCAGAGAACTAATAATGCTCCAGCTAGGGAGGAGAGGGATGGGGCTAACCCTGCTTGGCTGGAACAGAGAGCCCAGCCTAGCCCAGGGCTGCAGAGCATGCTGGGATGCTGGAGGACTCTGATTTAACTTAAACCAGGGAAGGGTCTGGAACACAAGTTCCACAAACTGGTTTGACTTCAATCAGTTAAGTCTGATACTACATGCAACCAGGTTTATCTCAAACTGGTTTCGGCCATTTTGAAACTGGTTTATATGCACTGAGCTGCTGTTCTGTTGCAGGTTTAAACCAGTTTCTGATCACTTAAACCAGTTTATATGTAACTTCAGTCCCTAGCCTCTAGGAGCAATGGCTTGTTACAGTAAAAAGGAAAAGCAGCTGAATACTAATTTCCTTTACTGAGATGCATTAAAACCTTTGTTACCAGTTTTTGTGCTTATATTTAAATGCATATAAATTACAAACACAGTGCTTGTGCACTGCAGGTTTAAAAACCCCCAACAGATCATCAGCACAAGATCCCCTGACTTTAGCTGATGTAAAATAGCACCGATCTATTGAATACCTAGACCAGCCAATCCTACCTTCACCTCGTGAAAGGCATTGATTATAGTAAAATTATGATAATCCCAGTTTTAAAATAGCAGAAGGCTCTAGGGAGTTCTTGCATGAAGGGGTGAGGAAGAACATCACTTCTTGCATGTACTTAGTGTTCTCTGTCTCTCTCTCTCACATACTCCCTACCCAAAAGAAGACTTTTGGAATAGGAAGACATCAATGCACACAAATACCCTGACCAAAACTCTCTCTGCCTAGTGCTTTAATAGTGGCTGGAGAATGGCTCATCTGGTGATCCACAGCCTGGAGGGAAAGATTTCTCCCTAGTCCTCCCCACTTCCTACAGTGAAACCCTACACAGGCACATTAACATGCTAAGCCATCTGAGCACACATGTGTTTATCTTTTTCCACTGCAGTTTATTTTGCTATGGGGTAGTATTTTTTCTTTTGGCCATTTAAAAACACAGGACAGAAAATAGTAAAACCAGTATACAATTGCATTTGTGTTCCACAGGAAGAATGATTAGAAGACTGCTACACTGTGCAACTATATTGGGTCTGCTTCCTGTTATGAGAATTCCTGGGCTGTTTAAAATAAGTAAATATGTTAGAAATCTAAACTTTTTTGTGTCATATTGATTAATTTGGAAAGCACAGGCCAGCTACCTTGTCCAAGTGATGTTGATATAAATTCATAGGTCTCATACAGTCAGAAGGACTGATTAGATCATGGTCTGACCTATATAAGACACAACTTTTAAAATGTAGTTCATCTAGTTATTCTTGTGTTGAGTCCAGTAACTTGTAATGGATTAAAGTAATTTAAAATGGCATAAATGTAGTCATAATCTGCCCCTAGTTATTCCATTCAGCTGTAAGAGGGGTACAGCACAGGCAGGAGCAATACAAGTTTTACTCTCAAAGTGGTGTAAAGCCTGCTTAAAAGGAAACACAACTAAGTACAAGTGGATAATTTTGTGTCCACATGCAAATGCTTCTGTGTTTACCTCTGGAATTTTAGCAAGAGTATCATATTTTTTTTCAATGGGAACTGGCTTTCCCATTCTCTTCTAAAGTCTCTTTTTTGTTGGGAGGAGGTTTGCTTTTAGATTGCACGTCTAGAGTTTTTCAATAAAATGGTCTAGCAACTTTGAGGAGGCATCACATGATCATTCTTCATATACAGCTACATCCTTGATTAGGCATATGTAGTGAGGTTCCACAGGAGTGCCAATAAAACAACACCCTTTGTCACCTAAACCTGAAGGGAATTTAGTAACTTGGTACTGGTTTATCAACAAGATTCTAATGTGTCAGGTAGGAGTCCAAAATGACAGAATATCTCCTCAATTTCCACTATAGTGGAATGGACTAACTATGAGAAGAGCAGGTTCTGTGTTATTCCAGGTTCTTAAATTACTCCTTGAAACAACAAATATAGCAAAGACAAATGGTTGACTAAAAATATATTTGTTTCAGTGTGCTCTCTTCTCAGTCGTCCAAGACCCAACTGTAGGATATAAAATTATTTATTCATATTTCTACTTATAAAGAAACACTAAATAATACAAATTTCTCAGGTGAGTTCATTTTTTTAACAAAACATTTTTGTAGAGAGCTGTAGTTGTTTTAGTCTGAAGTCAGGCAGAAGGCAGGGTAGAGATGCATTTTAGGGACTAAGTAAATCAGATGCATAAGCTTTCATGAACCTGAGCTCACTTCATCAGTTGCTCCGATGATTTTAGTGCATGTGAAGGCTTAAATGAAATGTTTCTGTACTTGTTTGATCATGAAACTGTCACTGAGTCAGTTTCATGATCAAACAAGATCCTAACACAGATCTTCCCTTTCCTATTGACTGTGGGCTCTCTTCTTTAACAACTGCTAGTTAGACCACGTTTTGTATGGTTCCTTCTTCTTTTTTAATTTGTACAAACAGGAGTTGGAGGATGGCACCAATGACATCTTTTTTATAAACAAATTGAAAGTTTGTAATCAGTTCTCTTCCAAAAAAGACTTTTAGAGCACCTCCCACCAAATAAAAATTGAGTGCGTCATTTCTCAAACATCTGTCTGAACAATCCCACAAGCCAGCCACGAGAAATGCTGAATTTTTAATAATATATATTTTTCATTCACTGCTTTCTAGACTGGATGTGAAATGAGGGCTTGGTAGCAACTTGTAGCCAAGAAAAAAGTTAAAAGGATTGGTTGGACAGAATGATAAGGTGGGCTTTCCATGTTGTTAAAACAAAAGCCAAAGAGAATGTGCTAAAAGTTTAGGAAATATGTGTTTTTTATAATGAGCAGATTGAGTTGGTGACAGGTTGAGAGTCTGATTTATATGACAAAATACAGTCAAACCAAGCAGTCAAGTTTGAAATTTGGTGTGATGAACTGGAAAAAGCATTATAATCTGAGCAAATTACTTTTCTCTTTCCAGTGCCCCTTGAAGTCAATGGAAAGGCATCAGTGGACAGGCTCCTGTTGGCATATGTGGACCTTGGCTCGCATCCCAAATAGGGACTTCATTGATTTCAGTGGGATGCTTGTGTGTAATTGAGAAGAGAATTTAGTCCTTTGTGTCCAGGGATTTTTTTGTGATTTTGGACTTAAATACCAAAGGCTGAAGCCATAAAAAAGGAGAGCCGGGAAAGATGCATTAGGTCATCTTGTCCCTTTCTCCCTAGCCAGGACAGGATGGCTCCCTACAGTATACTCACACGTGTTTTGTCCATAAACACCTCTGTTTATTAACCAAATACAATGGCTGTAGTTTTTCAGTGCAGATTGGGATAGATTGTTGTACTCTCCAGTTCTTAACAAGGGGAAATAACCAGCATGATTTTAAAATGTATTTTTTGGCCTCTGCATATTACTCATGTGAATTCAGCCTAGAAATCCTAATGAATGGAAACTTGTGGAAAACTTAATGTTGGTCATTTCATTAAGAGCATGGGGTATGACATGATCTCACACTGGTTTAATACGTGTGTGACCTCACTGGCTTCCGTGGAACAATTCTTGATTTGCAGGGGTGTCAATGAGATCAGTCAGGAAGAGCGTCCCTGTGAGGCTTTCTGGGAGAGGATTTTTGTAAATTTCATGATTTTTTTATTTATTCATTTTTTTTTGGATTTTTTTATTTGAAATTTAGGCTCGTCTCTATGTATCTATAAGTAAACCAGGAAACTTCAGAGTAAGGGCCAAACTCTGTTTTCAGTAACGCTGGTCCTGTGAAGCCTCTGGATCTCTTGTCCACAAAGTCTCAGACAATGGGTTGCTTTTTCAGTGTGACAGTCTAGTAAGTATCTAGTGCCCACATAGAATCATAGAGAACTATGGCTGGAAAGGGCCTCCAGAAGTCATCTAGTCCAACCCCTCGCCTGAGGCAGGGTTGTCTCTAACCAAACCTTCCTATACACTCTGTAATCTACAGTCTACATAAGACTGCTGTCAACCCTGATACAACATAGACTTAACACCTTAGCCTGCCCACAGTAAAGTAGGGGAACATGGCAGCCAACATCCTGTGTCTATAATGTTATCAACAGATGCTCAAGAAATCCCAGGTGGAGGGCCACACGCCCTGCTACAGAGGAAGGCAACACCCCCCCTTCCCACCCAGTTCATACCAATCTGACCATAGGTAGAATTCCTTCCTATCCCAAATATGGTGAGTGGCCTGATCCTGAGCAGAGTGGCGAGGCCTTCTAGCTAGGAACAAGCAGGAGCATTAGCACACCCCAGTTAAAGTCCCCAGTCTGGGCTGTAGCCAACACCCAGTGCCTCTGAAGAAGGCTTAGAAGCACGCTGACGCATGCAGCAGAAATTGGGGGCAGGGGCAACCAGCAAAGTCCAGAAGCATGGGAAATACCCTAGTAAAACACAGGTAAGGCTATGCCTAGATCATCCCTGACCCCAGTGGCTGTCCATCCTCTTTTTGTGCCCTCCAGGGATGGAGACTCCACAGCTTCCCTAGGCAATCTCTTCCAGTGCCTCACTATTCTAACAGTGAAGAAGTTTTTCTGGATATCCGATCTAAACTTACTTTGCTGCAACTTCAAACCACTGGTCCATGTCCTTCTTTCTGCAGCAAGAGAGAAAAGTTGTTTTTTTTTTCTTCTTCTTGGCAGCCCTTCAAGGATTTGAATACTCTGTTATGTCCCCTCTTAAATGGCTTTTCTGCAAGCTGAACATTCTTAGCTCCTTTAGCCTCTCCTTATATAACTTGTTTTCCAAGCCCTTTATCATCTTTGTTGGTACACATTGGGAGTAAAACTTGCCTTGCTCCTGCTTGTGAACTGTCTGGGTTACATGTGTTCCAGGGCTGGGGCACTTTAATTAGAGTGGTTCTTGGACCATTAAAGTGCCCACAGTGTCAGTATCAGCATCCCTGAACTTCAAAATGGTGGTGGGGGCACTTTAACTAAATCTCATTGAACAAGCTTTAGTTAAAGCTCCTTTACCACCATTCTGAAGTGCTGGGGCACTGATGCAAGAGATGTGGATGCTGGCTGGAATGCGCTAATTAGCACGCTCCACAGACTCAATTAATCGAGTGTGCTCCAATGTGTTGTATTATAGTGCGTCAGAGCAGCCTCCTGGCACATCTACAGGCACCCTTTCTTCTCCATATCCTTTAAAAATATGGAATCCAGATTTAGTCGAACCAGTGTTGAGTAGAGTAGCACTATCACCTCTCGTGTCTTGCACCTAATGTTTCTACTGATGCATCCCAAAACTGCATTTGTCTTTTGTATGACTGTATCGCACTGCAGACTCATATTGGGTCTGTGCTATACCAACCCTGCCAAGCCCTTTTCCATGGTGCTCCCATTCAGCATGGTAGCACCCATTTTATATTTGTGGTTTTTTATTATTCCTTCTGAAGTGTAGCACCTTGCATTTGTTTACATTGAACTTCATCCTGTTAGCTTCAGCCCAACTTTCCAGTCTGTTGAGATCCTTCTGAATTGTGCTCCCATCCTCCTAGTCCTTCCTAGTTTTATGTCTTCTGCAAATTTACTCAAGAAGCTTTCTATGCTGGCATCCAAATCGTTAATAAACATGTTGAACAGCACTGTGCCCAGGATACAGTCCTGTGGTACTCCACTTGAAACCTCTTGCCATTCAGACATGGACCCATTAATAATTGCTCTTTGCTTGTGGCTGTTGAGCCACTTATGTATCCACCCTGTAGTAGTTTTTTCTATCCCACATTTCTCTAATTTGTTTATGAGAGTGTCATGTGGGACCTTATAAAAAGTCTCGCTGAAGTCCCGATACACTATATCCACAGCATTCCCTTCATCCAGTTAGGTAATTACTTTTGTCAAAGAAAGAGATCAAGTTTGTTTGACACTATTTGTTTTTCATAAATCCATGCTGGCTACTTGTGATCAGTCTTTTCTCCTCCAGATACCTGCAAATGCTCTTCCTTAGGATATACTCCAGTCACTTCCTGGTATTGAGGTGAGGGTAACCAATCTGTCGTACCCTGGGTCCTCCTTTTTGCCTCTTTTAAAGAGGGGCACTATGTTGGCCCTTTTTCCAGTTCTCTGGCACCTGGCCTCTCTCCCACTATTTCATGAAGATTGTTGTCAAGGCCTCCTACATTTCCTCTGCCAATTCCTTCAGTACCCTGGGATGAAGTTCTTTCAGCCCCATTGACTTGAATTCATTCAGCTCCAAGAAAAGGTGTCTGACTGTCTCTTTTGTTATCTCTTCCCTCAGCTTGCCCCCTTCCTTATCAAGATAATTCTTATTAGGTGTCTGGCTGCAGCTTAATTTTTTTGTGAAGACCTGAGGCAAAGTAGCTGTTGAGTAGATTTGCCTTCTTTGCATTATTGGTTTGGCGTTCCCCTGGCTCATTTTACAGAGGACCCACAGCTTCCTTGGTCCTTCTTTTCCTGGCCAACATACTTATAGAAACTCTTCTTGTTGTCCTTAACCTCCTTTGCCAGGTGCAGCTTGTTCTTTGTCTTCCTGATTTTTGTCCCTGCAGGTCCTTGCTATTTCGTTGGTGACCTGTCTGTTCATCCATTGCCTATATGCTTTCCTTTTGCATTTGAGGCATTTTAGAAGTTTCTTGTGCTGCCACACTGGTCTCTTGTCATTCTTGTGCTTCCATTGTGTCAGGACAGCTTCTTGTTAGGCTTCTCATATTGTGCCCTTTTTAAAGCTCCCATCCCTCCTGTGCATCTTTATCCTTTAGTCTATCTTCCCATGACAATCCTCCCATGGAACCATTCATATTGGAACTCCAAAATTTCCTTGAAGACATGCATTGTGGTAGAAGATAGTGACATAGTAGCTTGTCTTCAATCCTTATATATTTGAATAAGTAGTGTTGACTAATGTTTATCCAAATTGGCCAAAAGTTCATCATAAAACCTCTTTCACATTGACAATTGCAGGATAAAATGAAAAAGCAAACAGTACTGGGTATGTCTCCTGTCAAAATGTTTGTGATTTATATAGCAATGTATAACGGTCCTCTAAGTTCTGCACAAATATTAACTAATTTGCTCCAAACCTTAGTAAGACAACATTTCTTTACGATTTCTGATCCCAAAAAGGGGAAAGTGCCAGAAATTCCATGAATGCTACTTGAGACTTAACTATTGCTATTGGTTATTTTTACATGGATGGTACTCAGATACTAAAATGATGGGCAGCAGTATACAGCCTTAAGATGCACCAGTGTCATTAACCCAGTTTACATGTGGGAAAGCACAGCTAAAAAAGTCAAGTTACTTAGCAGAGGTGCTATTGGAGAGATCCTGACTGTTTATAAGTTTTGTCTGCTATTACATCTAATAGGTATTATAGGACCGCTAGTTATACCCTAGTGCCAATCGTGCTTGATGCTGTACAGATAAATAAATTTGACACTGCCTTTGAGAACACTTTTGATAGGAGTTGCCCTACTGGACAGTGTTTCATTATGTATCCTGTTCCTAAACATGACTAATGCCAGGTGCTCCAGGGTAAGAATTAAAATTATCCCCAAGCATCGTTGATCTCACAAGGCCTTGTTACTGTTTGTAATGTTAAGTTTAATTATTAAGGGCTTGGCCCTCCACTGATTATATTTGGATGGCTCCAGTGACTTCAGTGGGATTATTCCCAGGTGCACAGTTAAGCACATGATTGCAGGTTCTCTTGGTTCTGTAAAGATGTTGAAACTTTGATGTTTATAGGTGCCATGCATTACTATTAAGTTTGTTATGTGATGTACTAATTTACTCTGTGTCAATTAAACTGTGAGAGAACACTATAAGAGAATGGGATTGTGTAGTAGTTAAGCTGATTCTACTTGTATGAAACAGCCTATGGTAGTGAACAAAATGATAGCTGAGCTTGAGTGCAAACCAGAAATGAAGGGGAAGAGATAGTGCAGAATAGGAAATACTTTAAACTGCTCCTGGCCCTAACCATGTGTATAAGTAGGAGAGAGGGCTCTGGGATTACAACTGTCTTTACAGGATGTACAGTTTTGTTTATTACAGGACTTTTCAGCCAAGACATACATTTATTGGTACACTGTTTTACCCAATCCGTTTGTATTTCTTGCAGCTATTAGAATGTATCTAATAAAATAGGGAGGGTAATAATCAACTTTATTTTTTTAAAAACAGTTCCTTTTAAAAAAATTCCTTTTACAGGACAAGTTTAATGCTTCACCCCTAAATAACTGACTTTGGTACCTGTTGCACTGATAGATGCAACACTGCATGTGTCTGAAGATACATTATTTAAAGATATATAATGGGGCTTGCCTTTTAGTTCTGGAGGGTGAAGTTTGCTTAATATCTGTAGAACAAGTACAGCAAGAATTGGTTTGTACTACGTAAAAGTGCTACTGATCTTAAATTACCAGCTAATTTTACCTAAAATATAGATTAGCATTGGCTGGGATTGACTTCTGTCCTCTACTGAACCCTGCCAGGTTCAGTGTTAATGGAAAGGTAAAAGGCTCTGTATTACATTGCAAATCCTCTGAACTGGTCCATCCCTTCTGGGTTTTCCTTTTGAGCAAATTAAATGCTCATAAACGGAGAACATCTAGTCCAAGAAGCTCAGTTAAAGTACAGTGCATATAAATGTTTCCTGCTGGGTCTTAGTGCATTTCAATCCAATTGTGTTATATCCCTATTTCATTAGTGGAGTCCACCAATCCTGGAACCCTAGAAACACTAAATGAACTGGCTTGCTTGTTACCTGTGTAAAGTAAATGAGTTTCTATCATGTCACAGACACAGAGATTAAGAGAATTTGTTATGGTCATACAGAAAATCAGAGTAACACACAGGAATGCAAAAAATAATTAATGCTGATTCTTAGAACCCAGCATACAGCTTGAAAATAAATTTTTATCCCAGCCCTCATATTTCTGGTCCTCATGGTTATTTACTTCTTAAATAATCGTTATGGCTGCTCTTATTTTTTGTTTGCTAGCAGTACCACATTGACCGCAAAGGATGTACTAAGTAAACAGAACACTTCCACCAGTTAAATGAAGTCAAAATTTAAGAGCACATTAACATATTTGAAAAAACACTAAACAGTCAGGTGCTGGATACTCTGATTGTTGAATTTTTTTTTTGTTTAGGACGGTTTTCACATGCAAAGGACCCAAAATAACTTGTCTAGTGGCCTGGATGTTATGGGACTTAGAGCCATTAATTTGTGATCTTGGTCAAGTCACCTTCATCTAAGGTGGTCCAGTGTGAAAACTCCTAGGTTGGAGTGGAGTGTTGCAATACTCTATCCAAATCCTATTAATCCATCCTTGACAATCTTGGCTTTTAACCAATGCAAATTCACTTTTGAAAGATCCCTGGCTAGATCCTCAGGAGGTGTTACTGGAGATAAGCCAGTATGTATCTGTGGAATTAGATACATACCAGGTTCATTATGGAAATTGTTTTCAGGAAATTTTTGATCTATCTTTTCCTGGAGGTATAAAGAATCTGTGTATTCACTAACAGGACAAAGAAACTGACATCTTAGTAGTAAAAAAAGAAAAGATACCACAGAGCACAGAACCCATTTGCAATAAAAGGAAAACTGTGTTGTTGCAGAAGTGAAATACTAGGTCAAACCCAGACCTTGTAGAAGGAATTGATGATCTCTGACGTTGCTGGAGATGCATCCACTTATGCCATGTCTGAATCTGGCCCAGGTGCAGTCTAACATAGCAGAAATGATTAATTGAATTTTTAAACAGGAGCATGTCAAAGTCAGAGGAGGAGGGGAAGTTGTATGGAAATAGTTATGTTCTTCATATAACTTTGGTTCAGTCTGTTCCACATGAGGCATAAAGGTATCTCTCTGGAGTACCAGAAAGAACAGATTTATGAACCAGATGTGACTTTGCATTTATACAGGTGTGACTGGCTTGACTGAAGGGCCATTTTGAAAAGAGACTGAGTGTCTCATTATGTAATCAATATAAATTACTGCTTGACTTTTACATGTGTGGTATAAAACAAACACGCACCACTTGTGTTGGACTTCTTCTTGTGTGCATAAAAGAGGACCTGTCCTCCTTATGCTTACAGAAAAAGCACATGGGCATAATGCATCTATTCAGTATTCATAAAGAATATGGTGGCTACTCAGCTCTGCTGATGGTAAAGAGAAGTCAATTTCAAAATTCCAGCAGACTGAAGTCACTGATTATTGCAAGTGGAAATTATGTTTATACATTTTTCTTTCATAAAGAAATGTAATTAGTGGTTCAGAAATGTTTATATGGATAGCATCAGCTGAATCTTGTTCCCAGGCATCGCATACCATGTTGTTTACATGCCTTCTCCCCCTCCTTACTTAAGATGCACCATACGAAAATGGAACTGTGTAATTTCAATGCTTCGGCAAAAGTTCCTGCTACAGCTGTGAAGTTTGGCCAAGCTGGTTCCTTAGATGGCAACAATATATTATGTGCTGTAATGCATGTGCATGCACATGTGCACACATACACACACTCACTCTAATTCTTCAGGATTAACTGAGTCTATGTCCTGAGCCTTGTATGAATCTTGCAGGCACCACTACTGAGGCCAAATTCCCCATGACAACTGAGTTAGGACAGGAGGCTTGACCACTTGAGTAATGTATAGTTTCTCATCCAAAAATTCTTTCCAATCCAGTGTTGGATCACAAACACTAGAGTTCTGTCACTGATTTAGTGTGTGACTTAAGAGGAAGTCACAATGACTTACCCCCCTCATCCTGGCACAATGTCCTGCCCCACTCCACCCTGCCCTATCAGTAGTTCCAAAGAAGAACTACTGTCTGTCTACCTGTGACTCAGTGTTACAGGTAGGCAGCAAGATGCAGCAGCAGCACATGGCTGGGTGAGTGGGGGAATGGGCTATGTGGGCTAAAAAACCCTGAGAGACTGCTTCCCACAGTGGGCTGCGTTCCTGCTCAGACACCAAGTGGAATTGTCCTTCTTTGTCTCTCCTTCAACATCCAGTCTTGTTCAGAGAGTGAGCTACAGTC
>NW_017729022.1:87392718-87395778 GCF_001723915.1 Gavialis gangeticus
TCCCACAGTGGGCTGCGTTCCTGCTCAGACACCAAGTGGAATTGTCCTTCTTTGTCTCTCCTTCAACATCCAGTCTTGTTCAGAGAGTGAGCTACAGTCAAGGTCCTGGTTGTTTGATTTTTTTTTTTTTTTTTTTTAATGGACCACCCCACCTTTTTTGGAACGGGTGCTTTTTTCCTTTTTTTTTTTCCCTTTAACACCCAATCTTGTTTGGAAAGTGGGCTACCGTCAAGGCCCTGGTTGTTTTATTTTTTTTTTTTTTTTTTTTAATGGACAGCTCCACCTTTTATGGACAGGTGTCTTTTTAGCTTTTTTTTTTTTTAACTGACTGTCCATAAATTTATGGACAGTTGGCAACTCTGTTGGGGAATAGCAGTAGCATATACTATGCAATCTGAACATCCCTCCCAGCTTTATAGTCTATAAATATTTCCAATGGCATGTCAGACCTAACTTGGGTTGCAAGCTTGCTGTAGCAGAGAGCCTAGGTCAAACGTGAAAAAGCTGAACTAATGCAAATAGAGAAATTGGATCATTTCACAGGGGTCTCATTTTAATATCAGGGATTTTGTAGTCATACCAATCTTTCTTATTTCTCTGTCTTACTCCTATCTTATTTTCAGACACTTCCTTTACTGTTCTGAATGTTTAATTACCCCTCTTCAATATTCATATCTTCTGTATCTCTTAGTGCCCAAAATTTGTTGTAGAGTACATTTTTTAAGAGCATCTCTGTTGATCATCTCTACTTGAGTCCATTGGTTACACTGGCTGCTCTTCTTTGATAATCTCTGCCTAATTTTACTCCCACAAGGAAGTGATCAGAGTTACAACCTGCTCTGCAATATGAGCAGACTTCAACAAGGCTAGTGTGCCACCAATGATCAGCAATTACATAGTCAATCTGGATGCAAATTCTTTCATCAGGAGAGAGACATTTAAATAATCAAGGACGACTCTCTCAGGTTAGTTTTCCTGAGAGAAAAAATGATCTGTCTACAAGTTCAGACAGAAGCAAAGAGCCTGCAGTATGGATGCCGGGCATCCAGGGGACCTTAGAGCAGCTAGCCCAGCAGAGAGCTTTTTAGGCTTTAAGTGAATGCAGGTGGGGATCCAGGGTCAGGGAAGGTGGGGGCAGGGTCTGTGCCCTGCACAGAAGAGTCCTGCAGGCTCTTCCTTCTCCTGTGCTGTGTTGGAGCACAGCTAAGGCTGGGCAGGGAGTATTATGCTTGTATGCTTCCTTGCACCCAAGTGCTGCAGTGTGATTCAGGCAGAGAACAAGGCAGGAGCAAAATGCATCTCCTGCTTCAGCCATGGGCTTTTTGACCCCAAAACGCTCAGTGGTCATGTTCTGCTCCCTGCTTGGCTGAGGCTGACACAGGACAGGGAAGAAGGAAGCAAAGCACACTGGGATTGCAGAGGTCGGCTCTGCATCCGTTGCCTGTACAGAAGTTCTGTCTCCTGAAAGAGATTCCTTGGGGAGCCAGTTCACTTGGTTGTTTCCAAGTTATTTTCCTCCCTAAGTGGCCATTTTTACTCTGGGAGAAAAATTATGAATTTCTGTACACTCATGGTTTCTCCAGAGAGAGCAGGGACTGTCCCTGGGGAAACTGAACATCAGTACAAGCCCAGAGAGACATTTGGTAGTCTCTTAACTTAATCTACAGAGCAAATGGTTCCTTAAGACAAACTGCTTCCTAACAAAGAAAAAACATCAAGTTAAAATTCTTGAGTTTGCCAGCACTGCTGAGAATCTGCTTATAATGCCTCAAACATGTTGATTTGTTACTAAGCTGAGCCACAAAATTGTCTTAAATCACTTCCTTCTTGACCAGCAAAGACGGTTTTACTTTATCATTTGTGCTTTTTTTCTCTCTCCACTCTGCTTCCTTGATCAGATACCCTCATCTGGCTTACTAATTGTACGGGAATATAAAACCACTGAATAGTTTATTCAAGCACAAGTTTGACAATTACATTGTAATACATTGCTACATGCTGTGTTTGAAACCATAGCAATTAAAAGGCTATGGTCAGCTCCATGGAAGTCAATGCAAGTCTATCCACTTGTGGCACAGAATATGGCTCTAAATGTCTCAAAGCAACGGAGTTGAAAACAAACAGCAAAAAGTAGAGAGAAGCTTCTTTGCTCTCTTTCTGAACAAGGATCTGAAATTCCTTGGTAGGTTCTCTAGTGACAACGCCTAATTAGAAATATAATGCTGTCAGGACATACCTGTATTGCCTGATCATGCCTTAAGGGCATGACATGTCTAGTAGCTTTTGAAAACAACTGTTTCCAAATTTTTGTGTGTCCCTTTCAACACATTCATATCTGAATATGATACTTAAGCCTTCAGAGTCTGATCCAAAGTAGCCAGTGGAAAGAGTCTCTTGTTGTCTTCAGCTGATGAAGTAGTCTGTAGCCTGTGAAAGCTCATGACTGTCTGAACCAGTTAATCTCTGAGGGCACTTTTATACGTGCTCGGAGGGTAAGGAGAAGGGGCCGTATTTTAATAAGACCAGCTCTAATTGAAGCACTGCTGTGTCTCATGTATCAGTGTCCCTGTGCTTAAAAATGGCGGTGGGGGCACTTGAACTAAAACTCACTCAACAAGCTTTAGTTCAAGCAGCCCTGTCACCATTTTTAAGGCTGATGCACAAGATGCAGGAGGCAGCTGGAGCGTGGTAATTACCATGCTCCAACAGATTAAGTCTGCTCCAATGCACTGCAAGGCGCCACCTAAGGTACCACCCTGCCCTATCTTCTCATTGTCTTCGGCAGGCGTTGATCAAATGCTGAATAAGGGTAACAGGTAATTATGGGTGATGTAATCGTGCTGCTTATCAGAGCAGTGGCCCCCAAGTTTTAACTTTTACACATACCCCCATTCATACTGACATTTGTTTACAATCCTGTGTTTTTATCATTAGGATGAGAATTGGAGAACAAGGGAAAAACAGAGGGCTGAAATTGAATCAAACATCTTTTTGGTGCTTGACTGATATTCAGGCCAGTGCTTATAGATTCATAGATTCAGGGTCGGAAGGGACCTAGTA
>NW_017729022.1:87395789-87405685 GCF_001723915.1 Gavialis gangeticus
GCTGGTTCCTACTGCTCAAGTGCAGCACCCTGCACTTGTTTGTATTGAAACGCAATATGTGCTGCACTGTTAGAGTGAAAGCTTTTCTGAGGAACCTCAAACATTGGCATGAGCACTCAGCCATTTCTTGTGAGTAAATGTATGTATATCTGAAAAATGCCCACTTAAAGGAACAGAAGGCTGTAAACATTAAGCTGGCCTCTAATTATCTAAGCTTTGCTGATGTAAAGAGAAATAAAATAAGGTTCTTGAACTGAAGAATAAATGCACGTGCACGTGCACGCACGCGCACACACACACACACACACACACACACACACACACACACACACACGGTAGTGTATGATAACTTTGGATTAAATATAGTATTACATTTTTGAAATGTGTGCATGGTTAGCAGCTTTAAGCACTGGATGCTGTCGTTGATTATAACAGTGCCGAACTTTATCTGCAAAATTGAAACCTCTGACTCTAGTACAGCAGTAAGTGAAACCTAAGCACTTGTAATCTGTAAAAATAAATGTAATTACTTTAGTAAATGCATTACAGCTGGCTAGGTTTAATATTAAGATACCCACTTCATATAGCTGATTAGTGACAGAGGGCAGAGGTGGTGCTTTGTGTTGTGCCATTCAGGCTGTGTGAATATATGTGTGTGTGCAGTCTTTGCCTTAAATTGTTCTAATTTTACACTTAAAGTGAATTAAACTTGGTTTGCAATGCTGCCCTTTGCCAGTTTTTCCCATTCTGCACTTAGCTAAAAATATCTTTGGGGAGAAATTTTCATGAGGGTCTTTACATGCTTTTGAAAATGTCGTTCTTTCTCAAAATTTGAAGAAATGCTAAATTTTGATGTCCTTTTAAACTGGAAAGGAAACCTGAAGGCCTTTCATTGACATAGGCAAAGGTAGTGCTGAATCACTGGGTATAGGAATCTGTATAGCTGCATTTCATTTTTCATTTGCAGTGTGATTTTGGCAAGTCACTTAAATCTCTTTGTGAAATGTGTAACTGTTGAGATGTTCAAAGCAGCATGGGGTTTAGGGGCTATGTACAGCAGAGGTACATTAACGTAATCTGATGGAACTACATTGACAAAGCTTTATATTGTGTAGCACTACACATGGCTGCATTGGCACAAAGCTAGGTTTATACTGGTATAGTTCACTCTGGTAGCTTGTGGGTACTCAGAACCAATTTTTTTGAATCCTTTCCTATAGGCCTTAAACACACGACATAATCAAAGGGTCAGATGTGTATTTATTTCCTATATACGTTTGGAAAGCTCAACGAGCATACTCCTGTTATCTCACAGGAGTGTTATAACTTGAGACTTAATTAATGTCTACAAAGTGCTTTGAGATCCTCAGATGACAGGTGCTCTAGACGTGTTAAGTGCATTGTGATATTGTTGACTGAAGTGATGCCCAGGAGTACAAGTCAGTCAACATCCCTGATAAGGCTGTCATCAACTGCTAAGCTTTCTGTGTTCCTGCTCTTTGATCTAGCCAGTTTCCAAATCCTTCTCCTTGGCTTGCTTTGTCCCCTTTATAAAGAATGTGTGTTCCTGGAGCTTCCTAGGCCAACTCACTTTGGGTGGCTACATCCAAACACTATAAACAGTATAAATTACTAGGCTTACAATTTCCATTTCAGTTAGTGGTGCCAGGCATTTATAGCTTCACTCTGTGACGGACAATAGCCTCTAGAAATTATTATTTTAAGTAGCCCCTGGAGGCTAAAGAAAAAAGGCACTGAATAAAATAACTAGTAAGTCTATCAGCCATCTACAGCATTTTTCTCCTCTTAGAACAAACCAAGGGCAAACTTCAAACAGTTAAGAGTCTCGCAGTCACAGCCAGCTTGGCAGAGGTATGACAGTTATTGGTAGGGAGAGCTCAAGGAGACGTCTTCTGCATCACACACCCATGCAAGTCGCAGCTATAATCTCACTCCTTGCTCTCCTAGACAAAGATTCCTACTTGCTCACTAGCCCCTTGGCAGCAGCAAGGCAGAAATTCCCAGGGCATGGTCAATGCGTGGGTTATTTTCCAGCATGGTAGCAGGAGTTGTGGTTATCAGATTTTACATCTCCTCAGCAATTAGCCTCCTTCATTGGCTCATAAGGGTCATTGTGGCAGGAATGCAAATTACAGCAGTCTTTAGGGATGCCCTAGCCCAGTAAGTGCCAACCTTTTCAGCAGGTGTCACAAATTAACCCTGCGCCTTCCTCCATTGTCACTTGGATTCCTTCCTTCTGTCAGACCTGCTGCTTAGCATTCTGCTTCCTATGCTGCGTTTCTGGCCCTGTCTCCTGCTCTGCCTTTTTGCTTCCTGCCCTATGTGTTGCTGCTGTTCTTCCTGGCCCCTCCCTCATCTGCTGCATGCCACACACAGAGCGTGCTTGTGCCACTTGTGGCTCTTATGCTGCAGGTTGGCCACCCTTGCACTAGTCTTTGCTGGGTGACCATGTGGGCCATATCAGTCTTTCATTAAGTTCTCGGCCCTGCCCCAGCACAGGCCACAGGTGTGAATCTGGTCCGTTGTATATAATGGGTGCCCCTGGCCTATTCTTCTGTGCTCATTGGTGGAGGGGAAGGTAAGGTCGATATGTACATTTACAGACTTAACTTGTGTTATGTCTGTGTTATTTAGTTTTCACTGAACCCAAGTTCACCTAATCAGATGCATAGGGAGAGTGTATGGCAGACTTGTAAAAAAGAGCTGTTCCTGTGACAAAAGGTATTTTGTCTGAGCCTGTGAGACTTTTTGGGACTGCTGCGTGGGGAAGATGGCAGCTCAGTTAGCCTGATCAAGCCCTGTTTCTCACCTCCCCTCCCCTGTTCTGGTGCAGGCGCTGGCAGTAAAAATCACACCAGAGCCCTCAATGTTTTATTTCTTTGTGCAGAATAAATGTTGTTTTGGGGTGACCAGGGACTTCACACTACAGATCTTACTCAAGCAAAGCTCCCATTAATTTCAACACAAGTGACTTCTAGTAGAATTTTTCTTGTGCGTAGAGCCTGAACTCAAGCTTCTGTAGACAAAATTTGTTTAGTTTACTTGAAAAAAAAAAAAAGTATATACTGTAATGGACAGTATATGGCACATAAGTCAAGCTACATAAATACCCTTGGATTTTTGTGTTCTTATATTCGTCCATGGATAATATTTAGAAAATATAGTCATTAAAAAAGTCTAAAGGAATTTTGATTGCCTTTCAGAAGTAGTAAAGTCAATAAAATGCTCGGTAGAGATTGTATGTCCTGAACATATTTTATCTTGACAGGTTATATGTTATTGAGAGAGGTGACTAGAAGCCAAGTTAGGACTAGAGTTCTTCTATTATAGGCCTGTCATAGATCAATGCTACTTTCAAAGGGAAGCTTTACCTCTGGACTCCCCAAAAAGCCTTATTTTGTCTCCCTCTCCTGAAGGACCACCTAAAGCCAGCCCTCTGGCTTTGAGACCCGGCTCTTCTCAGTCTCTGGGTTCCCCAGTGATCTGTAGCACCTCAACTTCAAAGAGCTCTTTCTTTTTCATTAGGTCTTAGGAAGGGGTATTTTCTTCTTCAAACCTGGGGGGTGGGCAGTTAGTGCCCAGGCCCCAAAGAGCACAGTGGCTGCTTGGCTCCAAACAGTCTTTGTTGTGCCACTGTAGTTCCCTGTGGTCTTCCTCTGTTCTCTCTGGGACTACCCTTTCTCCCCTCCTTTCTCTTCTTTCTGGGACTATCCTTTCTCTCCTCAGTTCTCAGAGCTGTCCTCTTTCCCCTTAGATATAGTCAGCCACATTCTCAAGACAATTGTTACAAAATGATAGTATAAACCGGGACAACACTTAAGGATTTGGGTGGGACAGTACCAAAATGTGAACATCAAGTCCTGGTTCTGGGCTGAATGACTCTGGGACAGCATTTGTCCTGGATTCTTTCTGGGCCGGATGCTCAAGTTGCACAAATTGGTATAACTCCTCTGAAGTCTGTGAATCTATGCCGAGTTACAAAAGCAAAGAATCTAGCTAGCCCCTTTATGATTTTGCACAGACCCACTTGCTCTAGCTTTACAAACAAACTGATTCTTTGTATCAAAGTACTATTCTCCTGACAAGTGATTTAATGTGAAGAGTGTGGTTTGTTTGGAGTGGGGTCAGTTTCCAATTAAGAAAAATAGCTATTGGTGTATCAAAGCATTAACATGTATGTATTTTGAACGGAAACTACACTGCATGTCAGGTGGGGAAAAACTATGCAGGAAGCACAAAAAGCTCTGTGGCTTCATTTACTTAATTTAAGAAAAAAAGAAGTGTAACACCCAAATGGCTGTTGGTTACATTTTACCCATCTCATTTAATACAGAGAGAGAATGCTCTGGCTTGTGGGCCAAATCCAGTGTGGGTAGCCATGTCATGCAGCTCGTGGGACTCCCTATGGGTCCAGAAATTTTGCGGCAAGGGAACAGTGGGAGCATTAATTTTCACAGCTACCAGAACTGCAGTAATTAGTGCTGCCACTGGTCCCACACTGCCAAATTTCTGGACCATGAGTTAGGGCTCCCCCCTCCAATCAGACATTCACTGTCGGGTTCGGGTGGGGGAAGGGGTTTGAGCTCTACTTTGGAGCTGATTCAGTGGAGGAAGCTGTCTGCCTGCTGTCTCTCTTCCTTAGCCTACTCCCCCTGCACCCCCAGCCCCAGCGCTGGTGCTGTCTGCAGGAGGGGAGAGGGAGTTGGAGGGAGCTGTGGGCTCCAACCTGAACTGGAGCTGGAGGCTGGGGTTTACTCAGCCTGAGCTTTTTATACTGAGGACAGGGAGGAGGCTGGGGGAGCTGCAAGGCGGGGGACAAGGTTCCTATATACCCCTCCCACCCCCTCCAGTTCAGGCTAGGCAAACCCCAGCCCACAGCTTCTTCCCCCGCCCGCATTTCCCCTCCCTTTCTGGACACGGCACTGGGGGTGGGATGGGGCTGGATCAGTGCAGCCCCGTTTGCATGCAGGGACTGACAGAAGTTCCTTAAGGTGCTCTGCTTTGGAGTGCTTTCATCTGATCCCTCATTAGATGAAGATTAATTTGCTGCATGATTGGCCACTTTTAAAGTGCTCTACAACCATGCATTTGTGTCATGGCAAGGTGGTAGACTGCTTTCAAAGGGGTGATTGCATGACAAATGTCACTTCTGTCAGTGCTCTGAGGAACTTTGGTTTCTATGGCTGTCAGTAAGGCACTTTCCATTTGTTTATTTTGGAGTGAGGTAATGTTGCAGTTGATTTCTAATGGTTGCCCATTTAACAGATAAAGAGCTTCCTATATATCTGTGATGTTAGTGGCCTACATTTTGATAAGTGGTTAGTGCTTTTTGGATGCTTCTGTTTGACTGTCTACCATGGTATAACTTGAGTAGTCTTGCCTTTCAGAAAGTGCTGAATACACATTGTCTGAAAATCTGTTTTTTAAAGGGGCATTGTGTTGTATATCTCAAATCAAGGAAAATGTGTAATCTTTCAATGAAAACAAAATAAGAAATGATAGATTTACTTGCAAGAACAATCACCATTTATTTATTCATTTCCAAAGTAGAAGCCAGCATGTATAATTTTTTGTAGCTGTACCTGAAAAAGATGTTATGTTTTGGTGCTATTTAATTAATAAGACTTTTCTGTTGGGATACAAACTGGAGGGCTTTTTTTTTCCTCCTTGTGTCCTATCCTTGATGCAGTGAGTAATACTTAAATTGCCAAATAATGGGTTTGAAAATGCAGCTACTGTGAGGATGCAGAAATCTGAAGACTGAAAACAGCTGAGAATCAGAACCTTAGTTTGGGTGAATTGGCTTTGCTTCTGGATGATCTCTATATAACTATAGATTTACAAACTAGAGGTGGAGTTGGTAGAGACTTGCAAAGTTTGATTGAGTAACATTTTTTTTCAAAAAGTCTTGTGATGTTTTTTGAGGAGCTCTGTCTCCTCCATTGTTTACAGCAGGCCTCTACAATTTGGCAATGAGAGTCCTTGGGCTGCAGAAATCCTTTTTTTGTTCCATAGAGTTCCATTCAAGATAAACTGCTAAGCTACTATTTTAGATGTATTTAGATATGCAATGGCATAGGTCACATCTAAATTACTTCTCTCCCTTGCAGGAGGATGTGTGACTTAAAGATGTGTCTGAATCATAGTGCCTCCCATTTCTTTTTCTTGGCATTACCATCCTTTGCTCAAGATTAGTGCCTAAAACCAGATTTTAGCCAGCCTTCATAAACCCTTCAATATCAGTTTATTTTTAGTTTTAGTTTTTTGTCCACCCATGGCCAAGCATGAAGTTGAACATTATGAGACTATCCTGCTGTGTTTTGAACTGGGTCCTTTGAGCAATTGGAGTACAAACTGCACCTAAGGGATCAATCCCAGAATTTACATTACACCTCGTGCACGCTCAGAGTTTGGGAGTTAAATCCTGCCCCACTTAAATCATGAGGAGTTAAAGCTCAAGTTAGGTGCTCATGTTACCATGGATACAGTGGAAAACCTCTTTCCTACTTCATTGGAAGTAAGTTCAGTTCTTTAACTTCTAGAGCAGTGATGTCTTATCAGGATGCCTCAACACTGTAGAGTACTGTGAGATCCTGGACACTTTAAAGGGTGCCACAGGGTATTACGCAACCGTTAGGTATGCAAATGCATACACATTTCACAAGATAAACACACAGTTTTCAAATAGGTTTTGACAGTAAGGATTCCTTTCTGACCTCTTGAGCAACAAAAGAATTGCTTCATTATTTTTTTTTTTTATAGTCAAGAAATGAGTGAACGCTAACAGCTTGCCTTGAGCTTTAAAACATTGAAAACCTGTTCTAGAGAAACTCATACAGCATGGGTTATCAACTGGGGGTACGTGTACCCCCTAGGGGTACTTGGAAAGATCCGTAGGTCGGCAGAGACGGAGTGCCGCCACTCACCACCCTGTGCCGCTGCTCCCAGGAGCAGGGAGCTCAAAGAGTTGTCACTAATCAGACTCTATTGAAGCTCTCTGAAGTTTGAAAAGTGCTTCATTAAATCTGTTGAATAAGATAATGAATGTAACTCAGTCAGTATTATATATAAAAGTTGTTGCTATCAGTTGGCTTATGGCACAGGAAATAATATTTGGTTTATGTTTAGTCCTTAGTAGGTATTAGTCCCCTGTGACTACAACTGTTACAACAATTAGTATACTAGAGGTCAGGGTTGAAGCACATTTCTAGAGAAGGCTAACGAAGCTGGCTGGCATTGCACCTTTGTTGTATCCATTTACAGAGAAGGGATGTCACCCTTCAGGTCTGGTTAGTCAACCACCTTTCATCAGCACAACATTTATTTATTTCCTGTTACTGAAATAAAACATAAAGTATGCATGTTCAATAAATCTCCTTGAACACTGTGCTAGAGTAACTGAACTTTTATGGTGATAAACAGTGATGCAAAATTAATATGGTGGGGCCCAATGTGAAAAAAAAATGTGGTCTCATAATAGATTATAATGCATGCATATATATGTTCTTATGCTACAGGCAGTGCTACTTAAGCATGTATTGCTTAGGGCTAAATTCTGTCATCTTTTCACAGCTTCCTATTCTTTAAGTTGTCCCATCATGTAGGGTCACAGAGTCTGACACAGAGCAAGTAGAAGTGATGAATTATGAGTTTCCTTATCAGTAAGTAGCTGCTATACATCAGCATCAGTCACTTCCTGTTTCATAATAATGTCTATAGTACTCCTGGGACAGGACTCAACATCAGTGTGGAATCAACTTTTTTTCATTATAATCATGCCTCACCAGGAAGCAGACTTTTTTCCCCCCTCACTTTCATTGGTACAGATCCAGATAATTTTTTTATTGAATTCAATTTATTTTGGATTTTTACCAGTATAACTAAGAACAGAATATTGATTCTGAAAAAGATGCTTAAGTAGCCAACCCTGTCATAAATTTAGTTTTAATTTTTTCCACCCTCCCTTGTTCTCTCTTTGAAGTCCTAGTCATTCAGGAAGGACTTTGAGTGCTGGAATCTGAAATGCTTTATTAATACAACACTAACAGCTTATTTGGGATGATACTTCCTTCTCATGCATTAACTTAACTCGCTGAGCAGCATTATCCTTTGTGGGATGTATTTTTTTTAAATAATTTGCCATTAGCAGGCACCAAGAGAAATTACTAGCTGAGATATTTCCAAGGAAATGATGGTCCATTTCATACTTCCTGTGACAGGAGTGTGTGGTAGCATTAATATGCCATTTTATACTCTGTTGTTTTAAAGTGTTGTTTAATGTACATTTGCTTGCTGAAATGAGTGCCATTGAAAATTAAATCCTATTTAGCTGTAGAAAAAATACAGCATATTCAGCAGAAGCACAGGCTTCTATCACGTTGTTCCAGGCTTGCCATGAAAGGACTCTCTTCTTTGGACCATCTCTATCCAAATATATTTTTGACATCAATTTAATTTTTTTACCTGAAAAGCTTGTTGATGAAGGTGTTCATTTGTGCCAGCTACCATTCTTTTTTGGTAATGTGAAACAAATTTCATTGGTATGAGGCCTGAGATCGCCAAAATTATTTTGCACAGCTCTGCGTAGTCATTGAATGGTACCAACTTGCAGTCCAGCTGGATTTGAAGAGGGCCTCTAAATTCCTTTACAAATATCTCCAGCCATATACTCATACAAATGTACTTAAAATAAATACATTAAAAAACTAGTACAGTCAAAACATATGTTGTATCCAATTCTGTTTTCCCAATCTGAACAGCAAATAACTCTTCTAAAGCTTTTTTAATGGAGAATGATTCCAAATAACACTTGGCTCTTTTCCAGCAACTAAAAGATAGCATTGAAACAGGAAATGCATATAAATATCCACTCAGCAAATATGCATCACATTTATTTAAGAGTCTAGAAGCTCAGAGTGTTCAGTCAACATTGGGCATATTCCAGTATTGCCAGGTTTACAGATTCAGTACTGTTTGAAACCTTAGGGAAAAATGTAAGTACCTATCAAATATTTGCATTTATCCACCCACTTGGATAACCTCAAATAGTTCACAAGAGTGATGTTTTAAGATTTTCCTAGCTTTGCTCAGTGGTTGTAGAAATTATGCAATTGTGTCATAACTACCAGGTTTTTGGTTTGCTTAAGTTCCAAAAGAACATGTCAGATAACTAAAATAAATATAATAACAGTTCAAAATCTAAGGAGAAGACTAGCCCTTCTTGTCTGTTCCCTTTCCTAGAAAGGGCTGGAAGCTTATTTCTGAAGAAAGTAAAAATGGACCATGGAAGTTTTTCATAAAAAGATAAAAATTGGTCACAGGATATAATTCAAAGTCAGCAAAATATACTGGGGCTCTACTTCTGTGACCCCTTCTGCAAGCAGCCCTTTCCTTATATGAATAGTACTAAAAGTTCCAGTGGGTTTAGTTAGATGAAATGGTTTTGTAAAAAGATTGACTTAGCTGAGTGTAATTTTATTTCACAATCTTTAGGTAGCTGTTCCTTCCAGAATTTAAAGACAGTATTTGTAAATGTGTACGAGTCATACTGTAGTTCTTCATGAACAGGGCTCTGATCATACACTGAAGCAGAAAAACCCTGGAAATGAGAGGGATAAGCAATAAGAATTAGAGGTAGAAAAAAGCCTATTAATTTTTCTTGGAACACTAGCATCCACGTTGTCTTCACAAAGCTGTGTAATTTATCCTCTTGCTGTCATCTTCATGTCTTCTCTATTGTGACCTTCTAAGTCAAGAACTTCCATCCCTGTCTGGTTTGTTTGCCTTATGAAGTCTTTGCTTTAAAGCATATTTCTTTTAGGAGGGTGGTCACTACTAGCCCTCACAGTAGAGAGAGAGAGAGAGAGAGAGAGAGA
>NW_017729022.1:87405705-87406416 GCF_001723915.1 Gavialis gangeticus
AGAGAGAGAGAGAGAGAGAGAGAGAGAGAGAGAGAAAAGACAAGTTATTTCCACACTACACAAAAATGTGGAACCCATACAACAAGGCTCACCTATTGTGCACATAGTTTCCATGCCAGTAGGTGCTGTGACCATCTCACTTTGAATATCTGTGCATGTACTGCCTTGGCGCGTGCGCCTGGTGTTGGGCACGGTGAGGTTTTGTGCAACCTCTGAAGGGGCCTCAGTCACTCCAGGAAGGACCCCAGCACTCACCTGCCATGACTTGGAATGTATCCTCAGTGGTGGCGTCTTCTGCTGGATTGGGCACTCCTCCCAACTGATACTCGTGGGGCTCCACTTCCCCTATACCACATACATATGCTAGCCTCCAACGGGCCACCTGATCTTGATGCGGCTTGCCCTCTGGTCATGTTGGTTCTTACTCTTCGCATCCCCTTTGGTAACTGGTCTTATTTTCTCACTATTGGACTTGGGGTCCACTGGGTGTTCACCTCTCCTGTATGCCTCTCCAGCTGTATACTGGCTGCCTGATGACTCCTGCATGCAGCTCCTGTTTTTGCGTCATCACCCATATCCCATTAAAGTAGGGCTACAGACAATAGAAAGGAAAAAGAGACAAAAAGGAAGCAACAAAGGAACATGCACAGGCAAAGGAAAAAATGGGAGGGACACAAAAGAAAAGAGGGCTGACAAGGAAGAAGAGATCAG
>NW_017729022.1:87406427-87408756 GCF_001723915.1 Gavialis gangeticus
TGCTGGATTGGGCACTCCTCCCAACTGATACTCGTGGGGCTCCACTTCCCCTATACCACATACATATGCTAGCCTCCAACGGGCCACCTGATCTTGATGCGGCTTGCCCTCTGGTCATGTTGGTTCTTACTCTTCGCATCCCCTTTGGTAACTGGTCTTATTTTCTCACTATTGGACTTGGGGTCCACTGGGTGTTCACCTCTCCTGTATGCCTCTCCAGCTGTATACTGGCTGCCTGATGACTCCTGCATGCAGCTCCTGTTTTTGCGTCATCACCCATATCCCATTAAAGTAGGGCTACAGACAATAGAAAGGAAAAAGAGACAAAAAGGAAGCAACAAAGGAACATGCACAGGCAAAGGAAAAAATGGGAGGGACACAAAAGAAAAGAGGGCTGACAAGGAAGAAGAGATCAGGTTGAATAGCTCTTCCTCACTCCCAGCCCTAAAGCCTGTGCCTGGCTGCATCCCACGACGCTGCCCTGCTCTTCACCTGTGTGAAGGTCTTCCTCTGCTTTTCCCTGGGTTGGATCCTCTGCTGCATGCCGGTGCTGCTGATGACTGGTGTGGAGAGCCTCCGCAGTCCCCGCTGCTTCCACCACTCTTCCCTGAGCGGGATCCTCTCCTGCACGCTGGTGTTGCCTATGACCAGCATGGAGAGTTTCTGCAGCCTCTGCTGCCTTGGATGTTCTCCCCCAAGCGGGAACTTTCTCTACACACTGGTGCTGCCTGCAGCTGGCGTGAAGAGCCTCTGCAGCCTCCAATGCTCTGCCATCCTCCCTGCTGGTGCCAGCTTTTATCCCAGCTGGACAGCAATCGTTAATGATGTCACCCAGTGGCTCCAGCTATAGATAAGCGTGGTTGATGAACCATGTGAGCGTTTCTTCTTGGCATGGTTCATCCTGTGTCCGGTGTCCTAAAGCAGGTAAGTGACCCCTGATTTCGGGGGTTTTCCTCTGAGTGTGGGTTACCCCCATCCCGGGGTCCCCCCTGGGGAGGGTTTCTTGCCCTCTTGTGATTGTACCTCTGGGACAGGCACATTTTTCACACTGAGGGTGATGAGCTATTGGAACAAAAGCTCAGGAAATGGTAGAATCTCTGATGGTGTTATCAAACCTTGAAGATATGTTTTAGTCAATCCTCAAGTTCTCAGGTTCAGTACAAGATAATTGGATGAAATATAATGATCAAATGCTCCCTTTCGATATTTAACTCGATTTTCAAGTAGAAGGAAATACTGCAATACATCAGATACAGTGTATGGTAGCTGTGAATAGCAACGATGCTTTCAAAGGCAACCGTTGTATATGTATCCAGGACAGTAGGAGAAGTGTCCACTCTTTCTGAAGGTCACCTTGGCCCTTTGTTCCCCTTTGAGAAATGGTAACTGGTGGCCACACAGGCTAAATGGGCCTTATTGCTGGGTGCCATACTTTTTATTTTATTTTTGTATACTCTACAAAATAAACTGCGACTAAGAGAATATATAACATTTGGAATTAAGGATATTCACAGGCTAGCTTCATGAATGCCCCCCTAAACATTTTGGAATCTTTCCAAAGCCATCTCAAATGTGTGCAATATAAACACATTATATAACTTTCTATAATAATCATATCTACTAATGGTTAATATTTATGCTAAAGCTTCTTTTTGGAGAAGGTACTATGGGAAAATTGTGTGGAAACATCTGGAAAGTTAAGATATACAAATAACTTGGTATGTGGAAGATAATAGTGAGCTTTGATGGGAAGGCTAATATTGTCCTATTTATTTCAGCATGACTCAGAGCTTCTGTGAATGAAAAAAAAGAGACAGTTAATGATCAGCAAGTTGTATACTTAAAGGCCATTCTGAATAAACTTTTCTTGAAAGTATTTAGATCCAAGTTTAATGTTGGCAGAACTATTTGTACCAATATTTTGTTAATATAATTCAAAGATAAATCCATGTAACAAGGAATATTCTGGTACAGTAGACCCAGCAGAACTATGCATATTGTTAGCCTGCAAACTTTCAGTATCGGTTACTAATCACATAACCCTGTTCCAAGGAATATTTTGGCACAACGTAGGTACTTTAGTGATGTAATGGAATTTCTAGAATACTATATGCTAATTATTTTAATCCACTACTTATACAGAGCAAAATAAATCTTACTCCAATGAGAGATTTTTTGCAAACCATGTGTAGTGCATATTTATAGCTGTGGGTATACAGTATCAGATTCTTGCATCAATTAGACCCAATTACTTGCTGTACTGATTTTAACTGTTTTATAGCACAATGTGTGTTCAATTAAAATCTTAAGATTTCTGTAAAAAAAAAAA
>NW_017729022.1:87408767-87410334 GCF_001723915.1 Gavialis gangeticus
TAAAATTTTAAGATTTCTGTAAAAAAAAAAAAAAAAAAACAAAAAACCCTCATACATTTGTTACTACAGTCCTAGAGAGGGGCAAGGCAGGTACTTTTCTTTGGCTTATTCATGACATTAAGCTGTAAATGTCTGTATTTTGATGACCTTTAATATCAAAGGGTATAGCTATACTAAAGCAATATAACTGTGGCAGGAAAACATATCCTAATGAAGCTAAAAATGGAGTTTTTTCTCTTTGAAGAACTGCATAGTACTGTTTTCTAGGAAGCTGTGCTTTACAAATGAGGAGATGAAAAAGACATTCTCTAAAATATGGGAACCAAAAAAAGGGGGGGGGTGGAATTGACAAATCCTTTTGAACAATTCTGTGGATAGGTGACTGTGCAACCTGAGGTATCATTCAAATCCACTCAGGGTCCAGGACCAGTGTTGAACTAGTTCTAGGATCAGGTAAGCCATTATTGGTTTCTTCTTGATCCTTTCCTCTCATCTGAGCCAGGAGAAAACTCTACAGAACTCAAGGCGCAGAAAAAAGTGACAATTTTTGCCTGATCTGGCCTCTTAAAGTGCTCTGCAGCCATGACCAAACACAAGTGTATGGCTGCAGAGCACTTTAAAAGGACCCAATCCAATGACAATCTGAATCCTCATTGCATGAGAGTTCAGATGAATATGCTCCAAAATGGAGAGGCTTCAGTAACTTGTCTGCCCTGCTCAGCTCAGCCCTGCTCCTGCAGCTCAACCCTGTTCCCAGTGCTGTCTTCAGAATCAGGGGAAGTTAGTAGAGGGAGTTTGGGCTGGGTTTTTTTCAACTGGTCCTGGAAGGTGGGGTTGATGGATTGGAGCCCCCTAAGGTGGAGTCCCACCCTTGCATTGGAAGGTGTGGCTCTGAGGTGGAGGGGTGGGAGGGCTCCAGTCCACCTGCCCCACTGTCCAGTACCAGCTGGGAAACCCCCAGAACAAGCTTTCTCTGCTCCCTTTCCTCCCTCCCATTCTGAAAACAGAGCTGGGGCTGGGAAGAGGGGTGCTGCTAGAGGAGAGCAGTTGCAGGCTTGCAGCTGCTCTAAACAGTAGCTTGATTCCCCAACTCCCGGGACCTAACAGCGACTATCTGTTGGTCTGGGGGATTATTGTAACTCATTGCACTTCCTGCAAAGCACCATCAGTTACAATGTGGAGCTGGACTTCTGTATGCATCTTTAGACTCCGGCCCTTAGAGCAGGTGTGGGGAAAATATGGCCCCCAGGCTCTGACCAATTTAATTTTACCCTGACCAGCTTACATGCTTTGCTGTCTCACTCATGCATGGAGAGCCCTGGCCCTGGCCAGCACACATAGCTTCTGGGTGGGGCCACTGCTGCAGCTACTGGGCAACCTTCTTAGTTTCCCCAGCCTCCAGTTGCTCCTCTTTTTGTATCCTTCCTGCAGTGCTCACACTGAGGAGCAGGTAGGGAAGCTACAGTTGGACAGGAGCATGGAGCTTGGGGCTGGGGCTGGTGGGAGCATGGAGCCCAGGGCCTGCAACCAGCAGGATGGCAGGAGCGCAAAGCTCAGGTGGGAAGGG
>NW_017729022.1:87415334-87416602 GCF_001723915.1 Gavialis gangeticus
CTTCCCTATCTCCATTCCTGCTTTCACTGGTGAAATAGTGGTGCTAATGCTGGAAAAACTAGTTTACACATGGTGCTGGCAGCCATGTGGTTAACTACTGTCTTGTCATCTGCACAGATTTGATAAACACAATAATAAAGCACTGGACAATCTGCATGTACACTCTTACTGTTCTTCCCTGCAGTGGGCTGAATCAGTTGCAGCAGCATACGGTTATCTTAAAGTAGGGGAGGGGGGTTGTGGGATGTGAGGGAGGGGGAGCGTGTAGGGATCCCACCATGCATCCCCACCCCCATGACGCACAGCCCCTGACACTGGTGGAAGCAGCAGTTGGTGGGCCCTTGGGATGCTTGTAGCCCACGTAGGTGCAGCTTCTGGTCAGTGGACAGCTCCAGCCAGTTCCAGAAGCTGCACATGGTGGCAAGGAGCATAGCCAGGCCAGCCCCACTCTATTGTGCAGGGTTCACATGAAGCTCACAGCACTCATGTGCCACCGGGGAAGCCCTGCATGGTGGAGCCAGCTGCCTTCCCTGCTCTCTGCCACCATGTGCAGCTCCTGGGACTCTGCTAGAAGCAGGGGGTGGGGCTTCTTACCACTTCTGATGGAGTCCTGGCAGGTGCATGTGGTGTCAGGGAGTGGGGAAAGAAGCTGGCTCCATCATGTGGGTCTCCCCCAGAGTGGCACCTAAGTCTCAGAAGCTATACATGAGCTCCATGCAATAGAAGTGGGCTGCCCTGGATCCAGTCCTTGGTGCTGTGTGCAGCTCCTGGAACTGGCTAGAGCTGTATGTTGCCAGGTGGCTCTGCCTGAATGGGCTGTTAGCACTCCAAGGGCCCACCATCTGCTGCTGCTGCCACCAGAGGCAGGAACTGTGCGCCATGGGCGTGTGTGTAGGGAGGGTCCATCACATCCCACAAACCCCATACACCAGGGGCAAGCAAATTATGGCTCACAGGTGAGGTCTGGTCCACCAGGCCATTCTATGCAGCCCATGGAGCCCTTAAAAATTTTGGAAAATTATTTTCTGCTCCTGGCTGCCTGTCAAAGATGACAGGAGCCTGGGGCAGTAGGACCCAGGGGAAGCCAGAAGCAGGACAGAGCAGCCCAGCAACAAGGCCCACATGGCCCTGCCTCCCATTCTCCTCCCACTCCTCCCTCCCCTAACCAGAAGCCTCTGCCAAGCAGGCTTCTGGCATGGGAGTGTGGGGCTGTTCCCTACTCCCCTCCATCACAGAGGGAAATTCAGATAAGTAGGGGGGGTGGGGGA
>NW_017729022.1:87417211-87417425 GCF_001723915.1 Gavialis gangeticus
CCCCACAAACCCCATACCCACCCACAACTCACACATCCACACCCACATCAACATGCTCCCTCACCCCACACCTATCCACAGATGCACCCACATGCTCCCCCACACCCCACGTACCCACAGCCTTGGTGCTGGGCCCCCCTTATCCCCCTCCCACAATATACAAGAGTAAGACTTCATTTTAAGCTGTTGTGCAATCACCTCTATGTATACTACC
>NW_017729022.1:87422425-87423586 GCF_001723915.1 Gavialis gangeticus
TGGGGGGGGGAGGGGGGTTGTGGGATGTGAGGGAGGGGGAGCGTGTAGGGATCCCACCATGCATCCCCACCCCCATGACGCACAGCCCCTGACACTGGTGGAAGCAGCAGTTGGTGGGCCCTTGGGATGCTTGTAGCCCACGTAGGTGCAGCTTCTGGTCAGTGGACAGCTCCAGCCAGTTCCAGAAGCTGCACATGGTGGCAAGGAGCATAGCCAGGCCAGCCCCACTCTATTGTGCAGGGTTCACATGAAGCTCACAGCACTCATGTGCCACCGGGGAAGCCCTGCATGGTGGAGCCAGCTGCCTTCCCTGCTCTCTGCCACCATGTGCAGCTCCTGGGACTCTGCTAGAAGCAGGGGGTGGGGCTTCTTACCACTTCTGATGGAGTCCTGGCAGGTGCATGTGGTGTCAGGGAGTGGGGAAAGAAGCTGGCTCCATCATGTGGGTCTCCCCCAGAGTGGCACCTAAGTCTCAGAAGCTATACATGAGCTCCATGCAATAGAAGTGGGCTGCCCTGGATCCAGTCCTTGGTGCTGTGTGCAGCTCCTGGAACTGGCTAGAGCTGTATGTTGCCAGGTGGCTCTGCCTGAATGGGCTGTTAGCACTCCAAGGGCCCACCATCTGCTGCTGCTGCCACCAGAGGCAGGAACTGTGCGCCATGGGCGTGTGTGTAGGGAGGGTCCATCACATCCCACAAACCCCATACACCAGGGGCAAGCAAATTATGGCTCACAGGTGAGGTCTGGTCCACCAGGCCATTCTATGCAGCCCATGGAGCCCTTAAAAATTTTGGAAAATTATTTTCTGCTCCTGGCTGCCTGTCAAAGATGACAGGAGCCTGGGGCAGTAGGACCCAGGGGAAGCCAGAAGCAGGACAGAGCAGCCCAGCAACAAGGCCCACATGGCCCTGCCTCCCATTCTCCTCCCACTCCTCCCTCCCCTAACCAGAAGCCTCTGCCAAGCAGGCTTCTGGCATGGGAGTGTGGGGCTGTTCCCTACTCCCCTCCATCACAGAGGGAAATTCAGATAAGTAGGGGGGGTGGGGGAGGCAGGGGAGGATTGTGGGCGATCATGCGTGTGTGTACGCAGGGAGGGAGGGAGTGTGTGTGTGTGTGTGTGTGCGCGTGTGTGTGTTCATAGGGCAAACCACAGCCCCCTCA
>NW_017729022.1:87428586-87436805 GCF_001723915.1 Gavialis gangeticus
GTAAGACTTCATTTTAAGCTGTTGTGCAATCACCTCTATGTATACTACCCAAACGCTTGTAAATTAGGGCAAAAATATTTTTTTGAAATCAAATTATTGAACATTGTAGATGTTCACTTTTTAGAAGATGATTTGTATTTTTCTGGTTCTGAGATGGCAAAACCTTTGGAGTACTTCCAGGGGACAAGGGGAGGGACTTCTAGTGGCAAAGGTCAGGGTTTAGGAGGTGGGACTTCTGGTCCCAAGATGGCAACCAGGGTGCGGGACACGTGTCAAAGGGCAGGGCTACTCATATGGCTCTCGACAGCTTGCCAAAACTCACTTAGTGGCCCTCCAGCTGAAATAATTGCCCACCCCTGCCATACACCCACACCCCGTTCATACACTCCAGCCTCCGCACATATACACAAACACACACCACACAATCCCCCACACACCCCCAACACACAATATACAAGAGTAAGATGCTATTTTTGAGCTATTATGCAATCATCTCTATACATGCTATGCAAATGCACATAAATCAGGACAAAAATATTTTTTGAAATAAAATTCAAATACATTGAAGTAGATGTTTGACTTCTAGTATATGATTTGGTTTCTTTCCAGTTCCAAGATTGCAACCCCACCAAAGGCGTACTTCCTGGGGGCAAGGGGAGGAACTTCTGGTAACAAAAGTTTGAGGTTAGGGGGCGGGGCTTCCTTTCCCAAGATGGTGACCAGGGAGCAGGGGACCTGTCAAGGGGTGGGGCTACCATTGCATCCTTGAAAACTCACCAAATCTCATTAAGTGGCTCTCTGGCCAAAATAATTCCCCACCCCTGCCTTAGAGATATCTGTTAGCTACTGGGTAATGAATAAGGTATTGTAGGCTAATGGAATAACCTTATTTATACCTGCCTAATGAATAAGGTATTTCGGGCTTGTGACCTGTGTACTGTTCTTGTATTGCTAAGTGGAGGAAGAGTCCCGTCTAGATCATGGAGGAGAAGGGAGGAGATTCTAGGGCAGTGATTTTCCGCCAGGTGCTGAATGGTGCTGCAGGAAGTGTGAGGAGATAAGCAGATAAGGGCAGGTTTAGGCTCTCCCTGCCCATCTGCTCCGCTGCCCTCTCTGATGCCTCTGCAGGGAGGTAAGCTCTGTAATAATTCATTCATTTTTGAAATGGGGCACTGCTCAATTCACAACAGTTATGGAGTGCCTCAAGTCTGACAAGGGGTGCCTTGAGTCTGAAAAGGTTGAGAGCTACTATTCTAGGAAGATGTTGTGGTATGGAAAGTGTTCAGGACCTCAGAATATGATAATATATTAATATATATACAACCTTCCTTTACCTTTTTCTTTAAAGATTTAACTGGACTTCTTGAGTGTCTGGAAGCATATTGGTACAGGAGCGAAAATATAAATGTGAAGCTAAATGATAAAAAAAGAGGAAAGCAATCTTGGTAATCTTAGGCCCCAGCCAATACCAAATTCCACGTGCTTTGTGGATACACCACTCGGGGGCGGACATCCCAAGCACACAGTTTAGAATTTGATGTTTCAGGGCTCAGTGGTGGCAAGGAAGATGCACAGAAAACTGTTGTGTGCCCTGAGTGCCTCCGTTTTTCTGTAACAAGTTCTTTAGGGAGACACAGGTTTACAAAGGAGAAATGGCTCTGAGTGAGATCATGGTCATACTTGCTCCATGAAGATGCTGGATTATTTTAATTAACTCTGAATTCAGTGGGAGCTGAGGAAGCTCAGCACCTGGTAGAATTAAGTCATAAATAAGCACTTAAATTGCTAAGGAAAATGCTGAATGTGTTTTACTAAATATTTCCTGCTTTCAAAGACTTGCAGTATGAGAGGCATGGGACAACAGCTCAGAGGAAGAGATTGTTGGTGAATGACTGCAGAAGAAGTGAGATTTGAAGGAGGAGCACAAAGGAGTTATTCCATGGGAAACACTGTTTCAGATAAAAACTGCAACACACTAGAAGTCATTGATGCAAGAAAAAGCAAGAGTAAGGAAATAGTAAAGCAAGGTGATTGGGAAGGAACACAGACAGTAAGAGAGAGGGGGACGTGAGGAAGAGTAGTTTAATTCTGCTGCAGTGAGAGCAATAAAGGGCCAAGAAGAGTGTACATGATGTGGTCATAGCATGTGGAGAAGAAAATGACCTCTACTGTGGCACTTTGGATATAAAGGAAAACTATGTGGAGGAGTGAGCAGAAAGCAAAATCAGTGATGAATGGCCTGGCATCACTTTTTTTTTTCCCTGAAGAGAAGCACCAGTGTAATAATAACTGAAAAAAATCGCACACTCAAGCAGTAATATGAAGAAAGCATAGAGAGCTTAAGAAACAGGGGTGAAAGTAGCAAGAGATGAATAATGTGGGAAGGTGAGAGAACTGAAGATGCCAGCAAGTTTCATTTCTTTGTAAATTTGGGAGAGGGGAAGGACAGCCAAGTTGCTGAGATGGGCAAAGAAAGGGAAGCTGAAAAAGGGAAAGATAAGTTCAACCTTTCTAAAACTAAAGTTTGATGGTGCTGGGACATTCCAGGTGAGACATCTTAACAAATATGTGAATGGCTAGAGGATGAGCAGATGAGGTAGAGTGATAATATGAGTCACTTGCCTGGAGGTGATAACTGAAATCATGTTAGGACATCAAGGTATCTTAAGCAATGCAGCAGCAGAAACCGAATAGCTGGGTGTACGACAAACAAAGGTGGTGGTGCCAGGAGGAAAGAGGATGACTGAAGACTTTTTTCCTCTGTTACCTCTAGCCTCTTCTTAAGTATTAGATATATTTACCCTGATAGGTATAACACTCACTTAGAAGCTTGTTTGTTCTCCATGTGTGATTGGACATATATTCATGGACTTCTAAATAAAAATAGAATGTGAGTGCTCCTGTGTAAAGCTTTGTTAAGGTCTGTCTCATGCTTAATGATCCTCATATTAATAGGAAGAAAGAAAAAGAGCAGAGGGTAAGTCTAGCAATGATGGGCTTGATTCCTTTGTGGTGGTTTTCAGCTATGATAGATATTATATCTGACTGAAATTAAGTCTGGGTTAAAGTTCAGATACAAGCCTAGTTCAACAGGCTGTTTAATTTTTAGACCTTGATGTTGGGTTGATTGCATGAGAAGTAAATTCCTTCTCTATAACTGATTTTTGCAGAATGCTTTTTAGTTGAAATACTACATGCATTTTACAAAGTTCATGTACCTCTGAAGTTTATTTTAAGAGATCTGTATTTATTTGGCGTAGATTTATTTCAATTATCTAATCAGAAGCAGGCACACAACTTCTTAGGCTGTCAAAGGTATTCAGGAATGTATGACAAACTTCAAAGGAACGCATAAGCTTTTGCTACACATCTTACCATAAGTTTGTATAGAAATGGCTTAGTTAATTATATTTGCTCTTTCTGGCCAGAAATTATTTTTAGGCTAAGTAAAACATGTATCAAATTGTCTTTCTGCTCTAGCTCAGTGGCTGACTAAATTGCCAAATGCTTATCTGTGTTGCAAGAGAATAAGCAAAATGACATCTTTTGTCCAATTACTAGCTGGAAAAATCTTGAGTTAACTCTGACAGATGCAGTCTTTTAAAATGCGGGCTTACCTCAGTAGATTAAGCAACAGGGATTTGTATCATAATGTTAGCATTTATTTGCAATGAGGAAAAGTTTGCTGCAGTTGAGTACTGTTTCCTAATGCATGTTTCTGTGAATATTTCAGCAATGGGCATCTCTGGGAGTGGAGAAAATGAACTTTAGTTAGTTGAACATCCAAGATCTTACGCTCTAAAATCTTGAGTGCATCTTTTTCTTTTAGGCACAATATTTCAAGCTGAATCTTAGCAATTTAGATAAGAATATTTATTTTCCTTCAAACAACCAGAGTTAGTACATGAAGCAGAAGCCAAACATGATAAAGTACTCAGATAGTATGGTGAAGGGGGAACTAGAATTGCCCAACTTGATGACACATGTTGCTGTTAGTAAAATGCATGGATTTATAAATGATAGCAGCATCTTTAGCTGCAGAGGTAAAGCTCTGCCAATTATGGTAACGATTTTAGCTTCTCCATACATGTCATGGCATGAGACAGTGGGACATCAGAGAAACTGATGGACTTGGGGAATTATATTCAGCTCCCTGTTTCATCATCACAGACTTTCCTTGTAACCTTGAACAAATCACTTAGGAACAAATCACTCAGCATCCTAATTACTATGGAAATCCGTGGAGTTAGGCACCTAATTAAGAATTAAGGATAGAGCCAAGAGAGGGCTTAAGCACTTACATATTATGTGCTGCAGTGCCTAACTTCTGGCCCCAGACTGGAATCCAAACCCCAGGAGTTAGGTACTTAGGAGCCCACGCTATGATTGGAGAGAGTAAGGATGGTGCTGAAGTACACTGGGCAGGAAACCTCTTAGAGCTAATCATCAGGAAATGCTAAGTATTGGAGTGTCCAAAATCCCACCACTGTCTGGAGTTTAGGTGCCTGAATTAAGCCTGTGAGGGGAGGAAGCCTGTATTCACTTGGGACCCAGAGCTGGGTACGTACACTTCTTTTTAAAAAGAACAGAGCAGAGGTCACCTTTCCTTTAACACATCAGAGAAGACCTTTCATATATTACCTTTGTGATTATTATAGCCCCTATTAGTGTGAGATCTGGATTTGATTACTTCCTCAGTCTTGGGGGAAGAGTTGTGGGGGGCATGGGTCAAAACATTGAGTGCCTTCACCACAAAGTTCAAGGCAAGGCTGGGGTGATTGCGTTCTCTACCCTCCCTTTTGAAGCTGGGCCACTCTTAAAGAAATGCAGGGCTCAAGGGCCTATACCTCTGAGTCTTTGCGGTTAGGGTGCTCACTTAAGGCGCAGACAGAAATTACATTTGTTATGCGATCAGCCCCTTGAAATTGCTCTAAAGCGATTCCCAAACAGAAGAGCACAGCTGCAGAGCCCTCTGATCGCTCAACAAATTAACCCTCATTGTATGAGGGTTCAAATGAAGCTGCTCCTAAGTGGAGTGACTTCATTAATTTGTGTCTGTTCTGCTGCAACAGCAGCCTGGTTTGAGCTGCTGTCCTTGGATGGGAGGGAGAGAAGGCAGGGGAGAGAGGTCTCTTCTGGGGTGTCCTCAGCCCTACTGGAGTGGGAGGAGCCGGTGGATAGGAGCCCCTCACCTTGGGGGGGCTCCAAACTATCCCCCCCACTCCCGCAGGGCTGAGAACCCCAGATTGACCTCCCTCCTCTGCCTTCTCCTCTTGCCATCCAGAGATAGCAATGGAGCTGGGGGGGGGGAGAGCGGAGCCAAAGGAAGGCAGCTTCTTTTCCTGGATTGGCTCCAAACTACAGCAAATCCTCCACCATCCTGATCCAACAGCTAATGTCTGTTGGACTGGGAGGATTGGTCTAACTCATGGTGACGTCTATGAATCACCGTGAGTTAGACCCAGGAACTGCACTTCTGTCTGTCCCTTTAGGGATAGGGAGTTCTGGGTTTTGATCCTCTGCCCCAAGGATAATTTTGTTACTTAAATCAATTATTATTTTAATATAAAATGTGTACATGCTTATCAAATACAGGGAGCTGATAGCTGGTAATTGCCATGTTCTAGCTCTAGTGTGGATTCACCACCATAGTGAATTAATCTCCATATTATTAGTAGGATAAATAACTCTATTTAGTTTTTGAATGAAGTGTTTGGAGAAAGCCTGAATCTGTCAAAGCTCACCTGGTAAAGTCTTGAAACATAGCTGTGCTATATTATGCCAAGGCCTATTTTGATCATAGTGGTCAGAGGGTGAGAGAGCTTAGTCTACTTCTCCCTGATCCATTCCCTGTTTTGTGTAGCAAATCTGTCCTTTTATTCATTTCTCTGTCAGGCACCAGCTGCCATTTTCCTTAATAAGAATGTTGCATGAGCGTTGCTGGAGGTTGGGTCAGGATAGGCATATACTTATTCATCTCCAGCAAATCTTGCACAAAACCCTTGATTTCCTTAAGACTTGGTGATTCAAGGTCTCATGTTCATTTTGACTGAGACCTTCAGTTTTACTAAGGATCCTACTAAAATTCTGGAGTCCTTAAATTTTCCTTGTCCTGCTGGGTGTGTTGTCCCCTGAAAAGTGAATGCTATTGAATAAAATACAGTTATTTTAGGGGGAGAAGAAACCTACAGCCCCATACAATATTCCTACAGGGCAAGAGAAGTGTTAAATGCTCAATGTTGGTCTTTCTTGCTCCTGGTGGAGCAGCTCAGAAGTCAATAGGATAGAATCACTGTCATCACAGAAGCAGAAGAATAAGCAAAGCTGTTAGGGAATCCTGGCAATGGAAAATTCCAAGAATATCTCTGCTTCCAAACAGAAGGAAAGGTTTCTCTTGGCTAGACTATGAGTATCAGTAAACCAAGGAATAAAGATCTACTGAAACAGAAATATTCCTGATGTAATCCAGTGTCACTTGAAAGGGGATAACTGCATTCTGTTTTTTTTCCTTGCGATTTAAGACTGCTTAGTTTGCAAATTGGATAGCTATGTTATGGGTGAAGTTGGTGCTGATCTGTACTGGTGCTAGCTGTATTGAGCACTTAATGTAGTAAAAGAATGCTACATAAATATCTTGAGTAGGAAGTCATGGCTGGTCTTATCCTAGCACTCACCCAGTCAGTTTGCTTAGGATAATAAATTATGCTTTTGGAAACAAAGGCAAGACTTCTTATATTAGAATAGTGACTACTACTTATTTTAAATGAATTACATGAATTTTAAATGAATTACATGCAATGTGTTAGTGTTATTTTTCTCCCTAAAGAACTAGAAGTTCTTTACAAAAGTTAATTATGTAGTATCTCATTATGGTAGGTTCGGTTTCCATTTTAAAGCAAACTGAAACAGAGGTTAAGCAATTTGGCGAAGTCACACGTGCAACTGGAAAGAGAACACTGGAAACCTGACTCTCAGTGGGTTGCACTGAACACAGCTGACTTCCTTTTTCACCCTGAGTTAGTCTAATGAAGAAAATGAATGGATGGATCAAACTACTGCATGCATGAAGGGGTAGATGGGAATTAATGCATATCCTCAAGCTAGCTTTGTTTATTTTTGATGTACTTTCAGTTTTTATGCATGAAATCAACAAAAAATACAACTCAGGGGAGCATAACTCTGTATTGCCTAGAGGTTTGTAAGTTTCATTTTTATTGTCCATGCCATAATTTTTAAGTCATATACTTGGAAGTGAAGCAGAATCTATTGTTTATGATGTGTAAGCACATATTTTATATTTAATTTAATAACTACTACTTTCAAAAATTCTTCCAAGGTGCTGAAGTTGGGTTAATAAAGCTGGAATCTTAGACTACATAGACAGTGGAAGTCCCTGGGCACTGCTCTGTAGATTGGACAATACTGGCTGCATTACAGAAATAAAGATATGAAAGCATAATTGGTAGTAATTGTTCTAGGCTGGGTCTGGAATAACAGCCCATTTCAAAGACTTTGAAGTCAATGGGATTTTTTTTTCCATGGACTTTCAGTGGACTTTGGATCATGTCGTAAAATAGTTCAGGTTAAGAAACCTGAAGGAATTTTAGATTTTAAAAAAGTTTGTTGGAGGAAAATGTTTTGGAAAAAGTCCAATTTGCATAATCAAGAAAAAGAGACAGTATCATAGAATCATAGAATCAATGAGTTGGAAGGGACCTAGACAGATCATCAAGTCCGACCCCCTGCCATGGGCAGGAAAGACCACTGGGGGTGGGAGGGGTCATAAGACCCCAGCCAGGTGCCTATCCAGTCTCCTTTTGAAGATTTCCAGGGAAGGTGAGAGCACCACCTCTCTGGAAAGCCTATTCCAGGCTCTGGCCACCCTTACTGTGAAGTAGTTCTTCCTAATATCTAACCTAAACCTATCCTCCCTCAGCTTGTGGCCATTGTTCCTGGTGACTCCAAGGGGGGCCCTGGTGAACAGACTTTCCCCGAGTCCCTATTGGTGGCCCCTGATAAAGTTGTAGGCAGCCACAAAATCTCCCCTCAGTCTCCTCTTGCAGAAACTGAAGAGATTCAGGTCCCTCAGCCTCTCCTCATAGGGCTGGCCACAGAGGCCCTCAACCATAAGAGTGGCCTCCTCTGTACCCTTTCCAGGTTCTCCACGTCCCTCTTGAAGTGTGGCGCCCAGAACTGGACACAGTACTCCAGCTGTGGCC
>NW_017729022.1:87441805-87443384 GCF_001723915.1 Gavialis gangeticus
GATGAAGGTCATCCGGGCCCACTGACTTGGACACATCTAAGCCCTCCAGGTAGTCGTTAACTAGGTCTGAACTAACAGTCGGGGGACTCGCATCCTTCTCGGACCTCTCTACACCATCACCTGAGAGCACCCCATTGTCAGCAGACAGCAACACGGAGGCAAAGAACTTGTTGAAGAGTTCTGCCTTCTCTCGTGCGTCCATCACCAACTGCCCTGCCCTGCCTTGCCTCGTAGGGGTCCAATGTTACCCCAAGACTTCTTCTTGCTACCTATATACTTGAAAAAGGACTTTTTTGTTACCCTTAATCCCAGAAGCTAATCTAAGCTCCAGTGCTGCTTTAACCTTCCTCACCAAATCCCTACAAGCTTGCGTCAGGGAGGTGTACTCCTCCTTTGTCCCTGCCCCTGCTTCCACCAGCAGTACGCTTTTTTCTTTGCCTTCAGGCCAGCCTGGATATCCAGTATCCAGCCTGGATATCCAGTATAAACTGATAATCATTATAATGTAGTATTATTTCTCCTTAAATGTGATTTATAGATTCATAGACATTAGGGCTGGAAGGGGCCTCAGAAGATCACCAAGTCCAGCCCCCTGCCCCAGGAGCAGGAAGTCAGCAGGGGTCATAGGTGACATAGTCGGCAAAGGGCACAGAACAAAGCCCGAGACTTTCAAAGGTGATTTAAAGATACATGATCTGGGACACCTTAAAGGTATTGACTGGATTGTCAGTGAATAGGTACTCTCTAGTTTCTGCAAACCAAGCTCATTTTAGGCTCAGGCTTAGATTAGATAGCCAAAAGAGGAGATACTCAAAAATATAGTAGTAGTTGTTGAAAATTTTGATCAAAATGTATTAGATTTTAGCTCAAGGGCAATACACAGATTAAAAGAAAAATCCTAACAGAATGACAGAAATAGCTCTGTCCTCTTGCTCTCTTACATTTCAGTTTCTATAAAAAAAAACAAAACCCTAAAAACTTGAAAAAGTGCCTATACAACTAAAGGTGGGTTTTTCAGTATTCAGTCTTTCTGTCTTCACTCACTCACTCACTCACTCACTCCCTCCCCTACCCCTTCTCTTATGCAAGAAATCTAAGCTGCAGGTTTGGGCCTAGTAAAAGTGTAATGCATGCTGACATGTGCAGCTCCCTAGTCTAACTCATGTTGCTTCATAGAAAGTGCCATGAGTTAGAGCAGGGGTGGGCAAAACATGGCGCAGGGGCTGGATGCGGCCCACCAGGCCATTCTATCTGGCCCGTGGGGCCCCTAAAAATTTTAGAACATTAATATTTATCTGCCCTGGGCTTCCTTTCATGCAGCCCTTGATGGCTTGCCAAAACTCAGTAAGCAGCCCTCTGCCCAAGATAATTACCCACCCCTGAGTTAGAGTGACTCCCCTGACCCAACAGATTTGGGTGGGGGGGCGGGGAGAGAGAGGGAGTTGATCGAACTCCACTTTGGATCTGATCCAGTGTAGGAGTTGCCTGCCTGCAGCCTCTCCCCACCCTCCGCAGCTCTGGTGCTGTCTGCAGGAAGGGAGGAGGGATGGGAGAGGGAGTGGGAGCTGCAGGCTGGGGG
>NW_017729022.1:87443441-87444512 GCF_001723915.1 Gavialis gangeticus
CCCAGCCTGAGCTGGAGGGGGTGGCGGCTGAGGGGGCCACAAGGTGGGGTGGGCCTCCAATCTACCTGCCCCCCACCTGCTCTTCAGCTCAGGTGGACAAACCCCAGCCTGCAGCTCCTTCCCCTTCCTTTCCTAAAGATAGCACTGGGGGCAGGGCTCGGCTGCATTAGCCCTGCCCGGATTGTGTGCAGGGTTTGACAGAAGTTACCTAATGCACTCTGTTTTGGATCACTTTCATCTGTTCCCTCATTAGATGAGGGTTAATTTGTCATATGTTTGGCCACTTTTAAAGCACTCTGCAGCTCTGTGTGTGTGTCATAGCATGGCTGCAGAGAGCTTTTGGGGGCTGATCAAGTGACAAATGTCACTTCTGTCAGTGCCCCATGACTCCAGTTGTGTTTTCCCTGTGGCTTATGTGAGTGGAAGCACCTTACATAATGAAAAGCTAGATATCCTTGTCAGGGTTTTAAACTGCATTATAAACTACTATGTATGGCTGCTTAATGCTCTTGTTACATTAGTGTAACAGTGATCACTGAATGATCATGCACACGTTATTCCAAAGGCATTTTTCTTAGTGCTTCTGCATTTTTTTCACGAAATGTGATATGAAAATATGTCAAATTATAAAAGGAACTAATTTTTCCATTCAAATTTCTTTCTGGCATAACTGGAAATGCAAAGACCTGCCCACCTTTTAGAAGCAATCTTTCCCTCAGTCCCAAAGCTACCTTTCAGTCCAACAATTCCTTGGGATACTGGGACATCAGGATCTGTATGTACTACTCTCAGCTCTACCACCAATTCACTGTTTATTTTTCGGCTGTCAGTTAATCTCCTTATGCCTCTGATTATTGCCGCTTCATTGGTGGACAGTGATCTTACCTACCTCTCATGGAAGTTAGGTGTGAGGCAGACCTAATTAACATTTAGAGAAAAAATACATTGTAATCTTTGTTTGAGATGTTGCTGTTTAATTATATATAGTAATAAAACCCAGTTCTTATACAGTGCTGTAGCTGTCATTGACATACTTTCATAGATTCATAGATTCATAGATTAAGGGTCGGA
>NW_017729022.1:87449512-87470918 GCF_001723915.1 Gavialis gangeticus
GAGTCCAGCCAGGTAGGCATCCAGCCTCTTCTTAAAGACCCCCAGGGTAGGGGCCAGCACCACTTCCCTTGGAAGTTGGTTCCAGCTCCTAGCCGCCCTAACTGTGAAGTAGTTCTTGCGGATGTCCAATCTATACCTCCTCTCCATCAACTTGTGCCCATTGCTTCTTGTTATGCCAGCGGGCGCTAGGGGAAACAACGTCTCCCCCAAACCCTTCTGGTCCCCCCTAGTGAGTCTATAGACTGTCACCAGGTCCCCCTCAGCCTTCTCTTATGGAGGCTGAATAGGTTCAGGTCCTGCAGTCTCTCACTGTAGGGTCTGCCCTGTTGTCCCCTACTTAATGGAGGTGAATATCATTATTTGCATTTTATAGATACAGAAACTGCTTCTCCAAGATGACCCAGCAGGCTACTTCTAGCACCTGAAATAGAAGCCAAATCTTTTCAGTTTTTTCCACACTAGGCCATATTGCAAAATAAGTTTGTGTGTGTGGGCATACGTTATAGCAACATTCTGAGATTCAGGCTTTAAAGTGCATGAAAACCATTACAACATTGGCTGGTATTGGTTGGTGGGGAAAGAGGGAGGTGAGTTGGGTACAGAAAAACAATTTTTCTGATTGTCTTTTGTGTCATAAATAAAGCTGTAGGGGAAAGATAAGTCCTTGGAAAAATTCCGAAAAGCTCATTAAAAACAAAGGATTAAATTAACATTTTTTAAAGACTCAAGTAATAGCATAACTTGTGTTCAGTCACATGACATGTTAGCACCTATATGAGTCTGAGCCAGACAATTATGTTGTTTTAACCCACATTCAACATTCCTATCAGTAAATCTGCTCAAAGGGCCCCTGTGTCCATATCTTATTCAGTTCTATCATTAATTTTTTTGTGCTACTGCCTGGAATTTAATTATGAACCATTAGTGATGTAATACTAAACCTATGGAATCTTAAACAACTTAAGCCCTGTGGACTAAACGGATCTCCTACCAAACCAAAAATGCTGCAGGAATGGGTAGTGTCACATCTTTTTCAAACAATTTGTTTCAGATTTTCCTAAACGTTTTGACTGAACCTTCTCAAATGTACTTGCTTCAGTATTCCAGCTTTGACGTCTCTTTCTTTTACTGAATCTTTCATTTTTGAAAGACACTCTGTTTGCTGGCTAAAAGTTTAATATAATACTCTGATCACAGATACTCTGCTTTTTATATGAACCATATTTGATTTGCTGCTATTGCTACCGAAGCTTCCCTGGACCCATAATTCCTCCTCTAATTGTTGGATTTCCTGATTGTCCCTTTTATTTTTCCTTCTCTTTGGCTTGTGGAGCAGACTCTTCAGTGCGTTATGAGCAAAGTGGTATTTTATCAATGAGGAGGAGGGGAACGTAATTTACAGAACTTCTCTCTCTTTTTTTTTTTTCTCCCCAGTGCTTGAAAATGCATGTCAGATAATTTCATAGGCTGGCTACCCTGTAACTTTCCAGTTATATGTTCCATTTTCTGAAATTTCCAGAGGATAGTACTCAATCAGTATGTTAATGAATGAAATCTAAGGCACCAAATTCCACCATTAGGTATGGTAGATGTTAGGTCATCCTGATTGTCATCAACTGACTTATACAAGACTTAAACTTGAGCCACTGAAAGAAGAATTTTGTCTAAAATCTAGATTAGTTATCTAGATAGTTCAGTCAATATCCAGCTGTAAGGTGAAATCTCTAGCAAACTTCCTTTGTCTTCAGTAAAGCCTGTACCAAGACCTCTGGATTTAGTCCATATACAATAATGAAGGCGGAAGCATTAATAAATGTAATTCTTGTATATACTTTTGAGACTGATTTATCCTGGACTCTGTCTTCCACAGCATTATACATGTCCATCATTTATCATTTGAGAATACACCTTGCAGGCATTGCAGGGCTGCAGTGTAGCATAGAGCTACACAACCTAGCTAATAAGCTTTTTTGGGTCTCCTAGACTTAGCTGAGGCACCCCCCAGCTGCAAAAGCCCCTTTAAAATCAAAGTAAGTATCTCTGTGGTTAATTTTTGCTGAGCTAACCTGCTACCAGTATCTGAACTACCTAGGTGTGGTAAGTACACCACAATGGCTGCAGTATAGACATACTTTTAGTTGTACAGGCAAAGCTGCAGGTGATAACATGGCTTCTGTATGAAACATCTAGCTGACCCAGTATCATGCTCATGTTCAAATGACAAAGAGGGGGAAAAAGTAGACATAGCTTTAAAAGGAACACATTTTTCTAGGCTGCCCAAGGAAAGAGCAGCCTGTTTCTGATTTTATTCTATATTAAGGCATGTGTGGTGTTTTCTGGAAGCAGTACTGAGCTGCCCTTTTGGGAGTCCTGAGGTGTTTAGTGCTGAACAAGTCCTGGCTACATGTGCAAGCCAAGAAAGGAGGACAGCAGCAGGAATGAAGAATAGATGTTGGCTGCCAAGATCCTGCCTACTGTAGACAGCAGAGAAATTGCTCCACAGTCCCTCCATTATTTAAATCACGCATAGACCAAAGAGGCCTTTTTTGTGTACGTGGCTGTTACGAAGAATAAAATGCTCTTATGATTGGTCCCTGCCATGAGTAATTTCTCCCTTGAGAAGGAAAAGAATGTGTGAAAGGGAGCTCCAGGCCAGGTTGGTCTCAGCTGCTGAGTTAATATTGTATCTGCAGTGTACTCTTGACCAGACCTGCTGGTTTAACTTCTGCTCCATTTCCCTCCTTTTCATGTATAAGTAGCTGAATTTGCTGTCCAGAAATGCATCTTTGAATTGGCTTTCTTCCAACTCCATTCTTGAGCCCACTTCCAGTCCAGCTTCTGGTTTTGCCACTCTCATTAAATTATTCTCATTAAAGTCTCTGGTAGCCTCCTCCTGGATGAATCCTAGGGTCTCTATTCTGTTCTCATCCTTCTCAACTTGTCAGCAGCTTTTGATAATGTTCAGATCTTAAAATTTGTCTTCCATTGGCTTTCTTGGCCCCATCCTCATACTGTTCTTTTCTCACTAGTCTGATTATTCCTTTGGTGTCTTTGAACAGATTCTTCTTTCCATTTAGGGGCAGCTCCAGGCTCTGTCATTGCTTCATTCTTCTTCTCTGTGTTCTCTCTCTAGATGCTATAATTTACAAAAATATGACTTTGACTGCATCTTCATGACACTACCTTGCAAATCTTCCTTTCTACTGATGACATATCTTTTTCAATCAGTTACTTAGCTTTCTAAATCCATGTATCTGCCAAATAAAAAAGCAACAGGAATAAAGGTACACGTTTTGTATCCTCCTCTTTCCCTACCAAAACCCTTTTATCCCTTCATTTGTAAAACTATAAAGCATCTTAGCTATGCTCAAAATTGGGTTTACTTAAAGACATTTTAAAAGCTTTGATGAATCTGGGCTGAATTTCAAGATTTTAATGAAACTGAACTCATGAGACTATCACATAGGTTGCATTTTGTTCTCCACATCTGAGCAGTTTTAGGTCCACAGTTTCCAAAAGCATTAAATGAGAAAACAAATTATGAAGAACCACATGGCAGCTGTAATATAGATTCTTAGAGACAGTTGAAATATGGAGCCAGTGCTTGTTTGACTTTGATTATACACAAGAGCAGGGTTACTTATGTAGCTAGTAACTCACGATGGCTTGGGCTTACAGCTTGGTGTTGAATGAGTGCTATACAAGCTCCGGAGCAGAAGATGTTCTAATTAAAGTACCTCCTTTGTGAGCATGACGACAGATTTGTCAAGAATGGTCTTGCAGATTTTTTAAATGACTCTTTCACCAGTGGTGTCTTTTCTCAGAGCTATAAATTTACTGATGATATTGGCTCAGGGACTGGTTGATTGCCTCATTTCACAAAAATGTACAAAATTTCTGCCTTTCAGTGCTCTCTGAAGAAAGACATGGAGCAAAAATTTGATGTGGGCAGGTGGGAGAGGTTGAAGTGTAAAATAGCACTTGCCTCCAGTGGTATGAGGACATGCGAGATTCACTAGTGCCTCCTAAACCTCCAAGATACCCATGTAAGAATCCCGATACCATTATGAGGAAAGTATGTTGATGAATCAGACTTGAAGGTTTAGTTTTTAATTAAAAAGCCTGGTGAGACCAAGCTATAAGAAGAACTTCCTCCCAGGCACACAGCAGTAATATGTGCAAAGCGTTACTAGCTGATGTGGCAAACTGATGATCTTTGCATTATAGTGCTATTGTATCACACAATCCAATGCAAAGTCAAATCACTATGTCAAGACTTCCCTGAGTTATATTTATCTACCTCAAATTATTATAAGTTTGGGTTCATTTTGGAGGACACAAGGGGCTGCAGGATGCAGTCAGGGCTACTTTGTGACTAGCTCTATGCAGTTGGAGGAGGAGGACTGAGGAGTTCACTAGGACAATTCCTTAATTGTCAGTTTTGGTTATATGAGCAAATTGTTTTATGTCTACTACAAATGAAGCTATAGAAAAGCTAAGGGGCTGACAATAGGGATGGACTGTTTTTTAGTAAATAAGACAAAAAATAAAGGAGACCAATCTGAAAGAAAAAATGCCCTTTTTAAGGTAAATAAAACTCTTAGGTTGCCATTTTAATTAATTAAGAAAGCCATAATATTCTCCAGAAATATGAACCTGAAAAAATGGTACATGGGGATAAATTTTCAGAAGTGCCAAAGTGATATAGGACAGTGATTGTCAATCAGGGTGCCATGACACCCTTGTATGCTCTGAGATCCTTTTATGAGTACAGTAGGGTACCATACAGTGTTAACACTGGTAGGTGTGCAAATATCTACACAGGATTCACAAGAAAATCCAGAGATGTTAAATAGGAATCCATAGCATCAAATAATTTTGACCTGTTGTGGTTCCTCTGAGTTCTTTGCAACAGAAGAATTGCTTTATAATGTTTCCATAGTCAAAAAAAGTGAAAGCTAAGAGCTGGTATTTTCTTTCCAAGGAGTGCCTTGAGTCTAAAATGGTTGAGAACCACTGAGGTGTCCTGTTTGAGAACTCATGGAGGTTGGGTGAAGTCCCAGAAGATTGAAAAAGGGCAAATATAGTGCCCAGCTTTAAGAAGGGAAAGAATGAGAATCTGAGGAATTGCAGACTAGTCAGCCTGACCTTGCTACCTGGAAAGATCATGGAGCATGTACCTAGAGGAGTACAACATGATCAGAAACAGCCAGCATGGATTCACCAAGAGCAAGTCATCCCTGACCAACCTGATTTCCTTCTATGATAAGGTGACAAGATATGTGGATGGGGGGAGCGAAGTGATTTTTAGCAAGGCTTTTGACATGGTCTCACATGATAGTCTCATTAACAATCTAAGGAACTACAGGCTAAACAGAAGTACTGTAACATAAATACATAACCAGTTGGATCATCATACTCAGTGAGTAGTCATCAATGCCTCAGTGTCTAGTTGGAAGCAGGTATAGAGTGGGGTTCCCCAGATGTGTTTCCTAGGTTTAGTAGTGTCCAATATCTTCATTAATGATTTGTATTATGAGAGTATTGCTTAGCAAATTTGTGGATTACACCATGTTGGGTGGAGTCGGCCACTCTGGAGGGCAGGGTTAGGATCCAAAATGACTTGGATAGACTGGAAAAATGGTCTACAATCAATCAGATGAAATTCAACAAGGACAAATGCAAAGTCCTGCACTTGGGATGGAATAATTGCATGCACAAATACAGAAAGTGGAATTATTGGCTAGGCTGCAGTATTGCAAAGAGAGACGTAGGGGTTACAGAGGACCCTAAGCCAACAGTATGCTCTTACTACAAAAAAATCCCCACAAACTGCAAAAACCAACCCCCCCAAGCCCCCTAGATGGGTTGTATCCATAGGAGTGTCACCTGCAAACAAAGGGAAGTGATTCTTTTACTTTATTCAATATTGGTGAGGCTTTACCTGGAGTACTGTGTCTAGTTTTGGGCCCCACACTTCAAGAAGGATGTGGAAAGTTTGGAAAGAGTCCAGCACAGAGTGACAAAAATGACTAGGGACTTTGGAAGCAAGTCTTATGAGGAATGGCTGAAAGAACTAGGGTTATTTAGTTTGGAGATGAGAAAATGGGAGGATTTGATAACAGTCTTCAAATATTTGAAGGATGATTACAGAGAGGATGAAGATGGGATTTGCTTTGTGATTGTAAGAGGACAGGACTAGGAGGAATGGGTTCAAGCTTCAGCAAAGGACATTTAGATTGGAGATTAGGAGGAACTTCTTGACTGTGAGGGTGGTCAAGCATTGGAACAAGTTATCTAGAGAAGTTGTGGAATCTCCATCCTTGGAAATATTGAAGAGTGCATTGCACAGATAACATGCTCATGATTGGGGTGTTTTGGTCAAGGACAATCCTGCCTTGAGAGGGGGCCGGACTGGGTGACCTTTTGGAATCCCTTCTACTCTCACCTTCCTATAATTCTTTGATCAGTGCATGTTCTTAGTGGTTTGCCATGCTGCTAGTGATGTCACATTTAGTAATATCTTAAACTAAGGTCTTCAAGGCTTTTAATTATTGAGGATCAGTTTTTTATAGGCACAAGGTAGAGTGTGTGTATCCCTTATCCTCAGTGCACTTGCCAAAAACATGGTACACATTGCCTATTTAAATTGCATTGACAATTTCAGTTGACTATATTATTCTTTTCCTGCCTTAAACTGTGGATGTTGAATACATATCATGTTTCATTTCAGAAACAGCTGCATTTCAGTAATGGGAAAATATATGTTCCTGCTGGTAGGTATATGGGCTGTATCAGTTCACAGTACATTTGTAAGGTGCTTTGAGATCCTTGGGAAGGAACTGCAAGATATTCCTATTTCTCTGAAGTGTTTGTGTTCTGTTCTGGTTTTGCATCAAAGATTGCTTGGGAGAGGGGTGCATGGCAGCTGTCCTCTGCCCCAGTGATGTTCTGAAGTTGTTCTGGTTTGCTGCGAGGGATTGCTTCCAGGGGGTTGGGTGTTTATATGTAAGAGGGGATACAGAAGATGCTCTCTGTTGCCATACTCTGGTTGATGTAAAGAGGCAATGGAATCACATCCTTTTGGGAGGATTTAAAATCGTGAGGGCCAGGACATGGATGGATGAAGGTCGGTCCATCCATCCATCCATCTGCCCCCCCGATTTATGTGTACAAGATATCCTCCCCTTGCACAGCCACATAGGTTTTATCACAAACTAGCCTCAGAAGTACCATATAATAGGGGTGAAGTAATTTCTTTTCTTCCAATACCTAATGCCGTGGGCTGCCCCCAATAAGATACTGCCCATTCTGTCCAATATCATAATCCCATAATCATAATCCCGAAATGAACATATCTATGGACACAGAAAGAGGCAAATACTCAGGCACTGATCTTCCTAAAATAGATGCCAGTGGACCTTGTAGCTCATCTGCTCCAGAACTTGGGTCTGATTCACTGTAGCCACATTCTAGATTTACAATTTCTGTCATGCCACTTAAATCAGTTGAGTTATGATAAATAACAGGAGTAATACAACAGCAAATCAGATCCTGTGTTCATACTGAGAGAAGGTCTAATCCAGTGGTGAGTTATAGTGGGCTGCTTTTCAGTAATGTTAGGCAGGCTCAGAGGCATTCCCGATCTTCAGGAATAATTCGGAGCATCTCTGCTATACTTAACTTGTCAGTCGGTACTTCTACATGTGCATTAATGCATTTTTCCTAAGTGCAGGACTGAGAAACGCACATTTTTAAAGTGGTGCTTAATGTGCAGTAGCCTATTTTAATGTGCCTTAGATAATTGCATAGCTTTTTATGTGACGCTTTAATGCACAGTAAAATAGGCTACTGCACATTAAAACACACATGTATACATGGGTAGGATGTCACGTATTTCTTTTAAAATAGTGGAGGTGAGAGAGAGTTTATTGTATATTTGCCTGACTAGCAGCAGAACTGAAGCACCCTGGTGCTATGCCATGTTTACCCAAAGCATGTTGTAGTGTGCCAAAGTAACCCACAGAACCCAGCTTGTGTATCATATCGGTCAAGTTAAATTAAAAGAATGGAATCTCTCAAAAATGTTAGACTAATGTATTTTGATCTAAGACTTAATGGCTTTATTTTCTGAAAATGATCACTTTCCTCTTCCTATGGGGAACAGAATTTCAGCTTGGAATGGAGCTATGGAAAAACCAGGTTTTGATCAGTGTGCACATATAAAGTGAATAGTTTGGTTTTCTGTGTTCAGAAGCTGTTAAATTATAAAAGAAAGGTGGTACTGGCAAGTTTTAGAGAAAGGGAAGTCTTGTAGCTGTTTGAACCTATGTGTATTAGTTTGGTAGGTCTAAGGGGACAATTTGGATCTTCATATGCCTATGTGACAAATGTATTAGATGAAATTACTAGTGTAAAATATACTTATTTTATGCCACAGGTATCTTATTGAGGAGTCCTTTCAGCATCATGCATGCGTATCTTTTTTGTCTATGTTTTATACTACAGAAAGAAACAGACAAAAAACCAGGTACTCTCTCAATAATGTGCACATGCACTTCAACCCTGATTCAGTAAGCTGTTGCCTCATCTTAAATATGTGATTATTCCCACTAGGGCTGGTTAGGCACACAAGTACCTTGTTGAACATGTGGTATTGTTTTAGAATTACACAGAAGCAAATAAATGAAAAATATTCACTAGGATTTACCTGATAAAGGCCACAATAATGAGTGTGTTTTACCAAAAAAAAATGCATAATTGGAAAACAATAAATGCACCTGATATTGGAAGATTTTTTTTTTTTTTAATGCACAGAAAGATCATTCTTACTGAATACATCAGCCCTGTAACACTATCTAGATAACTGAGCACTAGCCATGGAGGTCTAAGCAGTAGCCATGGAGGTTAAATGTTCTTTTGATTAAGTCTAACAACAGTTTGGCATTGATGTACTTGAAATACTAGACCCTTAGAAGAAATTCCAAATGTTAAAGCTGCTTACCTCAGCCAGAATGAACCCTTTAAGTATTTTCTGTTCTTATTTTTCCTGGTCTTACATAAACCTTTATGTATTACTTTTATCCATGTATAGTAGAAAATATTTAGGATTTGTATTGTGAAAACTGAATTACACTATGGGAAGAACTGAGCTAACTATTAGAGATGTCTGGCTTATGAGTTAATATTTCAGCCTTGCCATTGCTTTAGTGTGAGAAGTACTTTTTCATTTTATTGAGATATGGTGGTTTCTTATCTGTCTGTGGGTAATAACACTCAGCTACCATTGATATGTTTAATGGAAGTTATTGGGCCCAAAATATTCACTAGACTTTGCTTGAGAGAGATTTCAATAATACTCAGTTTGAGGCTTCACTCCCTCAGCCATGGATCTTGGAGACATCATTTTTCAGGGAGGTGAAGTGCCTTTTGGGGTTCCCCAGCACCTCTTTAAGAGCTGGTACCAGGCATTGTCTTCCAGGAATAGCTACCTCCATTGGCCACAGTCCTACATGCTGCTTTGGAGTGGCTCATGGAACTGGTATGGTAAAATAGTATTAGGAGGAAGTTGGCCACAATCTGCTTCTGAGAGAGAGTAGAAAGAGGCGTGCTTCTTCCCCCTACTGTCATTTCCTTAGGATTCATTTGACTAGTCCAGCATTCTAGAAAATTGCAGTGCAATGGCTGGAAAGAAATTGAGGGAAAAGTGTATATAAAATCATAGCATTTTTCTTTGGGTAGTTTTGCAGAGCTTTGTAAAGTCTTCTGTTTAACCCAGCTAATTGCATAGATGTTTTTAAATCTAACCACTGAGACATGATTGCATAGACGAAAAGAGGAAAACTAAGCTGCATGCCTATCTAATTAGATGGCAGTTTGGAAAACCAACCTCTTTGTGAGGGGATTTGCTCCTTCACTCTGGTCAGCAGGTTATCATAGGCACCCTTGCCCAGGTGTACCTGAAGACCCTGTCTTCTGGTACTCCAGCTCATGCTTCATACCTTTTAATCTTCTGGGGGGGGGACCGGGGCAGGGGGAGGGGAGGGGGACTGGCCATGTTGGCCTGAGAATGCCTGATCTTTTTTCTGCCACAAGGGTAAGGAATACCCTTTTGCCATGTCCCAAGCGGCTTACCCTATTTCTGGGATTTCTGGGCTGGTTTCCCAGGTTCCTGCTGAAAAGGACCCTAGAAGTAATGTCTGGAAGTTCTCTCCCAGCCTGGTTCATAGCTTCATACCCCAGTCATTACTATTCAATTATTTAGAAGTAGCTGTTCTGCCCATTAACCCCTTTGTGGCTGTTACAGTAAGGGGTGTATACATTATCTCAAAAAAAAAGTCCATGCAAGTGATCTCTCACAGTTATGTAGAGTAAGTCTAACATTTCACACCCATTTTTGCTTCTCATCAGGACCTGGGCTGGTAGCCAGCAGCCAAGTGACCATGCTGAGCCACAGTCAAAACAAATACAGGATATCCTTGGATAATTGTGTGAAGTGAATCATGGAGGCATAATTGGATTTGCAGCTTCATGTTGATTGTTCCAAGTTGGTTCTTAGATTCTGGGCCAGGTCCTTCAAATATCTTTAATTCAGTGGATACCAGTTTTTTGCACCTTACATCACTTTTGGGATTGCACTAAATTTTGGCTTTGGTAATGATCATTATAGCAACCAGGGATCAGACGTGTGTAGCATCTCCTTAGTCACTCTTTCTCTCTCTCAGTTAAATCCCATGAGCTGGGAACCAGGTAGGTAACATAGAATCTACTGTGTTCTGGCCTTTGTCACTTAGAGTTCGTGTCCTCCAAAGCAGGAATCATTAGGTTAAGTTGATTTTTGCATTTGCTATATCTTGGTATCCAACAGCAGGGGTTAAAACCTGACTTTTTTGTGTTAAAAATCCAGCTCATTATAAAACTATTCTAAGGGCCTTGTTACATGGTCATTTTGGGTGGCTCCTGGAGTTCTTAACCCCTAGACTGTTCACACATTAACACCTTAAAGTGGTTTTAAGCATTCATTATGTGGCTCAAAGTTATGCCACTCCAGGGCAGGATTATCTCTGATCTGCACTGTCCAGCTCCTGTTCCATTAAGGTGTGGCCACTCCCCACAGATGTGCTGCCCAAGGTAAAGTCCTGCCATATCCCAGGGTCTTTGCACCCTTGCCTGTAGAGCAGCGAGAGAAGCTTGTCCTGGCTCACTAGCCCTCTTGTGGCAACTCACAGCTACATCTCCTAGTCCTGCCTCTGCTCACCAGGCCTCTAGTGGCAAGTCAGAGCTGTGCAGGTGGTGGACAGTCAGAGATGGTTTCTAGGCTAAAGGGTGCGAGTGCTCCAAACTCCAGACTAGCACTAACATGGATCAACATTTGTATGGCTCATAGCATAAGGTGTAACAAGGCCCTAATGCTATTTTAAGCCCACCTATAGACACCCCCATAGTCTCAGCTCCTTTCAGTTGTGCTTAAAATACTGGCTAACAATGTTTCTGAGATTCAAGGATTCTTGACATCTCTCAGAATGAGGTCTACAGTGAAGGTGGAAGATGAGGCTTGTTTTCTGTTAGGGAGTACCTTCCAGTGAGCCTGTCTGATGGTTCTGAGCATCTGGTTTTAGATGGACCCTGGTTGTCGTAAGTCAAAATTCAGTCAGACACAAAGAGGGAGGTGCAAAGAAGGAGCAGAGACTGCCAAAAAAGAAGCAAGCAGTTTGTTTGACCTCCTGCCAACCCCCCCAGTGTAGAATGTAGACCCTTTTCTTTTTGACAGAGGGACCTCCAGAATCAACTGTTTAACACCCCCCTACCCCTGTTTTAAAGTAAGATGCAATATTTATCTATGCCATTACTATATTATTAATCACAGGTCAGGGAATGCACCTTGTTATTCATATAAGAGGTCTGTTCTCTGCCTGAAACTGCTACTTCTCAAGAATCTGCAGAACACAAAAACACAGCTTTGGATAAGGGGGAGCTCCACTGGTGTTTAAACCATCTTTAAGGCCTGACAGTTCTGGGATGATCCAGCATAATTTAATACCTCAAGGACCTAAGTTATGGCAAGCATGCCTAAAGTAACTGTTGGCTGCTTAATGACTCAGTTGTCTACTTCTGATACACCTCCCTCCTATCTTTGGTAAATCCTTATACTGAGAATTACCTTAGGCAACGAGAATTCTTTGCCCATTTAGCTAAGCAGCTTTTAAGACCCTCATGTGTTGCCATAATGGGAGCAAGAATCTCTTTCTTTCTCCCCCTGCCCTGTGTGTGTCCAATTTACATTCCTCCTTGTCTCTAAGTGTGTATGTTCTTTTCTATGAATGCACACATGCGTGTGTGTAAATGTGTGTGTGCGCGCGCACACACACACACACACACACACTCTGGGGAAATTATTCCAGCTCAACAGTAACAGTTGTCTCCTGGTGACAGGCTATGATTATGGAGACTATTACACAATATTACAATAATGATATTGTTAGGCATGTAGCAAAGCCAGTGATTCTAATTTTTCTAGGCCTTCAGGCAAGAACTTATTTGGCGGGGGAGGTAGACTCAATCCTTTCCAAAGCAACTCTGCCTGCCAGGTGGGAGAGAGTTTGCCTCAGTGCTGACTTCCAGGAGGCAGATATGTTAGCATTTGATATGAGTCTTGAGTTTCTCCAAGTTAAAAAAAAAAAAAAAAGTTTCCAGGACATGTTTATTTCGTAATTGCACTTTAGCACAAATTACTTCAAGTGAGGGAATACCATCATTACAAATACCCCATTTAGAGACCATGATATCGTCTGTAACAATTCTTAGTATTACATTGATTTAAAGCGAGTGGGATAAAAAGAATATCTGGAGTCACAATGGCAAAGACTGAAAAAAACAGACGAAGAAGAGTTAAGAGGCTTCCAAAGCTTCCCAGCATAAGCTATCCTCTAAAATTGATGCTTAGGAAGAAACATTTCCTGGGTTGGGCTGTGCACATCCTCTTGCAATATTCCTCTAAAGTCAATGGTACTGACCACTGCTGGTGATGCAACAGATAGACAAGTAATCTTTCAATTTATGACAGTTCCTATGTAATTGTCACTACAGTTCAGGCCTGGTTCCCAAGAAACATGAAGTCACACAGGTGTCTGTGGCAGACCTGAGGACTGAAAGCTGATGGAACTTCACACCTAGATCTGATGTAGCGGTGTAAACCCCAGGCTAGCTTTTTATATGCTTTTGTAGTCAGTAAAACAGCCAGTGATGGGAAGGCACAGAGTCATGGGAGACACAGTACAGCCGGGGATGTTGGGCTACTGGAAAACATGGTGGTATTAACTCGAGCAGGGATCCTGCTTTTCTCTGATTTAAAAAAATCCCCAATTTTTGGATGAATAAAAGTAACCCCAAATCCACGTATTCCCATGATTACAGTGAAACACCACTAATATATAGGTATGTACATAGTGGAGTTTCATTTTAATCATGGAAAAATGTGGATTTTGGGTTATTTTTTTGATCTGAAAATTGGGGATCTTTTTTAAATCAGAGAAAATCGGGATCTCAGCTCATGAGACAGTATTCTAAGTAGAGACATGAACTTCTTCTGTAATGTTTCTGTTTAGTGGTTGTGAACATGCAGCAAGCATGCTTAGTTTAAGTTTTTGCGAATATTGCCTTGTTCCCCTCTCCCCTGTTGTAAAATTTACTAAAAACAAACGGATCAAAATCATACCCTTATTAATTACTATAAGAGTGCAGGTTTCACTTCTGTAGAGTGGTTATTCTTTACGTATTGTAAATATTATAATGCACCACAATGCACAATTACTGGGCACAAAACTTCCCTTGCCCCAGGTGAAAGCAGGATTGTTGTTGGGGCTGTTTGAATATTCTGAAATTGTACCCTGGACTACAAAAAAGTGAGTCAGTTCTGCAAGGGTAATATTGTGGGAAAATTTCCAGCCTTCAGATGCCTTCAGACATACTTATCCATATTTGTGGCATATTCAAGGTCTAATGTTCCTCCTGTCAGCTGTATATTTTAAGAGAGAATGTTAATGGAAGGAAACATCGTCATAGGATAACGGTCTTCTGTGGCTAGATAAATGCCAAAGCAGCTCTGAAACACTTCACAAACAAATCTTAAGGCCAAAGGTTTTATTTTCAGAACACAAGACACTAATCCTGCAAAATGTATTCTAACTAGTGACAGGCAAACCTCAAAAGAAGTGGATTTCTATTGGAGACATTATCACAATTGTTATCTTCCAAATGGGGCTGAAGCAGGGACTCTCTTTCATTTTATATCTTGCCTGGCGCCAAGTACAATGTTGTTACTAAACAAATAATAAATAAGAGTAATAAATAGTGTGAGATTTCCAGTATTTCTAACGTTGACTGGATCCCCATCCTCTTCCAGTCAAAGAAGTGTAAAAATACGTTTCGCTTCTAAAAATAGATGGTGATTGTGGGCTAGAGGAATCTTACTTTAAGTGTATTGGTTCCCTGTGCCTGGTTACAATGGTCCAGATTATAGCTTGAGTTACACCCACACAGCCTCTTTCTAATTCACTTGAATTACAGTGAGACTGTGACCAGTGGGCAGAGCTGTGAAATAGGGACCTGGGAGGCCTCGAGTCTATTCCCACTTCTGCACCGTGCCTCTGGGGGGACCTTGGGTAAGTTGCTTCACTTTTCTGTGCCTTTGGTTTCCTACCTATGAAATGGGGCTACAGAGGATTACCTGGCTTTGAATAATTATTCAAACACCTGTTTGAGTGCACTATTTGAGTGCAGAATTCGGTAATATTAATAGTGCTGAATAGGCAAAATAGTTGATTAGTTTAACCCACAGAGAAATTGGCTTCCTGCAGAGTGAAATTCAGCTTTTGCATTGGATTAGCACGTAGCTTGAAGTGGAAAATGAGTGATGTATGGTCTTTGGGCTGGCTGTCTACACAGGACTGAATTTCTCTCTCAGAGCATAAATCACCCTCCAGGACCTGATCCCACAACTGTATTTGCACAAAAATATGACTTCAAAGTCTCTTCCTAGACATGGGTGCCTATCTGGAAACCTTGAAGTCCCAGCAGTGCGGTGAAAGGGACAAGTGAGTCTCATACATTTGCAGAATTGGGTTTGAATGCCTTTTTTTAAATGCAACACAATTCCCTTTACAAACAAAGTAGTTGCCAGTTGTCTGTATCAGTGTGCGATCAGGAAAGAATAGCCAGAATACAGCAAGTGAACTGCTTGGGGAAAAAAAAAAAAGAAATGCATGTGATACTGAATCATTTAGCTAGAACCTCTATCAGGCACTTTTTCATACACTGCTAATGCAATTCTGTACATTAATTTTGCTCCTTCTGTATTCACCACACTAAGAAAAAAACCAAACAGACTTTTATGTGTTACCAGTGTATAGAATCCTGCACTGTAACAAATTTTCTTCCCTCTTGAGTTAGGTATATTATCTTTGCATTTGGAAGACGTTGGACAAATTGCATAAAATAGTTTGTAGCTTAACAGTAAAAATTAGCAATGCTCCCTTCTCCTGATCAATTCAATTGAAACAATATGTTTGTTTATAGAACTGAATCTGTTACTGGAGCTGGCCAAATAACACCAGTCATGTTTCACAATAACTTTTTTTTCCAGATATATTATTTAATGAATAATTTAAAAATATTTTCTGAGTACTAGCCATCCCTGATATAAATAACAACAATAAAAAGCCTAAATAATAAAAGTGAAGAAAAAACTAATCTTGAATTATATCAAAAGGGGATTTCTAATTTTTGGTAACATCTTGCCGGTTAAACTTTATTAAAGTAAAAGTATGGGGCTACTATGGAATTGATGTACAATCACTTTGTAAGGAACAGAGTGTGCCTTGTTAATGGAATCCATAAAAGGCTTCAAATTTCCTGAAATTTCCCCCTTCTGTTCCTGAGTGTGTATGATCTCATAGGAAACTATCTGGAAGAGGCAGGCTAACTCCATTGCATAATCAAGGTAGCATTGTTATTTTAATGCTCAACTTGCCTTGCTTCCCTGCTATGAGTTCAGTTACCAACTTTTTTCCTTTGTTGCCAAGTCTCTATTATCAGAACTGCCAATGTTCTTAGTGGGGTTACACAATACTATAACTAAGGGAACTGAGTCTAATTAATATGTGTGGCTTAAATACTGGTCCTGGCAACACAGTCAATTCCCTTCATCCCCCCTTTCTACCACAGCTTTCTATAAGGTAACATCCTTATAAATTTAGGCCAGTGATCAAAGTTTAAGATAGACAAGGAAAATGATGAGCTGAAAGAAAGTGATAGGATATTTCCCACTGATAGTTTCAGATACATTAAGGCTACATACAGACATTACATTTGTCTTGGGATGAACCATTTTATCGCATGGCAAAGTACAATAGTTAGGACATCCAGGTTTTGTCCTGGAATAATTCCTAAAAAGGTTGATAAGATAAGAATTACTAACAGTTTATCTTGGGACCTCACAAAGTGCATCTGCAATCCCAGGACAACCATTCATAACTGAATTAATGGCAGAAAAACAGCATTGCATTCAGCTTTTCACTAAACCCTGATTAGAAGGGGGATGTGTACTTGCCAGTCGTAGAACATTTCTGGTCTAGGACAAACACAGGCAGAATTTGTGCAGGGACAAATGTAACATCTGTTCCTAGCCTAAGCTAGGTAAGCCCCAATTCTCAGAAGTACATAAACTACTGAGAGGGTAGGAAAAGAAGGGCATGTCCACATGAGTGTGCATGCACGCTTTGCGGCACCTTGGAGGCCTTTTGACTTTGACTTGGGAAATATGAAGTGCAGAGAACCAAATCACGTGTTTTTGAGGCACCACAAAATGCACCCCATGTATGTGATTTGGTTCTCCTCTGTGCTGCATATTTCCAGTACAGAGCCAAATTTAGATACCGGGAAATCCTGGTGTAAAAAAAAAAAAAAAAGCGTGCCAAAAAAAGTGGCATGGCACACATGGTAGCAGCATGTGCCCCCCAAAATCAGAGTCTGACTGGTCAGAGCCACACTCTGGCTGCTGGCCAGGCTCTGCACAAAAAACTGGATCATCTCTGCTGCAGCCCTGGGCCCCCAGGACCCCAGGTAAGACTGCTGGAGCCTGTCCAGGTGCTGCCCCCAGTCTCCCCTACCGCACCCAGGACAATTTGCTCTGCGCCAGAGCATGCATGCATGGGCATTCCCTGGGGACAACTAGCACTGGAACAAATGTGTGCCACTGCTAATTCTCCCTGGGGAAACGAATATGCGTGTTCATCTGGTCGTGCCCTTATCCTGCTATTCTGTGGAAATCGGTAAGAGTTTGAGAAATTGTCAAGATGGATTGCACCTCGAAGCTTCTCTTTCTTCAGAAGGTTTACATAAATACAGAACAACTCACCCAGTATATTTTAAAGGTTCTTTTAATACACTTGGGTATACCCAGGAGTTCCTTACTTTATATAACCCACAAAGGGAAACACATTAAACAGCCTCTGTCTCTGAAAGCCTTTTACGGAAGCTAGTGTTAATCTTTGCTGGCAGAGAAGAAGGAGCAAAGGTATCTGTTTTTTGTTATAGTGCAGAAGTACAATTATGGTTTAGTTAATGTGAATGGATAGTAAATGTACTGAATTGAAATTACACTGAGCCTAACCAGAGGACTCTGTGGCACTCTGTGTACTGCAGAGTTGTTAAGTTTGGCACTCTGCACTTGGTTCCAGTCAAACATTTTCTTAACCATATTAGGTTGTATGGAAATAAGCCAACACGCCAATAGGCTTTTGATGTACTTATTATTTGTGCACATATTTTATGCACTAGCCAGTGATTGCTTCTTTCTGAAACTTCTAACAGGTTTGATAAAATAAGACTACTATAACTCTTTGGTTGAACTGCTGTTAAAATTTTAGAATCAGAAAGCTTTTCCTAGGATAAAGGAACAAGTGGTTTGTAGAAGTATAATAATACTCTGCATTTATCTAGCACTTTTCATTCACAGCTCTCAGGACTTTTGTAGATGACTAACTGAACATCCGAATGAAAGCTTGATTGGTAAATATTATGTTGCTTTCCAGGTGAGAAACGGACACCAAGAGAAATGAAGTGACTTGCATAAGGACACCTTGCAACCTGGTGGCACAGCTAGTGTAGTCAAGTCCCTTGTTTCCCCCCCACCCTACTGGTTCTAGTATCAGACAAGTCGGTCCCTACCAGAGGTGTTCCAAGCAGTCCAGGGAAAATAAATTTTATGATGGATCTTCTGCCAGGTCTTCACACCTTTATTGTACTGCTTTTTGGAGTTAGCTAGGAGGGAAGTTGAAAATACTAAACTTAAGGAAGAATTCTGTTCTACTATTGTCAGGCAATCCCGAATCACAAAGTCAAGGGAATCCAAACAAAGAGCCTGAAGAGTTCGCAAAAGAGTTCCTTGCACTCCCAGAGGCCAGACACTGAAATACATTATTAGTTCTTCTTGCCCTGGACAAAAAATTGCTCTCTGTTGTACACACGCTAGACCTTTGTTCAGTCTAAATTTAAAATCCTTGTGTGAATGTGCTTCTGCTGTGTTTCTTGGTCAAATGTTTCACAGGAGGACTGGTCAAAAATTTATCCTCAAAACTGTTTTCCAGCAGAAAATTAGGATTTTGATTAAATTCATGAAATGTATCGCTTTTTGCAACCCCTGCAAACAAACACCTTTCTTTTAAGTGTCCAAATACTCAAACCAATTTTTAAGTGACCTGCCAAAAGTTTAAATTCTCAAATTCCTGGTCCCTCACAGAATATGTAGTTCGGATGTTTCAGGCCCTGATGTCTCTTCTGTAGGAGGGGCTCCATGACTGGATTACATGATTCATGATGGACCTTGGTTAAAAGACTTCTGTGATGCTGCATGGAAGCTCAGCAAAAGACAAAATCATCGTGCATAGTACATTATGCAGTCTGGCAAGGGAGTCAGGCCCACAGAGGAAAATGGTAATAAGGCACTGTGGTGATTCTGATGGAAAATATTATGTAGAATTGAACTGAAACAAAATATTTTGCTTTGTTTATACATATTGAAAAAAAACATTTCATTTGGGGAACATTTTTTTTCTCATCAAATATTTTCAGATGTAAAGGTTTGAGGTTCAGGTTGACCATTTTTGCTGTTTTAATGAAAATCTGAAAATTTGTTGGGGACAGAAGAGGAAACCACTTTCCAAGCAGTGGGTCTCTGTTCCATAGCCCATTAGATTTCAGTGTTGGGTTTAGTTGCAGGAATGCCTTTTGGCATTTTTCTCCAACCTTAATTTAACTGTATAATTCATAGCTGTAAATTCTTGTATCATCCTAAATAATTCCATCCCCTCCCTTTAATGCTGTTCAAACACTTGCAAGCAGTTGTCACATTTCTTCCTTGGGATTTGTTCAATCTATGCATGTTTTCTTTTAATCTTTCTTTGCAAGTTAATCCCTCCTGTTTGCTTATACTTTTTACTGCTTTGCTGTGATCTTCCTCCAGATTGTTGTTATCAGTCAGGAAATGAATTGTCCAGAACTGAATGCAGTATTCCAGGTCTAATAACCCTAGGATAGTATGTAGGGGTTGTTAACTCCTGTGCTCCATGACATTCTGCCTTTGCATGCAGCCCAAAATAGCTTGGACTTTTTTTGCCGCCTTATGATAATCCATCTGAATCTATCCACAGTAGAAATTGGGACGAACACCCACAACTTTGACTCACAAATGCTAAACCTGGTTTTGCTTCTTACTTGTTCTGTTTACACCAGTGCAAAGTGAATGCAATGTATTGGGTATAACATGAGCAGTGTGCAAATAAATCTGACCTGCACCTGGTATAAGTGATGACCCACAGTGCAGAATAATTGAGAATAAAGACCCAGAACCACTTCCTGCAAAACCTTGAAGTTAATGAGGTCCAGTACAGCCTTTATGAGTCAGGATTTTGCAGAACTGGGCCCAGAGGCTATAAATGTAATAAACGTGTCTGTGATTTATAACATTATTAAACTAGCTTATCTTTGGGAGTAAATGATTTGAGGTTGCTGAAGATAAATCTGATTGAAGTGAGGAATTCTCTAAGAGATAATTCACATGTTTACTATACACAGTTGCTGATATGGTCTGGCTATAAGAGATTACAAAACCACTGGAATGTGTAGTTTTCTTTTTAAATATTTTTTTATGTGAACTCAGTTCCCAAGATGAAGGATTTTGCCGTGTATTCATAGAGACCAGAGCAGGGATGAAGGATGATAGGAAGGTTGGTGAGTGAGCTGAAGAATGCAGGGAAGAAGTTCAGAGGCACAGCAGTCCTTGTGGATTAGAAAAGATTTTTTTTATGTCGATTGGTATCTGCCAGAACCCATCAGAATTGATATAAAAATCAGGTTAATGTAACATTAAAATATTGGAGATGGCAACTTTGACACAGGATTCATTTAAATAGGGGTGCATGCTTATCTTTGTCTGTGATTTTGATTTCAAGTCAGATCCAGCACTAGAAAGACCTTTTGCTGGTTCTAGTTCAATTCTCACAAGAATTCTTTGTGTGAAATCTTGGCCCAAGATGGGATTCTATGAAGAATAGCTGATCTTGCCATGTTTTAGCCATTTGTGGTTACAACCTGATGAAAACAGTTTGCAGTTTTTGGCGCCATCTGATCTGGATGCAGATTCTGACTTCAGTACTTCATGATAAACCCATCCAGTTCCAAACAGTATCTCCCCTATCCTTCACTAATCAACTGCCTGCAGAAGCCAGACATTTATGCTAATTTTATGATTTTGAAAGTAAAGAAATCATGGTGAGTTATTCTGCAATTTGATGAGGACTGTATTTTTGCTTTTGGATGCAAACAGTTATCAGCAGAGGCTGATGATAGGGAAGGGTTTGTTCCTACTGCAGTCAGAGGTGTGATGGCAGCCTCTGGAGAAAGCAGAGAAGCTGTACTGGCATGGGCTTTGGGTACTAAGGAAGTAACGGGTGTGAGCTGGGCTTGTGCAGCCTACACTGAAACCCAATACTGCCATGGCCCTGTGCAAACACTTAGGGAGAGGTATTTTCTGCCATTAAGTACTTGCACATCTGAGCAGTAGCATAACTAACAGGGAGATGAGCAGTAAGGCTGTGCGAAGCTTTGGTAGCCGATTCGATTCAGAGGCCAAATCTGACTCGAATCATGAGACCCATTAATCTCTCCAAATTGAATCGGAAGCTTCTGAATTGATTTAAAGAAATTTGGAGATTCGGCCATAGACTGTACAGGTAAGCACTAGGAAGTGTTGGTGGGAGCAGCTGGGGAAACAGCTGGATGAGCCCTGGCTTGAACCAGCAGCCCTGGGAGAAGCCATGGCTGGTCTGGCTGCTTCCCCCCCCCCCCCCCC
>NW_017729022.1:87471093-87472944 GCF_001723915.1 Gavialis gangeticus
GAGGCAGACAGTGCTGGCAGCCCCAGAAAAAGCCACAGGGGCTGGGGAGAATGATTGGGAGCTGGGGGATTGAACTGGGGAATTGAACCAGGAACTGGAGGGTATGATCAGGGGCTGGGGGAATGAACAGGGTCTTCCCCCCAGCTCCCTGTTTGATTCCCTAGTTCCTGGTTCATTCCCCCAGCTCTCTGAATGTTCCCCCCAGCTCCTTTGGCTTCTCCTGGGGCTGCTGGCTCAAGCCATGGCTCATCTGGCTGCTCCCTCACTGGGGTGAGGCAAACAGTGCTGGCAGCCCCGGGAGAAGCCGTGGGGGCTGGGGAAAATGATCAGGGAGCTGGGGGATTGAACTGAGAACTGGGGAATCCAACTGGGATCTGGGGGGAAGCTCCTGTTCAATTCCCCAGTTCCTAGTTCGATCCCCCAGCTCCCTGATCATTCCCTCATATCCCCCCTCCTTGATAACAGAGTATTTATTAGCTTTGTTATCAGCATTTAACACCCCATGAGAAAACAAAGCCTTTCATTAGTTCAAGCTCTTCTTAAACAACTTTTTCCAAGGAAGGGAACATTCCAAGAAGGGACATTACCAGCTATCTATTGATTAGCTCCAAAAAGGACACAGTCCTGTCTGCCTGTGTCCTGTCTGCCACAGCACAGACTGTAACCAGCATGTAGTATGCTAGCTAATGCTGAGGTGTCTGTGTAAGGCAGAGGGGGGAATCCCTGCTTCAGCAGAGAGTGGTGAGGGGGAGGGGAGGAGCAGGGGAAAGCCAGGCAGATGCCTATGGTCTCTGCTGGAGCTCCAACCAGGGAGCAGAGGGGAGGGGCCAGCCCTGTTGTTGAGCAGAGAGCCCCACCCATCCCAGAGAGCATGCCAGGATGCTGGGGGAGTCTGGTTTAACTTAAACCAGGAAGAGGTCTGGGACAGACATTGCATAAACTGGTTGGAGCAAAATCAGTTAAGTCCTGATACTACATTCAATCAGGTTTATGTTAAACCAGTTTCAGCCATTTCCAAGTTGGTTTATGTGCACTGAACATCTGTTCTGTTACAGGTTTAAACCAGTTTCTGATCACTTAAACCAGGTTATGTGTAATGTTTGTCCCTAGCCTTGAGGTGTAGTCCAGAGACCAGACTGCCTCCTGGCAATTAATTCTAATTGTTCCATTTAGGAAGAAAGGGCTTTTCTTCTGCAGCTTGGCTGGCAGGCAGAGAGAGGTGTTGGAAGTGGCTCCTACCTCCATCCCATTAGGTATGGCTGGCCCAGTCTAGAGAAACTAGTCCCAATAAATTTTTATGGAAGCAGAATGACAGCTGTTGTGGGTGAGTCCTATGTTCTGGCCCTTGCACAGCCATGCATGAACTAATCACAGTCTGTGCCTAAGCTTCAAAGCTTTCAATTAAATCCTAAATAAAACATTTTTTTTGAGATAGACCCAAGCTCTTAAGTTCAAATCCAAATGTAGTCTGGGTCCACACTCCCACTGTGTGCATAAAGAAAAGCATTTTGAGTCATTATTTTGTTTTGGCCCATCTCTAATTTTTCCTGGGCAGACTTTTTTATATATATTTTTGTGTATGTCTACAAAGTACCTTGTCATGCTATAGAAATTAGGAACGTATTCAGGGTGACAACATTTACCTACAATTCAGAGAGTAAAGTCTTCATATTGTTGCGTTTTATCCAAAACATTAGCTATTCAAATTTTCGCAAGATGACCTAATACCCTGAACATAAAAGAAGATTTAATTTTATGATTATTACTAAAATGTGTATTTGGGCATGTTAGAATAAGATCAAATCTTATGCTTCAGGGCATAAGCTGATTGCTGCAGGGTTCAGAGAATAA
>NW_017729022.1:87477944-87488939 GCF_001723915.1 Gavialis gangeticus
TTATGCTTCAGGGCATAAGCTGATTGCTGCAGGGTTCAGAGAATAATTCATCTGCCTTACCATACACAGTATTACATAACTGATTGAATGGATTATGGGAATGACACACCATCTGCTGAATCAGCAGGTATTGGCCACTACTGGAGGCAGAATACCAAGCATTATTGAACAGCAGCCAGATAGGGTATTGGAAATACTAGTATCCCTGTGATCCAAACTGAAATGACTAAGAAATATATAGGTAATGAGAAATGCATAGCACAGTCAAATCAGACAAGTGGAGCAATTCATATGAAAACAATAGTCAAAGAATAACAAGAACATTGTGGGAAATAGATACCTACTGGTCACATCTGCACTAGATATTTACTATAATTAGTTGCCTAATTAACTGTGTAGTAAACGTCTCTATGTTTTACATGTGTGCCCCTATTAGGGCGCACTAAACTAATAAACTCCAAAATAGAAGCAGCAACTCAGGCTGATTTGAAGAGACTGAGATTCTCTTGATGCAGTAGTTTCATAATAAGTAGCTTCACAAAGGACCAAAAAAAATGAGGAGTTAAAATGAAAGGCTGTGTCCAACAATATCAGAGCATATAAAACGAGAAATGTTGATTCATTGTTTTGTTTGGCCTGTGGGGTCGCAGGAAACGTTCCTTTTCTTGGATTCGAGTACAAGGTGGGCTGAGTGTGGTGGGCTGAGTGTGGGAGGAGGAGACAGCTGCTAAAGCTCTAGCTTTGGCCCCAGCCCTGATGCAGGCCTGAAATTGGAGCCTCAGCCTCTGTCCCCCACCTATTTGCTTCCTGCTGCCTCTGTTCCCCATACTGCCTGTGCTGCCTCTGCCTCCCCGCCACTACCTCCCATTCCCCCATCCTCTTTGCCATTTATCCTCAGTTGTGGCTCTGGCTTCATATCTGCCCCCACCTAACCAGGCCCCACCTCCAGTTCTGACATGGTCCTGGGGTTGGGGTGAAGCTGCTGTTGCTGCAACCACTGCTGTCTGACCAGGTGACAGCCATAACTAGTATGTGCTCTGTGCCCTGAACTAGAGCTGGAGCCATGGACTTCAGAAAAGCAGACCTCAGCTCACTCAGGGAACTCATGGGCAGGATCCCTTGAGAGGCCAGTCTGAGAGGGAGAGGAGTCCAGAGAGCTGGCTGTATTTTACAGAAACCTTACTGAAGGTTCAGGAACAAACCATTCCGATGTGCAAGTATGGCAGACGACCAGCTTGGCTGAGCAGGGAACTCTTCATTAAGCTAAAACACAAAACGGAAGTATATAAGTGGAAACTTGGACAAACAACTAGGGAGGAGTACAAGAGTATTGCTTAGGCATGCAGGGATGAAGTCAGGAAGGCCAAAGTACTACTGGAATTGCAGCTAGCAAGGGACATGAAAGGTTTCTAAAAGTATGTTATCAACAAGAGGAGGGTCAGGGAAAATGTGGATCCTTTACTAAATGGAGAAGACAACCTAGTGATAGTTGATGCAGGAAAGGCTGAAATACTCAATGCCTTTTTCACCCCAGTCTTCATGGGCAGAGTTAGCTCCCAGACTACTGCAACTGGCAGCATGGTTTGAGGGGGAGATGAGCAGCTAACAGTGCCAAAACAACAGGCAAGGGACTATTTAGAAAAGCTGCTCATGTACAAGTCCATGGGGCCAGATGGGATGCGCTCGAGGGCACTGAGGGAGTTGGCCAATGTGATTGCAGAGCCACTGGCTGCCATCACTGAAAACTCCTGGCAGTTGGGAGAGGTCCTGGGCAATTGGAAACAGGTAAATATAGTGCACATCTTTAAGAAATGGAAGGAGGATCCAGGGAACTACAGACCGGTCAGCCTTACTCAGTCCATGAAAAAATCATGGAGCAGATCCTCAAGAAATCCATTTTGAAGCACTTGCAGGAGAAGACAGTGATTAGGAAGAGTCAGCATGGATTCACCAAGGGCAAGTCATGCCTGACCAACGTGATTGCCTTCTATGACAAAATGACTGGTTCTGTGGATGTGGGAAGAGCAGTGGATGTGATATACCTTGACTTTAGCAAGGCTTTTGATATGGTCTCCCACAACATTCTTGCAAGCAAGCTAAAGAAGTACAGGTTGTATGAATGGACTGTAAGGTGGATATAAAACTGGCTGGATCATCAGGCTCAGAGGGTAGTAGTCAATGCAATGATGTCTAGCTGGCAGCCGGTATCAAAGGAGTGCCCCAGGGGTTGGTCCTGGGGCTAGTTTTGTTCAATATTTTCATCAATGACCTGGAAGATGAGAGAGTGCACCCTCAGCAAGTTTGTGGATGATGCCACACTGGGAGGAATATGCTGGAGGGTAGGGTTAGGATTCAGAGAGACCTTGGAAAACTGGAGGATTGGATCAAAAGAAATCTCATGAATTTCGATAAGGAGAAGTGCAAAGTCTTGAACTTAAGATGGATTAATCCCATGCACTGCTACAGCAACTGGCTAAGCAGCAGCTCTGCAAAAAAGTCCCTGGGGGTTACAGTGGACAATAAGATGAATATGAGCCAACAGTGTGCCCTTGTTGCCAAGAAGGCTAACAGCACACTGGGCTGCATTGGTAGGAGCACTGTCAGCAGATCAAGGGAAGTGATTCTTCCCCTGTCTTTGGCAGTGGTGAGGCCACACCTGGAGTACTGTTTTCAGTTTTGGGCCCCCCACTACAGAAAGGATGTGGACAAGGTGTAGAGGGTCCAGTGGAGGGCACTGAAAATATTTAAGGGGTTGGGGCACAGGACTTCTGAGGAGAGGCTGAGGGAACAGGGCTTATTTAGTTTAGAGAGAAGGCTGAGAGGGGATTTAATAGCAACCTTCAGATACCTGAAGGGTGTTTTCAAAGAGGATGGAGATAGACTGTTCTCAGTGGTAGCAGAGAACAGAACAAGGAGCAATGGTCTTAAGTTGCAGCAATGGAAGTTTAGGTTAGAGATTAGGAAAAATAAGAGGGTAGTAAAGCACTAGAACAGGTTATCCAGGGAAGTTGTATAATCTCCATCCTTGGAGGTTTTTAAGATCTGGGTAGACAAAACCTTGGGTGGCATGATCTAGTTGGGGGTGGTCCTCCTTTGAACAAGGGGTTGGATTAAATGGCTTCTTGAGGTCCCATCCAACCCTAATTTTCTATGATTCTAATCATTAGCAGGGGGATGCAGGCATCAGGGGAGAAGGTGGCAGGGAAGACACAGGCACTGGGGGGGAAGTGACAAGGAGGCAGGTGGTGGCAGGCACTGGAGGGACAAGTGGTGGGGGAGACAGGTGACAGTGGGGCAAGGAGTGTGGGTCAGGCAATTTGAGTCCTCTGCCACCTGCCCCCCCTACTGCAGCTTGCTTTCCTGTTGCTGCTTTCCTTGCTGCAGTGGGGGAGGGGGCAAATTTAAGATAACCTTCCAATGTGCTTCAATTTGACCCTAAGGCTAGGTGCAGACAGTCAAAAAGCCCAAGGCTGAATCAATTCAGTCTTTGCAGGTTAGTTTGAACTACACAGATTGAATTGAAACAGAAGTGAACAGACATTACCCTTTGATTCAGGAAATAATGCAGCCACATGCCTGCAGTGGTTCAGGCCAGAAGCCAGGGGTGCTAGAGCACAGCTCTCTGGCTTTGTGTTCACTTTCTCTTCCTGTTGTCCCCAAGGTCTCTGGGATTTGCAGTCCAGAATTACAGCATCAGGACTCTGCAGGGTTGCTCATCATGTCCTTTTTCTGTTTCCAGGTGCCTCTGGGTTTTGTAGTTCACTGCTGCAGCCAGGAGTAAGTTTGTGTGGGGGAAGGGGTGTTTAACCCTCTGCCCTGGACCCAAACTTCAGCTGGGGTTTGCCTGGGGGCAGGGGGTAGGCAGCTGCTTCCCCAGTCAGGCTTGCCCCTTTTCCCCCACCCCCCAGCCCCTTGTCAGCCAGCCCTCACTGCTCCAGCCAGAGTGCGGAGGGGCGGGGCCAGCCCTGCTCTCTGGAGCAGACGGCACAGCCCAGCCAAGGGCTGGAAAGCATGCTGGGGGACTGATTTAACTTGAACCAGGAAGGGGGCAGGGACAGAAGTTTCATAAACCAGTTTGACCCAGGTCAGCTAAGTCTGATACTATATTCAACCAGGTTTATCTTAAACCAGTTTCAGACATTTTGCAACTGGTTTACGTGCAATGAGCTTCTGTTCTCTTATCAGTTTAAACCAGTTTCTGGACATTTAAATCAGTTTATGTATAACTTTTGTCCCTAGCCTAAATGAATAATTAATTCTCCATGTTTATTCAAGCATTGACTCTCTCAGAGGCAAAAATTGCTATTTATAATGGTGGTTCTTGTGACATCTGTCCCTTGAGAAATGGAGAAAAAGTATCTACTTATTTTACCCAAGGTCACCAGAGGGGTTGTTAGGTGGTAACAATTAGTAGCCACATTTGTACTACAAACTAGCAGCTCTGTGGGAAACTGCTCTTCTACCTTTTGCAGCTACCATGAGCCATCTTGTTTGAGAAGGCATACTTTTCTAGCTCGTAAAAGACACAGTCCCTTTTGTCATGCCACTATAATGATGTTGTCACTGAAAAGTGGTATTGGCTCTAAGGAATGGTAGAAATGAACTTACTACAATAATTAAATGTTATGTTGTATGTGGGATTCCTTGGTTTTTCAGTATGTTTAGAATGGGAGATAACTGTAGCATCTCAAACACTCCTGTGCATTAAATGGGTGAAGGTTTGCTCTGGAAGAGTCACCATCCCTGCTCTTCTACAGAAAATGTACAATATTTTTTCTCTCTGAGAGACTGGTGAAAAGATGGGTTGTATTAAAACTGATGAAACTCCTTGATTAGGTCTTGTCTACCCTTTCAGGTGAATATCTCTGTGAAGTGCAGAGTACTTACCTCTGATGTGGAGAGGGCTTCTGACTTCCATTGGTCATCCACAGCTCATAGAAGATGTTCAGTACTTTAACAAAACCAAGTCCTTGCTTCTAAATACCATTTCCTAACCTGGTGGACTGCACATTGTAGGCCTGATTCATTTGGAAATTATTTTCCAGTGAGACAACTTTTGATTTAGTATTTTGAAATTCTGCATAATCCATGTTTGCTTAAGCTATATTAATTGAGTTTTTCATAAAACATACTGTTCTAAAAAAGACATTTATGGGTTTGAATTAGCAGTTAGTTATGTAGGGCAAATAGCAGTGTCTCACTTTACCATATGAAAGGAAATTTGGGCTTATCTTTAACTGCAGATAAAAAAATAATACCTGGAAAAAGAGACATGTATGATTTATTTATAAGTGTTTTATATTTCCATAATGAATTTTCCTTGAGTTTTAAAAAATATAGCAAAAAACCGGGGCCTTTGGTTCATTAGTTCTGTGTGGTTGTCACAAATGATTAGTTAATTGCTCTTTTTAGATATGAGAGCCATACTTCAGGAAAATATTTAAAGCATGCGCTTAAATATATGTGTACGATATTTTGCTGAAATTGGGGCCTTAACCTGCTCCTAGCTCACTATCTTTCTTGCAAAAGTAGAGTGCTACTGAAATTATTATTAATATATAAGTAATCAGTTAAAATGTTTTATACCTTCCTCTTTTCTCTATGCCTAAGTGTTGGGCAGGTAGGGGAAAAATGGGCTAATGCCCTCTTATTTTCCTTAGAGTTTAGAATTCATATCTTAGTTCAACTGGAAGTTTTGGGCTACTTTTAGAAAATTCTGTCAGCCTAAGAGCTAAAAGACCAAATGCTGAACTATTGGCTGTGGATGCATTGGCATCAGTTTTAGTGTGACTCTTTAAAAAAGAAACCCACAAAAAAAACCTTTATGACCATGGCACATTTCTTTTTTTTCCTATTTATTTTCAGTGAAAAGGGATAAGTTAGTCAACATGTTGCTCCATGTTGCTAGCGATAGTAGGCTTCTTTCAGTACCTAGGCTATCTTGGTTATCTCCACACTACACTGTAATCTGCAGTGTAGACATAGCTATAGTAAGAATTTGAGTACTTAGAACTATCTCCATTCAAATTTGCCCAAAGTCTTGTGAAAAATTCTGTTCTATGGAATTTTCAATAACTGTAAGTAGTTAAGATCTATGGTTAGGTCCTCAGCCTTAGTTCTTTCTCTTTTCCATGATGTGAAAGGGATGTTACTTCATCACAGATAGATGGTTGGGAATTTCCATGGCAAATGTGTATTCTTGATCGGTGTCAAGCTAATGCAGGACAATCTCTGATTGCCCGTCTCCCTCTTGCTACTCAACTAACACAGTATGATGACTCTAAGCAGCATCACTTTTTTTACCTGGTATTTGGTCTGTTTGGGCTCATGGACAGCTATCATGTGTTAGAATAGCTTCTAGGCTGATTTGCATTATATATGCCTAGAGGGATGAGCAGCTTGAGAATCAGAGATGCAACCACTTTTTCAACAACCTCCCTTCCTTGTTCTGGCTTGGCTTAGGAGAGAATATGGCTCTTACATTCTCTCTCATATGAAAGACAGAACCTCCAACAGAGCAAGCCACCCATGCAGACAGTGATTCATGACTGATTGAGGAAAGAGTGCCATCTACTGAATCACATCACCATTTCCTGAAGTGCCTATCCAAACACTTACCCAACTTTAGCTTGTTTAGTCTATGAGGTTTCACAGCTGCATAGTACAAACTTATATGGAGGGAGGAAATTACTTAATTTCTTCATATTTCCATTTTCTTTTCTTTTATATGGACAGCCTTGAATACATTCCATTTGGATATTTGCAGATAACTTTTGCCAAGTATTGCTGCTGAGATATCTATGTTCACAGAAAATTAAACAACATGAGGCCCCATCCTGCACATCATATTGAGGCAAACCTACCTTTGTTCTTAACAGGTTCTATATATTTTAAGTAGTTTGGTTGTTAAAAGTGGGAGTGGCCATCTTGTGTGCACATCTCCCTGACTGAAACGGGGAGATAAGCCCTTCAGGTACTCTCCCTGCGGCGTAAGGAGAACCGGCATCCGAGTGTTCTCCTTTCTGACTGTGGACTATTTTAGACTTTGATACGAGTGATTAGTTGTGCAGCTGGTTACGACTAGAGATGACTTTTTTCCCTTTTAAACTCTCATTATTTTCTTGAATATATTTGCTTTTGATGTTGTTAGTGGATTATTAAGGAATTTACTTGACAGATTCAACCTCTCTGTTAGGGCTGTGCAGAACAACACCATTTCATTTTGACTTTGTCCCTTTGAAACAGTGAAAGAGGTGTTTTGTTTCATCATTTCATTTAGTTTTGAAGCACTGTTCCATTTCATTTCGTTGAGACTGTTTTGCTGTTTTGACGTTTCGATGTTTCGCCCATAGGCTATAATGGGAAATCATGAAAATGCCTAAAACGTAGCCATTTCTTGCCTAATTCAGATGAAAATTGCAGGGATGGTAGCCCTTTTAAGGGCATGAGGCCTGCCAAGTTTCAAGGAAATAGGTGCAGAGGTTTCTGGGAAACTGCATCTCAAACTGTTCAAAGCAAAACTCCTGACGCTTGCTGGCAGTGGCAGACTCCCATCATCCTACGTACAGATCTCGGGGCCAGCACCCCCGGGAGGGCTGCAGGGCTGTACCAGACTCCTCCTGGGGGTGCGAGTCCCCGGATCTGCGCCGGATGAGAGGAGGTTGCCTCTGCTTCCTAGGACCAGTGGCAACATCAATCTTCTCCAGCACTGGGTACAGGCTGTGCCCAGCGCTGGTCCGCGGCAGCAGTGGCAGCCTTCTCTCATCCGGTGCACAGATCTGGGGGTTTGCACCCCCAGGAGGAGTCTGGCACAGCTCCACAGCCCTCCTGGGAGTGTGGGCCCTCGGATCTGTGTGCCAGATGAGAGGAGGCTGCTGCTGCTGCCTGGGACCAGTTCTGAAGACAAGCAAGCCGGGCTTCGAAACTTGAAACGTTTCAAAACTTTCAAAACATTTTGAGTGCCCTCTTTTTGTTTTGAAGCTATTTTGAAGCCTTTTGTTTTGTTTCAGTTTCCCTGTTTCAAGCTTGAAACGTGTTGAAACAGCTTCTAAATGAAACACCCAGTGAAATTTTGCACAGTCCTACTCTCTATACTTATTTGGCCATGCTGCTTGTTTGAAATTCTTAACTGTAGATATGTGCACTGTAAGCTGGTGGTTCAGAGTGCTTCAGGCCTGAGTACTGTAGAGAAAGAGACAGCTATAGGATATATTTATTAATGATATGGTTTATTTTGTTGTCAGGAGACATGATCTGAACCTGAAATAATGCTGAACATCCATCCCTTAACTTTGATGACAGCAGTGGGAACTGGGATTCGTAGCACTTCACAGGAGGTGCTTCTTAACTTTTAGGGTCACACACCAAAATGGTTCAGTAAGATAGCTACAGCTGATCACATCCATGATGTTTAATATAAATGAAAGGGACAGGCTGGACAGAGGAAAGGAAAGAGAATTGGTGGGCTATATGCAATTAATAATGCTTACCTTGCGGCCTGCCAAGGAGTCATCCAAAGAGGAAGGCGTGCATTTTTCTGATTTATTTGCTTCTGGATGAAAGTTGCAGAGCTTTAAAAATGACTAATGAATCTCTTTTCAAGGTTCATATCTACGACTGAATTCATATGTGCAGGAATTTAGTCTACCCTAACTGCAGCAGAAAGTTTAATTTTGCTCATCCAAAGACAGAGTTATAAGGCAAAACAGAGACACTGGACAAGATCCAGCACAAATAGCTCAGTTCCAGTGAAAACTGGAATCAGATGTACAATACATATGATAGACTAATAGGCCAATGCTATTTTACTGTACGTTAATTGAAGTTCCATTATACCAACTATTTCATATGATGCTGATTATGGAAATAATTACAGCAATTTTACATAAGATGTCAGGAAAACTGGATTGTTAACAATGATTGCTGTGGTAGGAGCATTTTTGTCTGTATTTCCTTGAAATTCATTCTTTAAAGCTAAGCCATATTTGTATTTACTGATCATATCTTCAGCTGTGCAATCTACCATAGTTTCACTCAAGTCAAATCAGCATAGGTCCATTATAGCAGCTAAGACCTATTATACATTACTGTGTGCACCCCAGAAAGTCTCTTAATTATAGCATTCTGTTTGTTAAGTGTCTTTTATTTTTTGATATACATTGTTAGATATGTCTGTATACATGCATGATTGTTTTGATTAGCTCCCTGCTTCAGCAATTTTGAAGTAAATTGGACTAACTCAATCAAATTCAGCAGTTACAGCAGATTTAAATTAGTGTAAATGAGAGCAGGCTTTGGCTTTTGAAGCAGGCATAAATGTGTACAATCTTTGATGAATATGATAGGCTTTTACTAGGCAATTTTCAAAGGCACAGGTTGGTTATATATCTAAGTCCCATTAAATGCCAATTGGAATTGGGAACCTAGTTGCATTTGTGGCTTTTGAAGATACCCTTCTTAATAGAAAGCTACATAATGAGAGATCTGAACATTTGACTATTGCAGATGACTTGGAGAGACTGCTGTTAGAGTTACAAAGAATAATATACAGGGATGAATGTTTATCATATTTCTGTTAAAATTCCAGTGACACTTCATAGCTGAGCTGAATTTTTAGAACGAAGTTTATAAAGATCTAAGAAATGATTACTCAGAGTTTATAAACACATTACAGACATGACCAATCATTGTTACAAGCAATCTACTGGGGCGGTATATAGCAATTGTTAGTAATTATCAGAGATCCTGGTTTTCTCTGTTTAAAAATCCAAATTTTTTTGATAAAATCCAAAATTATCTGATTAAAAAAATTCATTTTTTTTTACCGCCCCCCAAAATTTGCATTTTTCTGTGATTAAAATGAAATGCCACTATATATATATAATTAAGGTGGCCATCATAGAGGACATTCTAGTTTTCTGCTGCTCTGTCCTCTGTCCTCTATTGATACAAAACCCAATGCCTTTATGTCCTCTCTCTCTGTGTGTGTGTGTGTGTGTGTGTGTGTGTGTGTGTGTGTTAGGACGGTGCGAAGCTTCAGTCCCTGATTCAATTCAGTGGAGATTCAGCCTGACTCAGTGGCCAAAACTCCAAACCTGAATTGAATCAGACGACCCTTGAATCCCTCCAAATCTATTCGGAGAGATTCGAAAAGATTCAGAGATTCCGACATAGACACAGCTTTAAATGTTTTTTCTACATATGTCAAGGTAGCAAGCGGCTTGTGAACTCTGTGATTCTGGGGCTCATGGAGTGTCCTACAGAAGCGCAGGGGCTCCCCAGTCCGCTTGGCAGCAGACCCAGAAGTGGACACGGGTGCACTTCCGGGTCTGCCGGGGAGTGCGCGGGGACACCCCTGTCCTCCCCTGGCTCAGTGGCTGGTGCCTCCTGGGTCTGGGTGGGGCACCCGGGGTCTGCCTGTGCACTCCCGGTGGCCCAGGAAGTGGATCAGAAGTCCACTTCCAGGTTTGCTGCCAAGCACGTGGAGGCCGCCCCCCCCCCCCCCCCCCCCCGCGGGGGCCCCCCCCCCCCCCCCCCCCCGCGGGGGCCCCCCCCCCCCCCCCCCCCCGCGGGGGCCCCCCCCCCCCCCCCCCCCCGCGGGGGCCCCCCCCCCCCCCCCCCCCCGCGGGGGCCCCCCCCCCCCCCCCCCCCCGCGGGGGCCCCCCCCCCCCCCCCCCCCCGCGGGGGCCCCCCCCCCCCCCCCCCCCCGCGGGGGCCCCCCCCCCCCCCCCCCCCCTCTCCTGTGGGATGCTCCATGCACGTCAGCATTGCAGCGTTCACAAGCTGCACTGGTACCTCAAGGTATGTAGAAAAAACATTTAAGGCTGTATCTGTGTCTGAATTGCTAATTCTCTGAATCAGCATTGAATCATCAGAGTTTGATTCGGCCAAATCGAGTCAGAGACAGTGATCTGAATCAATTAATTGAATCACTGTCCTTGATTCAGGCCAAATCTGAATTGAATATTGAATAGGGCCCGCTTTGCACACCCCATA
>NW_017729022.1:87489412-87496359 GCF_001723915.1 Gavialis gangeticus
ATATTCTAATATTATAAAAGTCTAAGTCAGTCTGTCTGTCTGTAATGTTTTATTCACACTCTGATTGGCTGACAAACAGTCAATCAGAGCACTAAGAAGCATTCTGACAGAAGGCAGCCAGCCACCATGATGATGGGGACATAGGGGACCTGCTCCCTGGAGGCATCAGCAGCAGAGCGAATGGAAGCGAGGGGGCCAGGCCAGCAGGGCTGGCTGTGCCCCTCCCCTCCTGCCCTGCTTCCTGCAGGTAACTTGGGGGGTGGGGAACAGGTCTGAGTGGAGGAAAAGCCGGCCCGCCATGGCGGGGGTGTGGGGAACAGTGGGCCTGGCCTGGTGTGGCAGTGGATGGATGAGGAAAGGAGCGGGTGTCCTTCCCCCCTCGATCCTGGGCCCACTCTTCCCCCACCTGCCTTCCCTGTGTCGGCCCAAACCCAGCTCTTCCTGTCCCCGAGCAGGCCTGATGTGGGGGGGAGAAGTGGGCGTGCTGTGGCATCAGCAGTGACATTGGGGTCAGGGGAGGACTGGGTCTGGGCACTACGTAGGAGTGGCCCTGAGGCAGGGGAAAAGCCAGACCACTGTGGCACTGAGGATGGACAATGGGTCTGGCCCGGCCTGGCCCAGCCGAACATGGCAGCTGCGGTGGGAGGGGAGGAGTGAGCTTCCTCCCCCCACTAGGCCCAGACCCACTCCTCCCCCACCATCGCTCTTCCACACTGGCCCTGAGCCCACTCCTCCTGTCACCCCACCACTGCTGGGTTGGCCTGGGCCTGCTGCTCCCTCTGTGACCCTGCCATGGCAGCCTGGCTTCTCCCCACCCTCAGGCCAGCTTCTGCCCCACATTGGCCCAGACCTGCTCCTTCTTTCCCCCCACCACTCTGGCAGGGAGGTGGGGGAGTGGGTCTGGACCCTAAGCAGCAGAAGGGAAGTGGGAGCAGGCCCGGATGGGGTGGGGGGGCCTGGGGCTCCATCTCCGCCCACTCTTCCCCTTCCCGTCATTTTTGGTGGGCAGTTGGCTAGTGTGTGTGTGTGTGTGTGTGTGTGTGTATGTGTATATGCATATATGTGTGTATGTGTGTATATATGTCAGGATATTACACTGCCTTAATCAGTGTAAGAAAATAAATTCTAAATACCTATATATTTTGGTGGGTTTTTTTGTTTTTTTTTTAAAGAAGGAAAATCAGAGCTCCCTCTGCCCCCCTTCCCTCACCAAGATATGGGTCCAGCAGGGGTTCATAGATTTAGTAGATTTTAGGGTCAGAAGGGACCTATTAGATCATTGAGTCTGACCCCTACCCTGGGCAGGAAAGAGTTCTGGGGTCAGATGACCCCAGCCAGGTGTTTGTCCAATCTCCTCTTAAATATCTCCAAGGAAGGGGACAGCACCACCTCCCTTGGAAGCATATCCCATATTTTGGCAGCCCTCACTGTAAAGAGTTTTTTCATGATGTCCAGTCTAAATTTGCTCTCCTTCAGTTTGTGGCCATTGTTTTTAGTTACCTTGATGGGTGCACTGGTAAACATCGTATCCTCTATTTCCTGCTGTACCCCCTGATAAGTTTGTAGACAGCTACAAGATCGCCCCTCAGCCTTCCCTTATGGAGGCTGAAGAGATTCAGGTCCCTCAGTTGGTCCTCATGGGGTTTTTTCTGTAGGCCTTCAACCATACAAGTAGCCCTCCTCTGAACTCTTTCCAGGTTATCTACACCCCTCCTGAAGTGCAGTGCCCAAAACTGGACACAGTACTCCAGCTGTAGCCTGACCAATGCCACATAGAGGGGAAGTATCACCTCCTTAGACCTGTTTGTGATGCACCTACTTATGCAAGAAAGAGTGTGGCTAGCTTTACTTATTTCCTCATGGCATGGGTGACTCATATTCATTTTGGAGTTGACTACAACTCCGAGATCCCTTTCCGCAGTTGTGCTACTTAGAGTGGTACCTCCCAGTCTACAGGAGTGTTGATGATTCTTCCTCCCCAGGTGCAACACATGACAGTTTGTTAAACTGCATCCTATTCTGTTCTGCCCATTTCCGTAGCCTGTCCAAATCAATCTGGATTCGCTCCCCGCCCCCTAGTTTGTTTACCTCCCCCCATAGTTTGGTGTTTTCTGCAAATGTGGACAGGGTGCTTTCTAGTCCCTCATTCAAGTCACTAATGAAGATATTGAACAGTACTGATCCCACGACAGCCTTGGGGGACTCTGCTGCCCACATTTCTCCAGGTAGCAACTGACCAATCCACCGCCACTCTCTGGGTGTGTCCCATAAGCCAATTTTCCACCCACCAGACTGTGTAATGATCTACATTACAACTGCTTAGTTTATTTATAACGATTGGGTGCGACACTGTGTCAAAGCCTTTTTACAAATCTAAATAACATCTACCTCTATTCCTGTATCCAAGCATTTTATGACTTGGTCGTAAAAAGAAACCAGGTTAGTTAGGCAGGATCTGCCTGCTATGAACCCATGCTGGTTGCCCCTTAGCATTATTTTACCTGCTGGTCCCCCACAAACGTGATCCTTAACTATTTTCTCACAGGTCTTGCCAAGGATAGAGGTGAGGCTAACTGGCCTATATTTACCTGGTTCCTCCTTCCTCCCCTTCTTGAAAATAGGGACCATATTGGCTGTTTTCCAATCCACCGGGACCTGTCCTGAGCAACAGGAGTGCTCAAATAGTTGTGCCAGAGGATCCGCTATGACTCCAGCTAATTCCTTAAGTACCCTAGGATGAAGATCATTAGGACCTGTTGACTTAAATACATTCAACCCCTCCAGGTGCCCCTTTACTAGGTCAGCGCTAACAGTAGGTGGTTTGGTATCTATCTTGCGCTTACCTAAAATCCTATTGGGATGCATGTTTGTATTCATGTCCAGGAACACAGATGTAAAGAAATCATTTATGAGCTCCACTTTGGCCATCCTATCTGTTACCAGTCATCCCTCCTGCTGCTTTGTGGTGCTAAGTAGCTCTGATATGCTGGTGCCCCTCACTCCCAAGTCACAGCCACTCTTAGGTCTGCTGGTGTCCCTCGCACCTGACCTGCAGCCCCCCCATCCCAGCCAGTGCCCCTCACCCCCAACCCACAGCTTCCTACCCCCCCAATCCCTGATGGTGCCCTTCACTCCTGACGTCTTGTCCCCTGCTCCCAGGTCCCAGAACCCCAGTGTGTGGGGCACAGGGAAGTGTGTGTGGGGCAGGGTGGGGGTGTGGAGGGTAGGGGAGGTGCCAAACCATAGGCAATGCATTGGGGAATTTGGGTGGCATGTGCTTCCCACAGATTTGTGCACATACAGTGGGGCATGAGGCTTCAGCCTGGCTGGACCGGCAGGGGCAGGAGCCATTTCCAAGGCTCAGCAGGTGGGATCTGACACAGGAGAGTGGAGTGGGGTAGCAAGACTTGTTGCTGCTGCCACTGCCACTGGAACCCCCACACCAGCTGTGCTGCCAGCAGCACACGGAGTAGCAGACTGGGAGTGTGGGGGGGTGCTGCCTTCACCTCCTCCCACCACCCGCTGCTCACACACTGGGGAACGGGAGGAGGGTGATCATAGGCATCTCTTCAGCTTGCAAGGGGAAACCCATGATTTCCTGCATTTTTATCCTTTAAAGGAGAACATCTGCATTTTTCTGTGACAAACGGAAAACGCAGATCCCTGATAATTAGTATTTAGAAATAATGATCCCTTATTTTCTGTTTGTCTATGAAGAGAATCACAGTATAAAACATGAACAACATTCTCTTACACAACAATGTCCTGACGGAGAGGCAAGGATTTTTTGGGTGGTGATATCTTTGGTTCGACTAACTTTCAAATGCAAGACATTCTTCAACAGGTCTTCATATAGACATCAGACCACCTGATGAAGGAATGCCTTGCATTCAAAAACTTGTTTAACTTTATCCCAAACATACAGTTGGCCTAATAAAAGATATCACCCCTAAAAATCCATGCCTTTTGCAAAATTCCTGGATCGTCATGGCTACATCATTCCAACACTGGCTTAGAGATACATTCTACTTTTTTTTTGTTCAGCTTAATTACATTAATCTGGGACATGTTTTACTCTCTCTTCTACCACTGTAAATCTGGAGACACTCTTCTGAAATCAGCAAAAGTTACTCCATATTTAGCCTGGTGTAATTAAAAGCAGAATGGTTGCCTTGGCTGTAACTTCCCTATAAGTCTTTAACTGCTTTAATTTGTTACAGCTATCTGTTTCATGTAAAATTGGTGTCTTCCAGCTTTTAGTTTATCTATGTAGAATCTATATTCTATATTCACTGACATGATATCAGAAAGTAAAGTATACTCAGGGTGCGTCTCTGGTGCCTATTTTGCATGTCATCTGGAAACTGACCATCAGTTTTGCCAACAAAAACCTTATGGAATATATTTGATCTCATTGGGTTCTAAGTTTTCCTGCTGTAAACCTTACAGGGAAGGAAAAAAGAGTAGGAATCCTAAGGAAAAGTACTGAAAGAAAGGTGGAGTCAGCATCCCCTTCCAAAATGAACTCTGGAGCCAAAGCTGGTTTGAGATCTGTTGAATTAAGTACATTTTGGCCCTCAGAGAACCTGTGACCAACAGGTAAGAGCTTTGCTAAGGAACAGGGTGTATAGCTAGGACATGGTTTCTTTAGGAAATAGCATCCCTGAAAAATCTACAAGCATCTTCCAGTGGAACTTTATCCTAATTAGCCCCTTAAAATTCTTTCCCCTGTGGTCTATGTTTCTTTGTGTATGGGGATGGGGAGAGGTGTTTATGAGGGAAACACTGGGTCACAGACGTGTCTGAAGAGTACCTAAAGTAGTAACTGCAAGGAGAAGGGAAAGGGAACCAGATGAAAGCATGGATGTTTCAGGATCATCAGGAGTTCCTTGCCAATCTTTAGGCTATTTTAATAGAATCATAGAAAATTAGGGTTGGAAGGGACCTTGATTTGCTGGCATTGCTCTTACTAATGCAGTCCTGTATGCTGTTAGCTTTCTTGGCACCAAGGGCACACTGCTGACTCATATCCATCTTATTGTCCACTGTAACCCCCAGATCCTTTTTTGCAGAGCTGCTGCTTAGCCAGTCAGTCCCCAGCCTGTACCGGTTCAGGGGATTGTTCTGTCCTGAGTGCAGGACTTTGTATGTGTCCTTATTGAACCTCATGAGATTTCTTTTGGTCCAATCCTCCAATTTGTCAAGGTCTCTCTCAATCTTAGCCCTATCCTCCAGTGTATCTACTATACTTCCCAGCTTATTGTATTTTATATTTGGAAATTTTGCCAGTGACTGTACTGGAAAGTGGTAGGGTCAACTCCTATGTGAATTAATTCAGTTACAAGCTTCTAGCACGAAACACATTGCTTCAAAAAGCTAACATCTGTGGAGATATACTGATATGATTCAGAGCAAGTGAGGGCAGAATCAGACCCATCAGACTTACCACTTTTTAGATAGGACATAATGGTTTGTGTATACTTGCTATATCTCACCAGTATCACAGTACCCGATATATCACACCAATATCACAGACTGAAGATTTAAGCTTTATCCTAAACTTGTTGTTTCTTGGCCCTAATCTTCTGGTTTGGCCAAGGCAGGATCTCAGGATGGTAGGAAGCAAAGGTCACCTATTTGTATGTCCTTTGATTTCCTCTGACTACTGTATTAGGCAACAGTAGTTATGGTAATGGTAGCATCTGAGATCCTCATGGCTCAGCCCTGCTTTACTGTGCCCTAATCCTGTAGACCTGTCCCTGATGTGCCACCCATATTGGCAGCTGTAACAACTAAATTCAGAAGCATTTATGAAGGTATATCCTGATAGGCAGACATGAGTCTAGAGAGTTTATGCTTAAGCTGGTCTGTTGCTCATTTTGAAGTGGGGAGCAGAACTGCCAACCTTTACTAACCTGTTACATCAACTTGGACTCCTCCAACCTTATTTCTGAAATTGTCCCTTCAGTCTTTGCAACAAAACAGGAAGGTCTTTTTGTTAACACACATGCAGTGTTCTGGAAAATGTACTTAAAATTACAGGTGCACAGCAGTGGTGTACAGCACTGGTGTGCAATCTGTGGTTTGCTGACTCCTGAGGATCCACAGACTATGTAAAAGGGGTCCATGGAAGATGACTATGATCAATCAAAAGCATGTGAATACCCACACTTACAATTCAAAGGAGTATACACCTCCATTTGAAATTTTTTAGGTGTCCACAAATGAAAAAAGATTGAAAACCACTGGTGTATGGTATATGCACTGCTTCTGCTGCACCACAATATTTGGGTTTTTCTTTATACTTGGAAAAAAGCTACTCAGTTATGCAAAAAAAAAAAAAGGGATTATCTAGTACCATCTCATTATTACAGACTGCCAACAAATACCAGCAGAATAATTATAATAATAAAAAGAAAACCTTTTGGAGTGACTTGAGGGGATGGGAGATTTAAAAAAATACATAAATACAAATTGATTCATATCCATTCTATCAAAGTGTAGGGGACTCAGGGCTGAGGCTCTCAGAAGTGATATGTGTTGCGTTACTTCATTACTACTTTAACCTCTACTCTTTTCAATCTTCTCAGATTTCCAGGTACATTTCAGGATTTATTATGCAGGCAAGGAGTAGGTGTCAGGAAGCATCTGCGTCTGAATATAAGAGTTCTTGTGAACAGGAGTTGGAGCTCGAACTTGGACATAAGATTTAATTTCTGAATTTGTTCCAGGAATTTGTGCTTTTTTATTGTGGGGAAGAGGGGGGCAAATAGCTTGTGGGTGATGTCTTTTAGTGGATCAACTGCATGTTTGGGATAGACATAGGCAAGCTTTTGAGTATCACAATAGCTTAGTCCTTTTGTATTTTTCTTAAAGAAAAAAAAATCAAATGTCCTCATTAGGCAAGAACCGTAGGCCACTGACAGGTATGACCCCCCCCCCCCCCC
>NW_017729022.1:87496610-87510299 GCF_001723915.1 Gavialis gangeticus
TCACAATTGGCCTCCCAAAGACATTCATTCTGGTATATACTGTGACCCTGGGACAGTTTTCTATATCCGGGAACGAACATGCCTAAACTTTACAGCATGAAAAATGTTAATGTATTTAGTTTTAAATGGCACAGGCATTTTCTCCCCCACCCCCCGAAACAAAACAAAACAAAACAAAAACCCACCAACAAAAAAAACAACACTTAACTGGAAAAGGAAGCACACTAGTTTGACTTGTCTCCCCAGTGTCTGTATAGATAAGGCGCTTCAGCACAGCTTTTTGGTGCTGTTATCTAAAGCTGATTCAATCAACTATTAGGTAAAGCACCAAAAAGCCTTGCTGAAGTCCACAGTGTATACAGACGTTGGGCGAGTCAGGTCAAATAAATGCAATGCCTCTTCTGGGTGTGCACTCACTACCCGGTGCAGGTGTGCACCGAGCTGAAAGTAAAGCACTGTTTTTTTTTGTTCATGTCTGTAAGCAGCCTTAATTAATACAGGACAGATTTAATAAAACTTGATTTTAAACAATTTTCAGTTTTTACGTGGACTGAGTCTTTATGAAATATGTTTCGAAATTAGACTGTTGTACTGTTAAGGAGGCTGATAAATAATATTTTCCATGTTAACCAAACAGAAGTATTGACTGTGGTTCATTACAAGTCTTTGATCTAATTCTGCTCTCAACTGAATACGTGCAATCCTAGCTGAATAACATGCATAATGTTACTGTTATTACTTTTAGTGTTTATATTAGAGATGGGGTAAAACTCGGATTTTTTCCCTGTAAATACTGTCCTCTACTGTGCCCTTTAATTCTTCTCTACTTTCTTTTATGATAACGAATACAAAAAATAAAAAAGACAGTGAGCCACTAATATGCTTTGATAATGGAGGCCACAGAAATACTTGCGATAATATTATTTTTTTTCTAATGGCTCTGGTCCACTTGGACCAGTTAGGCCAGTTCACTGAAGGCACCACTCCAGTTTGGCACCTTTATATGAAAGCTCAGAGAGAGAAAGCATGAAATGGGAGCTGAGACTGATTTATCTCATCTGTTCAGGCTGCAGTTGAAACATGTTGATGATGTATCTTCCATTGCTGCTCTAAATCATGTATGTATTTTGTAAATCAATGGAAGATATTATTTTCTAAGGCTGTCAACTCAACACCAGCACTAAATTTGCATAGCAAATCTTAGTAATGACTTGATTGTTTTTATTTTTCCAAATGTAACATAGAAGCCACTTATTGCTCAGAAACAAGAGAGAGGGAACGCACCATTTTTTTCGGAAGAAACTTTTTCTTTGGTAATGTGTTTTATTGGACCAATAACACTGCCATCCTAAGTTACTAGTTTTCACAGTCCTGCAGCCAAGTGAACGAATTTGTCACACAGAGACATCATCTCTGCAGTTCAGAGTAAGCATTCCAGGCATTTCAGCACAGTACTGAAGTCTATGGGAAAAGTCAAAGGGGGACTACTGGGAAAAATTCTGCCAGGCATTTCAGATTCTAACTAAGCAATCCCAAAGTGGTCATTATTCAGGAGTCTCTGTTCTCCTGTGCTTAGCAGTCAAAATTAGAAAAATAGCTGGGAATTGATGAATGGGCTGGAGAAGAGCAATGTACTTGTTTGGGTGAATGTTGTTTTTGTGGATTAAGTTAAAAATACATCAATGGCTGTCTAATCACTCACATTTTCCTGTTCTTTCTGTTTGGTGGTGTACCTCCTTCCAAGCTCCTCTTGTTCCTAAACTAGCTAAAATGAATCCTGCAGAATGAGGCCTTTGCTTTCTGAAAACATTACCATTTCTTACAATTCTTGTATATGACAATAATTCCACATGAATTCCTTCCTCCTTAGGAGTCAAACATTTGTCTGGTTGATGTCTGAAAAGGGTGTAGGAAGCTATACAACACCAAAGTATTATTTTGTATTTGTATTTCAATGCTGAGGATGGTACAGTAAGCACCACATCCAACAGTGGCCAACCTTGAGAAACAGGAGCCAGGGATAGTGTTTTGGGTCCAGCAGTCGTATGACTTGGCTTCATGCTTGAACTTTTCATCCTGTTTCTGACCTCTACTGAACACTACCTATCTATTCATGTACTTCACTGGTCACACCCACACCTGGCTGTCACTCATCCTATTCTATTCATCCCTTTTGGTGACTCTGCCTGTACCTCAAGTTTCCCATCTATAAAACAGTTATAATGATACTTGGTTCATTTGTATACAAGCACCATGTATATACATTAACTTACATGGAACCTGTAAGAAGTATGCTGAACCAAAAAAAAAGCCCAACCAAAAGCCTTTATTGTATAACATATACCTTTCCTTCTCTGTCCTTGTCCTATCTCTTCCTGGGTTTCTTTTGGCTCCATAGGCACTTCATACCAAGAAATCCTCTAGCTATTTTTTGGTGTATGCCCTGTGGCATTGTCAGGCCCTCTGTTTCAGACATACTTATGAGAACTTCTCTGAGTGTGGCCAGCATCAGTTAAAGGTTGGCTTTGTGACTTTTTTTTGTCATGGAGGAGGTGTTCGTGGGCAGAGTGTGTTTTCACAGCCGTGCCACTTTACCCTGTTTAATGCCATGTAGGCATGCCAAAAACGTTTTGCAGATTCTGGGTGTTAGATATGTTGTTTTCTTTCTATTAGCAAGTAGGAGACATAAGTACATTTAGACACTATATAGAAGGTATTTAATGTAGCCTTTGATTGAAATGGGAATTTGGAGTTACACTTCCTGGGCCTAGCTGCATAGTGCTTTTCATGCATCTCTTCCTCTGGAGAATTTGGTGTTGGTTACTATTGAAGATGAATTGCTGCACTAGGTGGACTGATTTCTATGCAAGATGGGGGAAAGTCTTCATTGGTACAAGTTACAGTTTTGTCCTGGCTAATTTTTATGCTCAGATTCAATATTGTAACATCTGTTATATCTGTGTTCAGCATTGGCTCATGAATATATATTGTACATCTATTTGAACTCACTTAAGTTCTTTTAGATCCATTAGCAACCTTGAGTTAAAACATTTACTGATATTACTCCTATACACATCACCTCTGTGTTTGACATGATGTTTATAAATACATGCATGCTGTGCAAACAGTAACTATAGTTGTATAATAAATATGGTGTGTGAGCTCTCTCTCTCTCATTTTTATTTTTATTAAAAATAAATGTACCAACCCTCTACAGCCACTTCATAAGTTATTAGCACTGATAGGACTTGGACTCTTGTTGAGATCTGTGTGGGCCTCTCTGACTTGAGTTAAAACACTTACCTCATTAGCTAGTACACGTCATAGATTTGTATCCTTTATGTGGACTTCCAGTAGATAGGGACACGAACAACTTAGCCATCCTGTTACATAAACATGTTCACTTTTTTTCCAGTCAGGTTTCCAACAGGAGTGATAAAAACAGTTAGAGCATATTCAACTGACATACTGTTTATGCTGCCTAGCTTGATAGATTGCATGGCCACACAAATTAAGGCTATTACTGGTATTTACTTGGTATTTTTGTATATTTTAATAAAGTCATGGGCATCCAAAGCCTGGATGCTCCTTTTATAAAATAGAAATAAATAGTTAAATGATAGCAGAGTCGACTTTTGGATTAAAGTTGCTGAGTTGGAATTGATGTCCACATGCTACTAGAAAGGCACAGATCAATAAATAACACAGAAGAATTGCTTTGGTAGGGCACAAGGTTAATAAATGAGCCCAAAGCATTGTCAGCACTGAGAGCTGTCAACAGGCAACATCCAGTAGTTTCCCATGAGAAACAGAGAAATATCAAATGGCTGTAGATAGCTTTCCCCTTTTCATTTGCAGCAAAGATGGGACGTGCAGATAGTTTAAATTCTGAATGTCATGCTCTGTTAGGCACCCAATTGCATTTTCAGTGGCCTTGAAGCATTTCACCACGTCACTGTGATTTAAAAGACAAAGAAGTGCCATCAGCAGACAACAAGTAGAGGCTCCAAGCCAGTGGAAGCCTGGGGTGCCATCAGCTTATTCCTCAATGACATGACTCCTCTGCTGAATGGAAGACTTTGTGGGACTTCTTGATGGTGGCCTTGTCACAGCCCTTTCTTCCCAGCCAGATTTCTCCCTATCCTCCATTTCCATTTTTAAATCCCAGCAGGGTTTCCTTTTCCTTCCCAGTTTGGCATTCTTATTATTGTATTTAATCCTGGCTATTGCACAAAGAAGGGAATATGCTCTTTTGATCAAGCTACCCCAAAACCAAGCAAAAGCAAAAGCAAAAACAAAAAAAAAATGTATGTAGTGGAATTCTGTTTGGAGTTCAGCACTTCTCATTTTGATTGCTTTAGCCAAATGAACACTACATCTAAATGAAGAAGGGTACAATACTGGGCCCCGAGTCTTCAGTCACACCATTCATTTCCTTTCCACACAGGCTTCAGACTCAAATTGTTAATTACCATTTGGACCTTCCCTCAAATTACTGATTCATCTAAGCCTTTCTCCCAAGTGGATATCAGTATAAAATCTAAGCAGGCTGCAAGGCAGAACTTTAAAACTGTCTGAGGGATGGAAAGGAGAAAGAGACACAACACTTAAAATAAACACCCCCTGCCCACCTCAAATCTTCTCTATTTCCCTCTCTTTGCCCTAGAGGAGAATTAAGGTTTTTCAAGTTAGTCTCAGCCCTACTTCAATGTTTAATTACTCACAAAGGTCATTTTTCACCTCATCTACTCATCAATCTTTAAGCCATTAGATTTTTTACAGCTGGTTGAGATGAAGAACAAATTTTCACACCCAAAGCTTTCCTTCTAAACCAGGTCCTGGAACTCTTGTTCATCAGGCAACATTTCTTCATAAACCAAAATCCTGGAGTCAAAATAAATGAGAATTTGTTTTTGAAATCCAGTCAGTTCTGCCTTTCCCTTGAGTGTGTTTTTGCACTGCACATAACTACGTGCAGCACTATTGTTTAGGCACCTGATGTGAAGTCCTGTGTACATCCAAAACTCTTACTGGAATTGATATGAAATGTAGATGTTGAAAGATTCTCAGGTTTTTTATATATTTTACATTTTGTAAAACGAGTATTGCTGGGCAGGAAATTGTTTTCCCATCCTATGATGATTTCACAATTTGATTTTTTCCTGTACTTCATTGGGATGAACCCAATACCTTTAAAAGTGGAAAAACAGAGAAAAACCTTTATGCATACCCATGCTTATGCTTGAGATGTGGGGAAACCCATGTTTAAGTCTCTACTCTGATTCAGACCAGGATTTGTGCTCTGATCATCACAACTGCTGGTTACTCTAGCTTAGGGCCCCCTCAGTTTTCAGCCCAGTTAATATTTTTATGCTTGGTTATGCACAATTGAGGATCTTGGGTGAATGACCTAACCACTGGACTGGGTGAGTGTTGGTCTCTGTCTGGCTTTGATGAGAAATTCTATCTTAATAAAAGCTGGCATGTAAATTTCTGTGAAAACTTTTGGATCTAATGAATTGGAATCTATCCCCACTCCATCTTCAAAAAAAAATTTACACAAAAAATTTCTGACGAGCCCTTTTATGCAAATTTTATCCCAAAATATTTTACAGAGATAAAACAGTTACCAACTTTAGTAATAAAGCTGACAGCAAGTGCAACTAGCAAGAAAAATCAGGGTGTTAGACACGATTTGAGATGAAGTACGAGTCAATGATGGGAGGAGTTAATCAAATGATGTTTCAGCTGGTAGGCATTTCAGAGGAGAATGCTGTCAGTCCAAGAGGCCAGAGTTTATGAAATTGATAGATCTTTGATTCTCAATCAGGATGCCAGGGCGCACTGGATTGCACTGAGATCCTTTCAAGGGTGTCATGGGGTGCTATGCAGTGTTAGCGCTATTCAGTATGCAAACATGATTGACAAAATAAATTCAGAGATTCCAAATAGGATCTATAATGATAAAAACATTCTGAGCTGTTGTGGGTTTTTTTTTTTAGTTTTTTGCAAACTGAAGAAGAACTGCTCTATATTTTTTCTGTAGTCAAAAATGAGTGAAAATGAAAAGCTGGCATTTCCAAGGGGTGTCTTGAGTCTAACAAGATTTAGAAACACTGGTCCAGATGAAGGGAAGATGGAAGAAAGAAAAAAAGATTGAGGAGGTTGACTTGAATAATTTCATAGGGGACATTAAAACCTTGGACAAAATCTTGAAGTTCTTCAGTTTTTATTTAGTTTGAACTCAGGCAAATTATGAATATTTATTTAGTAAGGAATAAACAAAGCATAAATTGAGTACAAACTGCATGAGGACAGTTAATGCTATGTTCTCCTGTTGTTAGATACCAAGTTAATTCCATTGGTGACAGCTGATGCTGCTCACATCCAACAGTGAATAACTCCTAGCCCTGGATTTGACTCCATAGTTACACTGCTAAATTGTAGGGATTAACACCCAGCTTGATGAAACCTTACATAAAAAGGCTGTATGAAGAGGACCTTATCAACCTATCCTTTGTGTGCATGCAGTTGCCATTGCCACCAAAACAAGTTCTATTTGCACAACCAGTGAGATGATCAGATTGAAGCCAAGGAAGAAATACTCAATAAAGAATTAAAAATGATAGTGCCTGATCATTTGAATGCTGTCTTAAATCAAAATATTATCTTCACACTTGGGATAGAATAAAGTGAATACAGTTTTTGCCATAGAAATATCTTCCATTTAAAAAAAAGATGTAACCCTATAACCCAGTGTACTAATGTGCATTTTTTCATGACCATGGGCTGTCTGCAAAATCTGTATATATATATATTTTTTTTATAAGAAGGAAGTAAAATAATTAAAAAAAAAAAAAAGGAATGTTAACCAATCCCTTGGCAACAAAGCCAGTGTTTATTTTTAATTAAAAAATAACATAGCTGGGTTGACTTCAGTTTTCCCAGCTGCTATTCTTCCATCACAGCAGCTCTCTGGGCTGTTTTCCCTTGCTGATTTCTTTCATCATTTACACTTAGTCTGTATGCGTTACACAGCTTTTATGTAACATTTCCGACCATTTGGTAGTAGAGTTAACAATCCAAAGGAGTAACCTGAACTCAGTCATCCCCAAATAGGTCATTACTAAAATACTTACCTAGAGTACTTGAAGTCTACCATCCTATTTCATGTGAGCAATGCCCATACTGCATTTTACTTAATTTTATTTACCATGGATCATGAACAATGGAGAATTTCAACTGTATATTGAGTTTTTAAGTGTGATGCACTGCATAAAAATATATTGACTTGGTTTGGAAAAAACTGATTTCTGAACATGCTGGAAATGTTTGGAGACTAACAAGAGCCTTGGATATCCAAACTGATTTATCGCACTTTTAACCTATAGGCAAAAGTTCCCTTGTATGTGTCATCTGCTCCGAGACCTGCATCCCTGGGTGCACTTGTTCTGCTGGTACTTAAGAAAAAAGGATTTGCCCCTGTGAGTGCCCTACAGGACACAAGTGAACTGCTATGAGGGTGTGATTAGGTGGGGAAAATCAAGTGGGTGGGATTAGGCGGGACTTCCCTTTTTGGCACTGGTGAAAAAATCCAGCCATCTGTGGTCACCTGGGGTCTATTCTGGGTCTTGTATTGTTTAATATCTTCATAAATGATTTGGAGGCTGAAACTGTGTGCACACTTGCAAATGGCACCGAGCTGGATAGAGCTGCAGACTGGGGAATGACTGGCTAGGCTGCAGTACTGCAGAATAGGACCTTGGGATTACAGTGGGCCATAAGCAGAATATGACAGCGTGTTCTTATTGCCTAAAGGCCTAATAACATACTGGGGTATATTAATAGGTGCATCCCTGGAAGATCAAGGGAAGTCATTTTTCTGCTCGTTTGGGCTGATAAAGCCACACTTGAAGTATTGTGCCCAGTTTTGGGTCCCATGCTTCAAGAAATGTATGGACAAATTAGAAAGGATCTTTCAGGAATCATCAGGCATCAAGCAGGGGTGGTGGTGGGGGATAAGTGCATTTTCAGGTCTGGTAGGGGCAGTGGTCCTAGTGGGGTCCAGCAGTACTCTGTGACTCACAGTGGAACCAAGCATCTGGACAGCTAGAAGGCTATCACCCAGATCTCCCTTTCTTTCCTGTGCGCATGTAACCGAAAGTGAAAGGCTCCCAAATAGTACATTATGTAAAGAAGTACTGTTTTGGAATATTTCAGCCACTTTTGGAACATTTCAAAGGATTTTTATGTTGACCAGTTGGCCCTTGAAATGCTTCAAAGGTGTTTGATACATCTGCCCACACCCTTAGTCTGGAGAAGAGAAGATGGAGTGGGGTTTGGGAACAGTCTTCAAATACCTGAAGGGTGGTTATACAGATAATGGTGGTAGACTGTTCTCTGTGGCTGTATGGAATGGAGCAAAGAGCAATGATCTTAAATTGCAGGAAGAGAGATTTAGGATGGGAGACCTCTCTCACTGTGAGGGTGGTTAAGTTCTGGAACAGGCAACCAAGGAAGTTTATGGAATCTCTGTCCTTGGAAGTTTTAAGAGCAGGTCAGACAAACACTTGAATGGTTTAGTCAGGGATGATACTGCGAGCAAGGGTGTTGGAAAAGATGACCCCTGAAGTTCCTTCCAGCCAAATTTTCTATGGTTGTGTGTGGTGGAGAACATGTTGCCTCTCCTATTGACCAGGCCCATTCCTCATGTGGATTGAAAATGAAGATATTAGTGCTGATATTTAAAGTCCCAAAGTATCTAAGTGAGATTCTGTTGCCCTACATCCATTCTCCTAACCTCAAGGAAGTTGGGCTTCCAGTAGGATAATCTCCTAAGGCAGTGGTTCACAACATTTTTTTATATTTTGGACCAGCATGGGACTGGGATTGGGCACATGGAGCCAGCTGCCTCCCTCCCGGGGCTGCCTCACTGCCCAGCTTTAACCACACATGTGACTGCCGGTGGTGGAAGCCGCTCACCTAGGCGGACAGATGGGGGTGTGAGTGGGGGGCCTGTGCCATGACCTGGCAGCCAACCCTTCACAGCCTGGTGGTTGGAAACCTCTGTTTTAGGGTCTGAATTGGCAATGCCCATGTAACAATCTATAATCCCAATCACAGGAGTATGGTCAGCAGTTGAGACCAAATCTAGAACATAGCATCAAAATTAGAGACTTCTAGTGCCTGAGCTATAAGAGAGCTCCAGTAGTAGAAAGTGATTTTGGCCACTGGAGACAACTGCTAGAAGCTGATCATAGGTTTTAAACTTGTGCATTAAATATCTATAGCTTCTGTGAGTCCATTTCTGTGCAAAGGCTGACTTTTTTATTTGAAATATGCTAGCAACTTCAATAATTTTAAAACTGGGTATTAGGATGCTTTATCCCCACCCTGAATGAGTGACAGTGCCTTGGGACATTATATTATTTTTACTTATTTTGTGGAATTTTAGCTGCACTGTGAGAATAGCAATCTTTGCAATATTGTGGTACATTCTCTTCTCAGCTTAGACAGAAATGGGAAGGGTAAGGGCATATGAAACATTACTAAACTAAATAAATAATGTTGGTCAAACATTTTTAAGATTCTAAAATGGTTTGATGTGATTTCTGGGGCAAGATTTAAGTTGGCTCTTATAACATTTGAACCAGTTTGCTTATTTGTAGCTTCACATGTTCTGAAAAAGTGTTAGCAGGCAGAAAGACTAACAGACTATTCATTACAGGCACTTTTACACATGCTCTGGGGATGGGGAGGGGAGAGTGCTTTAATTAGAGCAGCTCCAAGAGCTAATTAAAGCACCACCACATCTCATGTATCAGAATCCCCATGCTTAAAAATGGTGGTGGGGTGTTTGAACTAAAGCTAGTTCAATGAGCTTTAGTTTAAGTGCTCCCAACATCATTTTTAAGTGTGGGAATGCTGATACTCAAGATCTGGGAGGCTGCTGGAGTGCAGTGATTACTATGCTCCAGCAGACTTGATTGAGTTGGCTCTTATAGCAATTGAAGCAGTTTCCTTATCGCAAATTAATCAAGTCTCCTCTGATGCATTGTACTTGCAGTGTGTTGGAGCAGCCTCCAGGCTCATGTGCAGGCATATAAAAAAAATTAGAAAAGAACCTAAGATGAGTTGCCTTAGTACAGGCTAAATTGTACCTACCTACTTCATGCTCATAGCGTTGCCAGTTAGAATGTTATTGTGTGTGCCTCTTCATTTTTGATTTTTACTTTCTGACTTGCAAATTGCTGCTCTTATACAAAATGGTCACAACAGGATGCTCTCAGTAAGGTGGTTGCCATGTTTCTCTAAATGTTTTTGGTGAACAGGAAGCTGGCCTCAAGGTGAATGCAGTAAGAACAGTGTAGGAAATAACGATGTGTCAGATTAATGTGGAGACTGGGCCCAGCAGACCATGGGGTATTGCAGCAGGATGTGGAGGTGACAAGAAACAGACTATGAGGTGGGTGTAAGAGCATGTGTAGGGGAGGAAGAGACTGAAGGTTTTCAGGGTACTCTGGTATTGCAGTGTTGCGATGAATAAGAGACTGTTGGGGGTTCTGATGAATGAGAGACTGTTCATGATGAGATTCAAAACTGTATGGAGACCAAGCTCAGTCCTTCCATCACAGAGTAAAAGTCCTTATTTAGTCCAAATTCACTATGAGCGTCAGACTTCAGGATTCCACAGTTTCATGTAAACTTGGGGCAGTTTAAAGTTTTGCACTAAACTCATGCAAAATTAATGTGGATAGGTGAAATCTGTTGCTATTGGCCATGTCTTAGTCAGAGAGCTTACTTTTGTTGGCTAGGGACAGCAATTACACATAAACAGATACAAGTGATCAGAAACCAGTTCAAATCTGTAACACAACAGAAGTACAGTGCACAGAAACTGCTTTCAAAATGGCCCAAACTGGTTTAAGATAAACCTGGATAGATGTACTATCAGATTGAACTGATTTATTTTAAATTGGTTTATTGAACTTCTGTCCCAGATCCCCTCCAGATTCAAGCTGTCTGCTCTCCCAGCTTCTGGTCTGGGCTACTGCAGACATGTGGCTGCATTTCCAGAATCAAAAGTGATATCTGTTCACTTGCTTATCAGTTCAATCTATTCATCTGAGACAGATATGCAAAGATTGAATTTGTCTGTACTTAGCCACTGAGTACAAACCTCAAAGAACCAGAAAAGAGTCTGAAATTTAAAACTGCAAAATCTGGGACCATTCACACTTGAAATTTCATTTTGGCTCATTGTAGAGCCATGGTGTGTGACTAACTGCAGAGATCTATATCCAACCTGCTGTACAGCTGAATGCCATTCTTCTCCTTAACATGCTTTAAATCCACCTCTGCTGGAAAATGCATGTGAAATAAACAGGGAAAAAGCTCACGCTAGCCTATTCCACTGAGCAAAATCCTCCATTTTCACAAGGGTCTCTTCACCAAAGTTATCTGATTTTTATGGGAGCTTTGAACAACATGTTTCATAGATAGTTTCTTTTAAAACTGGAACTATTGTTGTTGATCACAGTTCTTAGATATATATTTGTTTAATTTTCCTTGAAAAGTTTGTAGAACATGAATTCATGTTTGTTGTAGCTTCCGTTACCCATAAACCAGGCTATGTTGCCATGTTCAATAACTAAATAAAAACAGAAAATAAAATCGCAACCGAACAAGACATATTGTGAGATTTTTAAAATGTTACTGACTCATCTTTCAGTTGCATCTCTTTGCCCATTTTTGGCACCAAAATGGCCACTATCTGCCAGTTCAGAGGATGCTCTGTGCTTCCAAATGATGCTTTGAATCAGTCAATTTCCATTTGCCTCCTAGGCAGAAGTGACTATTTTCTGCTTCATTCTGTATTCATTCTTTATAGATATTAATATCTGGATCGCAACTACAAGCATTCCTTAAAGCTTTCCCAAAAGGGCTAACAAAGTCCACATCTTGCTATCGTTAATGCAGTTTTGCAGTTAGACAGTGGATTGAATATCTGGGAGATGTAGCTTTGTAAGTAATTTTGAATTTCATTTATTAGCAGTAAACTGGTTGTTCCAGGATGGTATTTGATTGCAGACGCGTCTTTATCTACTGCCAATGTTGGATAAGAACTATGCTCAATTCATAGATTTGCAGATCAAATCATAGCATGTTTTGACTTCTAATTTAAAAATGTTTATTCTTCCAGATCCCAATCTGAGAGGGAAATTCCTTCTCTTGTTGGCTTCTTCTTGCAGCACATGCTGCTGCTTTGCTGGGAAGACATGATTTCACAGGAACATATGGCTGCTCTTGAACAGGCTTGGCCTGACCTTGCTCCCAGTGATATCAATGGGAGTTCAAACATTGACTTCTGCTAAAGCACAGGCCTTATTATGACCCTGCTCTGGGCAGGTGTGCAACACTGCATATGGACATAAGCCCACATAAAGGGTGAGAGAGCCAGAGGAGCAAAGGGCCCTCAGCTTGTGAATGCTGCTGTATAGTTACCAAGTTGTGCCCTGCATACTAGTAGCAGAAACAAAGCCAAAGAGGGAAGTGCCTTATTTACACGCTGAGAGAGATGTTCCTGCCTATGTCATCCGTTTGTTATTGGGCCCTCCTGAAAGTCAGCCAGATTTCTAACATCTTCTGTATGTAGTGGGCTTTGACTATTTCTTATTTTTACCTGTGACTTTGATTGTCCTGTGGACACAACTAGTTTGTCCCCCTGCTTCATGCGTGGGCTAGTAGTACGGACATAATCATCACACCAATGGTGTGAATTTCTACTGGGCAAACCCTTCCACTACACGGTCTGTTTCCATGTGGAAGGCTCTGCCTGCAAAGGACTTGATGGTATTCTGGTGCAGAGATCTGGATACTGAAGAGTCTCTGCCGGATGTGCTCGCTCTTACATACTGTGGAGGCCAGTCCCAGAGGAATGTTATGCAGACTGTCAGGCCAGAGGCTTAAGAATAGGGCAAAAGTAGCCTCGCTTATGAGCAGATGGATGTATGTGCAGAAACTACTCCAGGCTTGAGACTTCAAGGAGATGCTACTCGGGGAGGATTTATTTCTTATTTCTCCTGAGGAGATCTTCAGTAAATGGCAGCTGCTGCTCCTCAGATGGAAGTTTTGGGGCACTGAGAATACTTAAAGTTCCTTCCTCCTTCTCCATGTCCAGATGCTGAACACAGCTGGAATGCTATTATGATGATAATCTATGGTTTCCATTCAGTAGCCTGTGTGGCCTCATAAGGGGTAATTCATATAGAAAAATAGTACTGGCCAAAACAGTTCCTTCCTACATCTTGCTTCCCCAGCAGGCATGAATAGCCCCTGGTATTTTTCTGCATCATTTAATTCTTCTTCATCAACCTGCTGAAGGACCAAGCAGTAATGGCCCCAGTGTTTCATGATCTTGGTAAACTGGCACTGACAAACAGAAGAAGGCATTAATGTAATTAAACTCCTGTGAGCTGTGTTCCAGTGGTTACAGGACCACAGTAAAAGCACTATACTTCAGTTGAGGTTGTGGTGGGAGTCCAGTTCAGACTCTTCAGTCACTTACGAAGCTGGCAGAATATGATCTTTGGTTCTGAAGTGTCTGTGGTGTAGTATCGTATCTGTTCCATATAGCGCGTCTGCTCTTTCCCATGAGGACCATCTGTTTGTTCAGCCGTCTATTATGTG
>NW_017729022.1:87515299-87517121 GCF_001723915.1 Gavialis gangeticus
CAAGGGGGTAGCTTGTTGGATATAGTATGAGAGCCCACTCAGAGTAGGATGCAATAAGGGGCACCTGAAGGATTGAACATATTGAGGTGCAGAGTAGAGCTGCTGAGGGTGGCCTGAAGGGCTGCACCAGGGGTGTACCAAGTAGGGCTGCTCGAGTGGCTTGAAGGGAGGTACCTGGGCCAACCCCAAGTGTGTGTGGATGCTCTGGTCCATGAATGGGATTCTGGGCTGTAATTGCAATATAAATAATAAAAGTTACTTTAATAATTTAATATTTAGTATCTGAAGTAATGTTTTCCTTAAAACAGCCAAAAGAGCTTGAAGAAATATTGTCTTGGTTAGGTCCATTTAAGCATGTGCTAAATTTGAAAGCAAAAGGATTTAAGTGTGGGCTTAAGTGCTTTACCAAAATCAGATCTGTATTGATTTGCAGGTTTTCTATATATCTGTTATAATTTTTGCATCTTAAGAAACTCTAAGTGGAGAGATGAACTGTTAAAGAAAGCTTCTTAATAAAATAAACTCACCTCTCAGGTACCTGTTTGGGTAGCAATGGATGAGACTAAATGATGCACCTACCCCGCTTTTCATTCAGCAACTCCTATTTGCCAAATATTATAATAAAAAGCTTCCTTTGTTGAAAGTGATTGAACATGTGAAGAAAACTTGGAATGTTTTATTTAAATCCTCCCTCCGTAATGTCTTCCTATATAAATAAACTACATGGCAATCCAGCCATAAAAATTGGAGAGAGAAAAAGAAATCTGGAAGAACTGAATAAACAAAGAAATACCTTACCTAGACTGGTTATTTAAAGATGGTTTCCTGCTCTCATTCTCTTGACTAAGTGAAAAAATAATTTGCAAGAGAGCCAACACTGGCAGCACTAGACCATTAGAAGTTCACAGGGGAGATGTCCAGCCTTAACTAGAATGAGATCTCCGTTCAAGAACCACTCAAGTTTTTTGTGATTTAAAGGAAAAGGTTGTAAATCTGATCTCAGCAGCATAAATCCTTTGAAGTCAATGGAGTTCCACCAGTGTTAAAACCGATGAAATGAGCTCAGGGTCAGGCATGTGGACTAAATGAGCGGCTGGTGGAAACTGACAGAGCTCTGTTGGGTGAGGGATGCTGGATACCTGGCTCCTGTTTCTGGCTCTAATAGAGGCCTGGCTCTAACAGCAGTCTGGTTTTCCAGGTTGGCTTCTGAGCTGGAATGCCAAAAAAGAAATTTGAATTGAACTGAATCAGAAATTTGGGGAGGGGAGTGGAATGTGGCAAAACAACAAACACCTCCTGATAAAGTCATTCTGTGTGACCTATAATTCATTTTGGTTTGGGCATTTTGTAGGAAAAGCAAAGGAAATGAAATGCTAAAGTCAGAAAACTGTTGGAGGAGGAGTGCCTCTTTCATCCAAGAGTGGTGAAGGAGGCTTGGATTCCTGGGTTTCCTCCTATTTGAGAGGATTTGAACTGGCTTCTCCCACTTCCTAAGACAGTGCTTTAAATATGGTGCTGTGAACTCTTCGTCGCTCCTATTCCACTTGTCATAAATAATTAAACGTTACTGGACCAGTGACTGGAACTCAGTGTCACGGAGTGGGACCTAGGGGCGGCCGTGATCCCTCTAGCGCCCCCTGCTGTGCCAAGTGGGCATTCCAACACCCTCTATCTCGCCCGCCACATCTTGGTTTTATGAAGTTCAGTAATGGAGGCTGCCTTTTGTCCTCTTAGACACGGTGCTATGCCTATTTGGGCTCCTACTCTGGACAGGGTGACCTGGTACACCCCCAGCCTTATTGGCTATGCCTGCCTCCTACCT
>NW_017729022.1:87517532-87518040 GCF_001723915.1 Gavialis gangeticus
ACTCTTTCCCGTCCGCAACCCTCTTGGGGTGACTGTCATGAATACGTGCCCCCTCCTGGGGCTTTTTCTATACGTGCCCTCTCCTGGGTTTATCCCTAGCACATGCCCATTCCTGCGGCTTCACTCCACCTTCTCCAGGCTCTCTATACTAACGGAATCGCCCTCACTGGGCTCGTTTCCCTAATAGCACCCCCCTGGGCTTCCACTCGTGTAGCCCCCCCCCCCTCGGGGCCAAACACGAGCCCACCCACAGGCTTCGCACTCGTGCTCTGTAAGGGGGGTTCAGGTGGCCGGAGCTGTGCCTGGCCCCCTGACCCTTTGTCAGGATCCTCTGCCCTGCTCGGGCCTCTCAACTACCGCCCATACCGGGCTACCTGCTGCACCACCTCAGCGCCGAACAGCCGTGCCTTTCCAGGCACCACCCACGTGTGCCCACACAGGGCACCAGGAACCCCCAATCTACTGGGGAGCTCCTGTGAGGCCTCCTCACAACCCTACAGCCTCACCC
>NW_017729022.1:87518089-87518559 GCF_001723915.1 Gavialis gangeticus
CCCGCCACATCTTGGTTTTATGAAGTTCAGTAATGGAGGCTGCCTTTTGTCCTCTTAGACACGGTGCTATGCCTATTTGGGCTCCTACTCTGGACAGGGTGACCTGGTACACCCCCAGCCTTATTGGCTATGCCTGCCTCCTACCTCCCTCCTACCTACCTCGCAGCTGTGCCGGACGATGTTGGGTCGCTCTCTCTCTTTCTGCGCCTTGCCTGGCGCCCGTGGGCTTGTCACACAACCGGCACCCCTCCTTTGGCACCCCTGGGCTCATCATGCAACCAGCGCCCCTCCTCTGGAGCCCCTGGGCTCGTCGCGCAACCGGCGCCCCTCTATTTTATAGCCCTCTTGGGCTTACTAAATGTTGTTCTTCCCCACCGGGCTCGGCGGCCTAAGCCTCGCCTGGCCCCTCTGGGTTCTTGTCAATAATAAGTGTCCAACCAGGCTCAGGTGGCCTAAGCCTTACCTGGCCC
>NW_017729022.1:87519629-87521760 GCF_001723915.1 Gavialis gangeticus
TATAAGGGCCCAGCCCTGCCCCCTTCTGGTCACCTGACCCACATGGTTGCCCCAGCAACCGGCAGCTGAGCTGCCCTGGTGATTGGCAGCTGTTCTTAACCCTTTCTAGGCACAAGGCACCTATGTGACCTTGTGACACTCAGATGTTCTCTTTCTTAGTGGGGATCCTAACCACCAGCATCCATGGTTCTTGGGGCAGGGGTGATGACTCCATGAAACCTTCATGGTTTGGAGCACTTCTCATTTGAATGAAGTACTTTAATATTCCTTATACCAGACAGTGATCAAGAGAACTACTTTAATTTTGTTGCCAGACCATTCAGCTAGGAGATGAAGCACCTAGATTGGGAGATCCTGCTCCAGAGTATGTGTAATTACTTGCACAAAGCAGAACAGCATCAACAAGAGGCACTGTGAACACCCCCCTGCTCCTTCCCCGCCCCCAAAAGTACCTTATACTGTGATGGCTAAAGCATGCTTTTGAGTGACGTTGGATGAAATCCTCTTTGGAAATGAAGGGAATTGAATCCAGGTTTCCCATCTAGGGGAGGAGCCCTTAACTAACAGGCCTATTGGATAAAAAGAAAAGGGACACCAGCAACCCGCAGCTTTGAGAAATTAGCTCTGTATTTTTTTCTCAGTCAAAACTATTTGATGGATTGGACCCAAATTCATGAATAGCTTTGTGACAACTGAAAACACATTTTGGGAAGCTTACCACATTTATATTGGAGCTTATAATGGGCCCAAAAATATTTTGTGTGCCTCTATTATTGTGTGACCTCTTTGTGACTTGGTTTCTACCCCTATGTATTAGGGATAATGATATTTACCTCCTTTGCAAGCTGCTGAAAGCCATTGATGAAAAGAACTGTAGAAAAGCTAAGTATTATTTTTATTTGAGTCAATGGAATAATGTCACTTTCCCTTAGCTGACAATTTGGCTTTCCAGAAGGATCAAACCATGAAGTTGATTTCCAGCTTGGACCACGACATTATTCAACTTCAGGATCTAGGGTTCTTGAATTTACACTTCATTAAGCTGTTCCAAGAGATCATTTTCAGGATAATGTTTAATGCCAACCAAAAATGGCAACATGGGGCCCTGTGGATATTGTTAACAGTGTGAAAAACAAAATGGCAGGTTTTCATGGCTCTGTGCTCATAGTTAAAATTCTTGAGAAGAGCCTGCAAGAAACAGAGTATGGTTTGAAGTACAGTGTTCCCTATGGACCCATAAAGTTTTCTACTGCATGATCTAAATGTCAGCAAGAGTCTGAATAATCATTATAAGCCAGAGCCTGTGGTCTGCAGACTGGATTCAGCCTGTGGAGCCATTTGAGTCAGCTCATGGACTTGGGGCTTCGGTGGCATTTGGTGGAGATGGCTTTGGCAGCACTTGCTTTCTCTAACTGCCCCCGGGAAAAGTAGCAGTAATGGCTGGGTCCTACTGGCCACCCACCTCTGATCCAAGCTCGGTCACTCTGGTCCACAGCCTTAAAATGTTGCGACTGCCCTCATGAACATTTATTGTTGAGAGCCAAGTGGTGCATATTAAGAAACTGGAAAGAGGTAACCAAACTGAACATGTCAGAGTGGCAAAAATGCATGAATGAGCCCATCAGCTTGGAAAGAATTATACTGTGTTCAAGAGACACAGTTCTGTTTAGAGATAGGGCCTGGTTCTGCTTTCACTGTAAATAAGGAGTAATTTGGCTAAATCCAACCAATGTAAACAAGACCAGAATCAAGCCATCTTTTACATTTTGATCACTGAGGATACTCTTACCAAAGTGCTGTGAGTAACAGCACTCAATAGGTTGTGATGCCACAGACTATGTGAAACCCAAAATATGGGTACCATGAATCTTGCACATGAGTCTGTGAAAGCTAATGGCCAGATTTGTGAAAAATGTATTCAAATTGGAGACAGTAATTCATATGAAAGGTCTCATGAAGTCAGTGGGACTACTTTGTGAATAAACACTAACTAGCATTGAGGCATTCAAAGTGTTACTAGGTTGCAGTAATCTTAAATAGTCCATTTATTTTGAGTACTGCATAAGCCACTGGATGTTATGTTATACATGGAGGTGCACGACTCTTACAGACGTGCTCCGGGAGGAGGGGG
>NW_017729022.1:87521847-87546448 GCF_001723915.1 Gavialis gangeticus
GGTGCTTTAATTAGAGTGGCTCCAAGGGTGTTGAAAAATGGCGGTGGGGGTGCTTTAAGGCTTGTTGAATGAGCGTTAAAGTGCCCCTGCTGCCAATTTTCAGTGTGGGGACACTAATACATGTGACTCTGGAGTCTGCTCCCATGTGCTGTAATTACAGCGCATCAGATCATCCTCCCTGCACATATATAGGAGCCCTTAGATGGTGTTCCAGGTATGCTCTTTGAAAATGTGTAGTATTTTCTATGGTATAGAGCCATCTGGGTACACAAAGGTCTTTTAGAACTGCTTTGCTGGATGCATACTTTGTATCAAAGTTGATAGAAGTCATCATTTAGTAGAATTTTATGTAAGATGAACATGGTAGTCCTACAGACTGACAAAGAGAAATGCTTCTTAGAGAGGAGATTTTCAAAAGCACGGATTTTCAAAAGGAATTAGTTGTACAGATGCCACCGATTTCTAATAGGTATGGGCTGCATAACTCTTTCTTTCATGTCTTTCAAAATCTCCCTTCCAGGTCATTTTCTTTATTTCTGCTCACAAGCACAGTATCATTTTCTGTCAGAGGCTTTCTAAATTTGTTGTGTTCAGTTTTGAATTACTCAAATGATGGGTTTCCACCATCATCCTAGAAGACTGGTCTGCTGTTCTAATAGAGTTCATTGTTGTTGTATGTTCTCTGGTATCATTGCTTGAACTTATATGCCTGCTTGAACTTATGTGCCTTTTCCTGCCTGGTGCAGGGGACTGGACCTGATGGTCTTCCAAGGTCCCCTCCAGCTTTACAATCTATAAATCTATGAATCAATCTATGCTTTGAGGACAGCCTAAATAATTGTTCTCTTTGAAATGAGATTATCTTAACCATTCTGCCAGTAGTAGTATCCAAGTTGTTACAGGGATTACAGACTTTTCTTTTAATTTCTTTGGTAATACCTTGTTCGGTTTTAAAAAATCTCAATAGTGTATGTTACTAAGACGCTTCTTTTTTCCAAAAAAAATAATGCATTGAAATGGTATTTGCATTCTTCATAAAAAAGACTTCATCCTTGCTAAACATTTCTCTCTCTCACTTCTTTACAGTGATTGTCCAGAGCCTTCCAAGTTGTCAGTTCAAATTCATCCCTTAGAGCTGGTGTGTGACAGAAGGGTCCACTACTGTACACCAGATTTCCTTCAGGTGAGAACGATTAAAGTTGTAGCTGCACTGTTTTTGATATGCTTTCTTCAGGGCTAATTGAAAGGCCATTGAAAGTCCTTTGGACTAGTGGGTCAGTTCTTTCACTTGCACATGACTGAAGATACTGCTGCAGACTGTTTTTGTCAGTGTTACTAGGTGGTGAAACAACAGAGATTTAAATGACTGTCTGAAGTACTTGAATTTTGCAGTGCACCTGTGTGCATTTCTTTGACCTTAGAAAGGTTTTATCTAAGATTGCTATTTCCTGAGCCTCCTGTTACTACTAGATCATGCAAATAAGATTTTGTAATTTTTAAACCTCTACTACATCTTGTGGTCTTTTCACAAGAAACATACTAGGAAGGAGCCATAAGGCATGTTGGGGTCCAGATAACCATGTTTACTAAATATTTACAACTTGCAAGGCTTAGACACACTATTTCAGGCTTTTGCTACAATCCTGTGGACTCTACAACCATATCCAAGATTACAGCTGGCCAGAATTTGGGATTTCCAGTTTGTGAGAAATTTTGATATTCCACAATTTGGTTTCATTCTGATTCTGGACAAAACCAGATTTACATAATGCTGAAAGAATACTGAAGTGAAATATGCTTTCTAGACCCCAGCAGCAATGAAATTGTTAAGACCATCAACGTAAATCAACAAATACTGTGGCTCCTCAGGTCTGTGCCCCCTGCAGGGCTATGCGCAAGGGAGACTGGCAGCACTGGGACCCGGTTATCTGAAAACCCATGGCTCTGATGATGCAGCAGCCTGCATTATGGAGGTGTGGATCATCCTGGCACCTCCATGCTTCTGGATCTGCAGCCAGGAATGTGAAAGTCTCCAGAGGCACAGGTCAAATTAGGACTTTAATGGCTTCTATACACATTGTGGCAGAGCCAGGAGCCTCAGCTCTTGAGCCAATCTTTTGTTAGGCTGTCAAGTTCCTACCTGTCTGGTGCAAGGCCAGAAAGTTCAAGGAGCCCCCAAATTTTCTTGACTATGTGGCAAGGAATTGACAAGGTCTGCGACCTCTGGCTTAAGGTAGGTTCTTAGTGCTTTCAAGTCCCTGCAGCAGAGAGGGGAGTCAAGCTTCAGTAAGAACCAGAGTTCCCAGGGCTTTGAGAGTCCTAGCCAGCTCAACAGCCTGGGAACCCTGAGGCCCCTGACTTAGAGCAGTCCAAATGACTGATTTCTCTGGAATAAGAAACCCTAGAAATTTGGGGCCTCTGACCTGGGACACATTGTATTAGGGGGATGCCCTAGAGCAGCGTTTCTCCACCTGTGAGTCATGACCAAAGTGGGTCACAAGAACATATGAAAGGGTTGCAAACAAACTTAAAAATTATTCTTTAAAGGAGAAAAATGTGGGAGACTGTGGCTTTTCCTTTGCAGGCTGGCAGAGTCCCATGAGCCACACACCCAGCCCCTTGCCCCACACACTGGGGGGCTGGGGCCTGGTGGTGGGAGGCAGCGGGTCAGGAGTGAGGGGCACTGGGTCGGGACTGGCCATCAACGTTTACAAATGGGTCCTGGTACAAAAAAGGTTGAGAACCACTGCCCTAGAACTTCTCTCCCTGAAAGTTAAGGCTGTCTCAGGAAACAAAGCAGGTTTCCTAAGTAGACCTGACTGGCAGGTTGGGTTCCTTTGGAATTCTTTCTGTGGTTTGATGATAGTTTATTGAATCCAAGATGTTTTTGCAAAACATTTCTGGTTCAACAAAGTATCACCTTTACACAGAAATAGTAGCTACTTTTTCAACAGAGAAATAGGTCCCCATGATAAATTTTACAATGGGATTACATAATGCTATATATCCTGTGTGTTGTGTCAGATACGGCTGAATTTCCTGCCATGTAGAATTCAGAATGACACAAGTAGATTATTTACCAAATCATGAGATGAGACAAAAGTTAACCTTGTCTGATGTTAGTAATCATTCCTCATACTAAAGAGATGCCTCAGCAGGACAGTGGATCCACTTAACTGGGCAAAACACACATTGCTCCTTGTCCTACCTTTGATGGTACAGGGCAAGGGCAATGTGATCTCCCCATTTTCCCCATTCAGCCAGAACTATCTCTTGCAATCATGGGGCATGGATCTGGCTGAGTGGGGAAGGACTTTATGGTGGCACAAATGTGACATAAGGCAATATCTGTTTCCATCCATGGTATTTCATTGTAAACCCCATTTTTACCCAGTACTTATCGCAGAAAATTCTGTAGGGAAGCAAAATCTTGTAATATATTTCTCTATTTAACTTGCTCTTCCTTGTTATAAATATGACCAGGTGGAAAAGAAGGCAGGAAGTATATCTTTCACAATGTGAAGAAAAATGCTGTGGAATACACTGTTTATTCTACTCCTCAATAAGTTGAGAAAGTGAATGATACAAACCCGTATAGTAGTTTATCTTTTTTAAAAAGAATTATCTACAATATTTACAATGTGTAAAATTCCTCTAGGGACCAGTGGTATTAAAAGATGACTCTTTAATTCTTGATGGACTTTATACATTTCCCAGTGTTATCAGGTATATTTTTCTTAGTGAGAAAGAGATAAAATATTTCTAAGAACGTTGACAATTTCATAGACAGTGTCATTTGCACTTGGTGTCTTTTAGTCTCAAAGCTGCTTTTGCTAGAGTCCCATACTATATGTTAAAATGCTGTCCCAAGTAACTCCTGTTTACCCCAGGAGACCTAATTAAGGCTAGGACTGTATACTGGGGGCAAAACAATTGATGTGGAGCTCTTAGGGTCTTAACTAGCAGAGTAATTACATATTATCTGCCTTACAGGAGCTTGGACCCTTTGCAAAAGGTAATTTACATCTGATTATTGAATCTCTCATGGACCACTGCTCTTTTCATTGGCCAGAGCTACTAAAGGGATTATTTCTCAAAATTAGATTTTTTTTTTTAAATGATCTATTAGAGCAGGGGTTTTTCAACTGTTTTTAAAAAGTGTGCCCCTGGCAGCCCCCTTTTTAGGGAGGGGTGGTGGTGAGCAGACAGACATGGAGCACGGTGTGGGGTGGTGAGTGGCTGGACATGGAACGGGGGCATGGCGAGTGGCAGCAGTGCAGCATTTGTGCGGCCCTGTTCTTGCCCCACCCCAGCCCTGCTCCTGTGAGGCAGCAGTGTGGGCTGGTGGCGCTCTGTTCCTGCCCACCTCTGCATACCCCCTGGGACCTTTCAGAGTACTCCCAGTTGACAACCCCAGTATTAGAGAATCTGGGAAATTCTACTCTGAAATGAAATTTAGATGCTGTGTTTGGTGGAGAATCAGAAATTTTGGTTCAGGTCTATTTCCAAAATAGGTTACAGGATGAGTTCAGAGTGCAAGGTTGGATGCCTACTAAAGATTTATTGGTTCAGCAAAAATGTTACAGCAAATCATTGGTGCTCCTTAAATATGTATCTCTTAGAGCCATAGGGAGCCCTGTCTGAAACTAACCACTAATGCCTGTGCTTGAAATAAATTGCAAAGCCTATGGGTTGCATTTTTGCCTCGACCCGGGTAGTGCACTGGGGACAAAATAAAAGCTATAATGTCCCTAAGAAAATTATCTTGGTGCAAGAACGTTATAGGGCTGAAATAAAAGTCCATTTTGCTCCCATTTTCACAAGTGAGGGGTGGACCTGAAAAGGCTAAAAATACATCAGGAGTATGTTAGAGCATGCTTGTAATGCTCTGTGCTACATGCATTCTGGGTGGCAAAGCAGATATAAAATAGAGTGGCCTCTGAGTCTACTATGCAGAGAAGACATTATTTAGTCCCCTAAAGCAGTCTGTGATTTGGATAGCACATGGCTGGTGTAAAACCACCTTTCCATGCTCTCACTGGTGCTGAGGTACAGCACCAGTTAATTCCAGCTCTTCAGAATACCAGGTATTGAAAAAATCTCTCCCATCAACCAGTTGTTCCAGAGACTGACCTTCCCTATAGAATCTGTGACTTCACATGTGACCTCTACCCCATTCAGAGGCTCTATAGTTTTTATCTAAAAGTTTTTTGTTTTATATGAGAACTTGGTGGTGTTTTGTGTGGCATTACTTTTGGGGTTTTTTTTTGAGAGGAGCATGTGTAGAGTGCTCAGAATTTTGTTTAGTTGAAAACCAGAGGAGCGAGCTCAGGAAGTGATATCATTATTTGTCCTGATGCAGAGCATAATCCCATGGAAATGAGATACCTTTCAGTGGTCAGTGAACCTGCTTACTTGCGGTGGAAAATTTTTACTTCCTGCATTAAAGACGTAAGCAAGTAACCAGCTGAAAGAAAGAAATCTGGAGTATTGTTTGAATGTTTGGTAAACTCTGGTTAACTTCCCACTCCAGTGGGAATGAAAATTATATTGAATCCTCCAGAAATGATCAATTAGTGGAAGTTGTGGGGGGAAACTGATGGAGAATAAGTACAACAATGAATTAAATTATAGGGGAAAAGTATAGGTGAATTAACCAGAGTTTAATGCATAGAGTTTTGGTTCCTTTAAGGATGACCTAAAACAAGTAAACCAAAGTCCAAAAATGTGGGCAAATTTTTTTTTTCAGGAATGATACCATCAAGGAATTGTAAAGTTGATGCGCTAACTGAAAAGAAATTTCCTTCTGTTACAGCTCTATTTGGAAAGGTGAGATTTAAAGATAAAACAGAAAAAAAATTCTGAATAAGCATAATGAAGAGAGATAAGGACACTCCACACAAAACGAGTGAAGGCTATCTGCACGTTCGTATCAGGTGGAGAACAGAGACAGCTACCTGGAGAAAATGTGGCAGGAGTGCGCAGAACTGTGGCTATCTGTAGCAGGCAAAGAATCCCTAGCAAATTTTGCAGTGTTGTCTTCTATGCTAACCTGACCTTCTAGGGCAGGGCAGGGTGGCACCTCAGAGACTAACTCATCCAGAAATGCATAAGCTTTCATAGGCAATAGCCTACTTCATCAGATGCTATGTTGCCTACAAAAGCTGATGTAATTCTGAATGACTTCTTTTCTAACGGTGCCTATACACATGCTCCCCGGTGTGGGAGTTTTAATTGGAGTGGCTCTCAAGAGCTGCTCTAATTAAAATACCCGCAGCATCTCATGTATTCAGCATCCCACATTTCAAAATGGCTGCAAGGGTGCTTTAACTAAAGCTCATTTGATGAGCTTTAGTTAAAGTGCCCTACTGCCATTTTGAAATCCGGGATGATTTATACACGAGACACAGAAGCATGCTGGAGTGGTCTGATTAGTGCTCTGACACTTTCTAATCGGAAAGCATTGGAGCACATGTAAAAGTGCCCTAAAGTGCCAGCCACCCTGCCCTACATTCTGCCTGCTTCAGACTAACACAGCTAGTTAGGGCTGTGCGAAGCTTTGGTTGCTGATTCGATTCAGAGGAGATTCGGTGGCCGAATCTCTGAATTTGAATAGAATCAGGAGACCCATTAATCTCTCCAAATTGAATTGGAAGCCTCTGATTCAATTCAGAGAGATTCGACAATTTAGCCATAAACACAACTTTATATGTTGTTTCTATATACTTTGAGGTACCAGGTGTGGCTCGTGAATGCTGAGATGTTGGGGCAGATGGCGCGTCCCATGGGAGCATGGGGGGTCCCCTGAACACTTGGCAGTGGACCTGGTAGTGGACCAGAAGTACTTCCAGTCCAATTCCAGGTCCGCCACTGAGCACGCAGGGGTCCTCCTCTGGCTTGGCGACTGGTGCCCCTGGGTATGTGGGGGCACCCAGGGTTCCCCTGCGGCTGATCACCGAGTGGGGGGGGCACTGGAGGCGGGGGGGCTGTGCTCCTGTGGAATGTTTCATCTGCCCTACCATCTTGGCATTCATGAGCTGTGCCTGGTACCTTGAGGTATGTTAAAGTTGTGTCTATGGCTAAATCGCTGGTTCTCTGAATCAGGATTGAATCTTCAGATTCAGATTTGGCCAAAGTGAATTGGGACAGTGATCTGAATCAGCGAATCAAATCACTGTCCTCTGAATCGGGCCAAATCTGAATCTGAATCAAATACTGCCCACTTCGCACACCCCTACTAGCAAACTTTCTCTTCTCAGGCAGAAAACATTTAAGAGGCATTAGACCAGTGGGTTAGGAGTTAGGATTTTTGTGCTTTACCCTCCATTTCTGCTACTGTCTCCCAATTTCTATTCTATAGGTTGTCATTGTAACCTCTCTGTCACTCTAATGCTCACGTTTCCTGTTGAATTTCCCATCAAACCACTGGCAATTTATGTTTGTGGAGCATATTGAGAATGCAACTAAGTGTTAAGTATGATTATAATCATCATCATCATTACATGTGGAACTGAAAAAGCAATATTTCCTTACCTCACAAGATGTGAGACTTTTAGGAGATTTTGAAAAGATTTTCAGATCCCTGGATGAACGATGCTGTAAGTGGATGCCAAATACACCAGAAATCTCAAAAGAAAAGTCTTAGTACATTTCCAACCTAGTTTTGTAGATATGGGTGGTTTAGATAGTGACCTCAAATGTGTGTGCCAATATTTAAATATTTAGCTGAACTCAATTTGAAGGAAAAATCTCTTGAACTTATCTTGTAACTTTAGGCATGTCAGTTTTCCATGAAGGCCCTGATTTGGCAGCACTGTCTGACATGAGTGAAAGTTGTTAAAATATTTGGTTCTGACTCTCACTTTCATTAAAGTCCCTTTACAACTTTCAGGGTACCGTGTTTCAGAGTCCTTAAAGTAAGAGTAAATTACATTTAGTGGTTTGCTAAGAACTGGGTTCTTTTCAAAGTAACACTAGGTTTCTCTGTGTTGCTGGAGCGCTGACCCTAGGAAGCCTTAAGATTCCCTGCAGGCCAAACCAACATTTGTCTTAGAAGAGAAGATGCCCCAAATTGGAAGGAATTACCTGAGGCAAATGATTTTTGGAGGAAAATTCTTTTCCACTACACTTGGTATCCACATGTCTTTATTGCAAGCTCCATTTACTTGTCAGACAGCTTCAAACCAGCTCAACTGACTATCCTAAAGGGAAGAGTGAGAAACTTTAACTGCAGCTTATACATCAAAAATAACACAATAAATATTTATGATATGAAACATACCAAAGCTGGCCACTTGTATTTTTAATATTTTGTAGGTTTTTAAAAAATATTTTGGAATGGGGAAAGCTGCCATCCATCATCCAGTATTAAGCCTAACTTTGAAAGTTTTATCCAAACGGAGACTGACTCTTAGCGCAGACATGATACAAATTAGTTGCAACTTTAGACCAGCTGTTTCTCTGACAGGGTAAAAGGGCACATAACTAGAATAGCATCTTTTGTTGAAAGCACTGTTTCCCTTTGTTAAATGTGGGAGCCTGAGGCAAAAAATTACAGTCCTTAGTTATGTGGCATGTGCAGTCTGCAACATGTTTATGGGGCTTGAAGGCCTTCTTGCTAGCATTTTTCACAGAGGAGGCTATCTTAGTAGTCTAAAGCTTATTTACATTTTTGTAAAGCTTTTTTATTGGAAGGCTAATCAAAGTATTATTTTATGTCTTGCTTTAGAGTAAGGTAATCTCACCACTATTTCTTTTTGCAAAGGTTTTCACAAGCATTTTCTTTGGTTTCAATCTACATAGCTTCAAATGGAAACATCAGAATTTTGGGGGGTAATAGCTTTTATTGGACCAGTTGCATAGTTGGCAGCAATTTTAGATAAACATTTGGACATAAGGTACCTTTCTTTGGGTCTGGGAAAGAAGCAGATGCATCTTAAACTAACATCACCCAATGGTAATTTAACTCAAGCTATGTCTGTGTTAAGCTATGTCTACATGGAGGACAGAAGCCTCTGAAGAAACTGCTGTGTGGGATAACATAATGGGAATATCTTCCTTCTATTGAAGGTAATGATGTATGGATATAATATACATGTAATGTGGCCCTAGATACCAGTGGTGGGGGAAGGGCAAAGTTAAGGTTGTTTGTAAAACTCTAACTTCTTTCCGTTAACTTCTCAGAATATCACATAATTAAAAAAATCAGTACTGAAGCAAAATTTTACAGTATAATAATGATTCTCTTTTCATTCACTGCTGATGGTAAAATGAAGCTGCAAACAGAAAATTCTGAGCACTAGTGACGAGACCTTGGCTATTCCTTTGGCAAACATGCGTTTTTACTATGTAACATCTGGTTTTGAAATTATGTGAAGCATTTATTTAAATCTGTTTTACTAGGAAAGTCTAAGTGGCTAGAGAACATCTTGTTTTCATGAATGTGCAGAGGGGGGTATGTCAACAAGCAAAGGTCCATACATAATATTCAAAGAACAAAAACTGACCACAAGAAGTTCCACATTTTGAATTAATTTTTGTAATGCTATAAACTTTTTGGCCAGATTTCTGTTCCTAGTTACATCTCTGTAAATGTGGAGTAATTCCAAAGAGAACAGAATTTGTCCTTTTTATTTATGTAGAAAGGTACACAAATGTAGATATACATTTTTTTTTAGTTGCAGACACTTCAAGATGTGTGTGAGACCAGAATGTCAGTTGATTGATCTTGGTCATTACTTTAAAAAAAAATCAGGGCATTTTAGACATTAGTGCTGTAGTATGCAAATAATCTAATATCAGCTGTCTACTTATTAGCTGTGTAAGTCAGACTTCCCAAAAGCTATAATTTACAGCTATGAGATCACAGTCATGACACAGTCATGTAAGCCTTATGTAACATCATATCCAGAAGATCTCATAGTATCTTCTGCAAGAAAAGAGATGCTAGGCCCTCTTTTTTCACTTAAGGTTAAATTTGCCTTTTTATTATGCTGCCAAACTAAACCCTATCTATGTGCGTTTGTACACACCACAAAATTGGCCTTTAAAGCAGCTTAATGCCCTTTTGCACTCCTTTAATGGTGCAGATGTTTCCATATGTTAGTGGTGTAATGTGTGTTAAATGACTTTGGGACTCAGCAAAATAAAACATGCGCAAGGTGTTTTAGTTTGCTACCTTAGAGCTGTTGAGGGAAGCACTGGGCCCTGTGCAGCTCAGGGGCTATGCAAGCAGTCTGTGCAGGCGGCTCACCAGCAGCCCATGCAGGCAGGCTCCGCTGAAGGAAAAAAAAATGTGGCAACCCTAGGATTACCCAGGCCGGGTGCTTGTGGGTTGGTACTGCCTGGAGGGTGTCGCCACTGCCATGGAGGGAAGCACCAGCCTCCACCCCCATCACAGTTCAGGGACCACTCAGCATGCTGGCAGCTTGCCCTCCCCCCAACCACTGGAGAGGCACATAAGGATTGGGCCCAACCCTTGTGTACACACCACAGGGGTTTACTTTGACCTAAATTGAAGTGGTGTTTTTAAAAACCCACTGCTTCAATTTAGGGTGAATTAAACCAAAGTAAACCCCCATGGCATGTACAAATGGCCTACTTTTCCAGATGAATAGGACGTTTTTCTTCATTTCAAATTCCAAACTGTTGTGTATTGCTGTTCTGTGGTGTGAAAGAGACACCACAGTACATCCTAAGGGGTGTCTTTACATGTGCTCTGGGGTGCAGAGAGGGGTGCTTTAATTAGAGTGGCTCTTGCAGCGTCTTGTGTATTCAGTGTTCCATGCTTCAAAATGGCAGTGGGGGTGCTTTAACTAAAGCTCATTTGCTTTAACTAAAATGCCCCCACTACCATTTTGAAGCATGGGGATGTTGAATACACGATGCCAAGGCTGTTGGAGCATGCTAATTGGCATGCGATTAATTGAGCCTGCTCTGATATGTACTAATCAGCACATGTCTGAGCAGGCATGTGACACGTGTAGGGTGCTGATGCCTGCATTTCCCTGGTCTTTTCTGAATATATATATGGGAAGGATTAGGCAATACACTGTATTCTTTTCAGTTAATTCAGCTGCCACATGTACTCCTAAAATGGTTCTATGCAGTGAAAACACCCCCTGAAATAATAGGAGGTGCTCTCACCACATGTGCCAAAGAGGAGGGTAGCTGTTGGAAAGCCTTGTTTGCTCAGGTCCAGCATAGTAGAGTATCCCTCATACCCAGTGGCTTATGATTTGGTGACAACACTGGATGCAGTACTCTTAGGGGCCTGCCATTTTGCCAGATGTGTTATTTTAAGGCTATTTCAGTTTAGCAGATTTTAATTAGACCCCAGTCATCCAAAAACCCTTACTATACCTAGGAGCCGTACTGGTGGCTGACAGCTTCCCTTTTCCACTCCTCATTTGCAGTTTTGTATTATCAGTTCATAAGATTTCAGATTGTGTCTTCCTTCCTCAGATGGTTCAGTTTCTACTAGGATAATTGCTGTTCTCCTGGTAGAAACCAAAAGTGTGTAGATGTTCTCCCAGAGTGAAAATGGCTGCTCCAGGTTAAAAATAGCCTGACTACAACAAGGTAGGAATCACTTCTGGGAGAGTTTCTCCTGGGAGAATGAACATAGCCATGCTTTTGCTCAGCGTAACTCCTGCTGGGGACCAGGAGGTTGGAGTTGGGGGAGAGGCTCCCATGCCCTCCCCAGATCAGGGTCCTCTGGTATGGAGAAGGTGTGGGGGCAGGGCTGCTGCTCCCACTCCTTGTGTAGACCATAAGGGAGAGAGGAGCAGCTGACTTCTGCTTCCTGCCTGTATCTCACTCCAGAGTTCACAATATTAGAAACAGGCAGGGGCTTTGCTGTGCTACTCCCTTCTCTCAGTGGCCAGGCACTAACATCAGAGTTTCTGGTATGAGAAGCAGATGGGCTTTGCCATGCTGCTCCAGTCTCTCTGGGAACAGGAGGACTGGAGCAGCTCAACACTTTCCCCAAATTGGGATCATCTCGATCTTGGGAAGGAGCAGGGGAGAGGGGGTGGTTGGAGACCAAACACCTGTACTGCTTCCTTTAAAGGATTAATTTCTGGTGGTGGAAATTTTCCCATGCTAGAACTGAATGTTTATGTGCAGCCAGTATGGGGTCAAGCCACTGATTTAAGAGCATCTACTCAGAGAGTAAGTGCTTATTGAGCATGACTAGAGGTGGCAGAATCTGGCCTTAGGTGAGGAAATATTAAGGCCTAGCTTTTGCCAAAGATCTGCATGCTCAGTAGTAATTTGCTGCTTAAGTAGTCCCATCTAGTGTCAGGGGTGAGGTGTGTGACAGAAGACATTGGAATATGATCCCAAGCAAAGATCCTACCTCTTTTCTTTTTCATTCTCTCTCTCATTTTTTCACAAAGCACACATTCCTGCTAAAAGAGTGATTCTGGGATCTGTGCATCAAAGTAGTAGGGTTTCTTGCTAAGATGAAGGAGACTCTGCTCTTCTGTCAGTACTAGCTCTGTCAAAGGCCTGTAGGTAACTGTCTGCTTCAGGAGTGATAAGTATACTCATGTACCAACCAGACATACCTTTGCTGAATATTAAAAGCTTGCTTGCAGGGCCAAAAATCCCTTTACTTAAATTACTAAATTTTCAAACAGTGTGAATCATGCAGCAAACCACATGAGCTATAGCTCTAATATACTGTACATTAGTTTGTTTTTTAGTCAGTCAGAAAAGAATACAGAACCAGAAGTCATTTGAGTTACAACTAGTATTTTTTTCTTTTGTTACATTCCTTTTAGCAAATCTAGTTTAAATGGGTTTGTTTATATGGCGTAGAATTGGAAAGGCCCACACTAACCAGATTTTACACAATGTGGCCTTCTTCCAAATTAATCTAAACTTTTTAATCCCTCTGGAGTTTCTTTATCCTCTGCATCTGTGTTATCATGGAGACACATTTTTAACATTTCTTTGAGAAAATTACCTTTCTCTCCCTCCAACTGTACTTGGAGAGGTCAATGGAGCACTGTTATACTCTATTTAAACATCTGAGATTCATCACATATCTGCACACCAGAGAGAATCATCATAAAAGGCCTAATGAATCCCGACTGTTAGGCAAACAAGGGAGTCCTCTTATGGAAATGGCATATTAGAAACAAAGAGCACATGTAAAATACAGTTTTTGTACTTTACCTTTGTACAATCAAGAATTAAGCTCTATTTAAAGATGGCTAGCAGGCTGCAAGGAAGCTCTACGAACCCCTCTCCTTCCATTCCCAAACAACCCAATAAATTATCTTCTCAGAGCCAGGGAAGTCCTTACACAAGGCAAGATTTCCACTGGTCTTGTAAGGAGGTTGCTTATCCCTGTGGGCATAGGCTGAGTCTGTGTTTGAACCTAAGAAGGGCTTCTTACTTCACTTTGCCCTATGTGAAAGGATTTGATTTAAGTCACCATCAAGTTTGAAACCTAAGCATCTCAGTATTTGGCCAGGTGCCTGTTCTTGTTTTTCACAGACTTTTTTTTTTTTGCTTCAGTAGCAATTTCGGAGATCAAAGTGATTTTACCACCCAGGAATTGACATGATGTGAGAAGAATAGGTCTTGTGCTAGTTCAGTTTTATAAAAATTTCCCAAGGCATTATAAGAAGTCAGTGATTCCCCTCCATCTTCCAAATGAGCTGGTTCATCTTCATTGTCCTCACTGGGTGGGTAAAAGTAAATATCTGAAAGATTCACCTCAACTATAAGATGCATAGGACTTGATGTATTTGCCTTAGACAGATGAAAGATGTAGCTTCCTCTGTGATGGAAAAGAAGCAGGTTGCTGGCTTAATAGACACAAAAGGTTTTGCTTGTAAATTGTCCATAAAGGGTATATAAATACTTAATATTATTTTAACTAAATTGAGGTCATTGGCGACTTATAACTCCGGTTTACCTCTAACACCTTGTTCTATCTGATATCACTGTGCTGATCCCATTTCAATTCTCAGTCAGCTGAATGTGCTTAAGGTAGAGTTTTAGGCACTTGCTGATTTGCCTTTATTCTTGGCTTTGCCAGAGTCTCTCTGTGTATCCTTACCCATTTGTGTCTCATACTACAGCAATTTAGAAAATGCAGATGATACTACTGGCCTCCCATATGAAGGGGCTGTAGGACTTTAATTCATTAATATTTATAAAGTACATAGAGAATCTTGGATGGAACGAATGATCTTTTCTTTACCAAATCACTGATTACATGTCAATAACTCTAAGACTCTGAGTTAATCCTTATGCTGTTTTTGAATTAAGAGCTATACCTGAGCTAAATACCCTGTTCCTGTCTGCCCATATATATTTAGAAACATTTTATGGATGTTACAAATTCCAAGTTCAGCAGGAGGGCACATTAGAGAAAAACTCATTGGCTAGGGACAGAAATTACATATACATGAGTATAAATGACTGGAAACTGGTTGAAATCTGTAACACAACAGAAGTTCAATGCACATAAACCGCTTGCAAAATGGCTGAAACTGATTTAAGATCAACTTGGATGCATCAGACTTAACTAATTTAGGCTAAATCAGTTTATTGACCTTTTGTCCCAGATCCCCTCCTGATTCAAGTTAACTCACATTCCCCCTCAGCATCCCAGGTTGCTTTGTACCTCCCTGCAAACTCCACCCTTGTAGGGTGGGCAGGATAGCTATGGACTAAGCTGTCTGCTCCAGCAGACCAGGCACGTGTGGTCTAGTACCCCTTGCCTTCTGGCTTGGGTCACAACAGGCATGTGGCTGCATTTCCAGAATAAAAAATGAATGTCTGTTCACTTTCTTATTGGTTCAATCTATGCAGTTTAGACTAACCTTCGAAGATTAAATCAATTCAGCCTTGGGCTTTTTGACTATCTGCACTTAGTCATTAAATGCCAACAGCATTTCTTTTACCTTTTGTTACTGGGACTCGAAAATATTCCCCAAATTCTACGTCTGGGTATAGGGAAATAGAGGGGGCAAAAGAAGAAAATCAATCCTTTAAATTCAGTAGGAGTCTATTTTAATAGATTGTTTGATCTGCCAGCTGGCACAGTGCAGACTACTTGCTACATATACTTTAAGGAGACCTATGTAGTTCTTGGAACTTAGTTTACATTAAGTTGTAGAAACTTAAATATTAGTAGATTGGCAGGATTACTTTTTGGTACTTAATAGAAACCAACACACTGTTTAGTGATCTCCAAAGATATTTGTGCCTGTTTGGATTTTTTATATACAATGCAAGAGCTGTATGCATTTAAACCAATGAGATAAAGGGTATAAATTTAGATCTCTAAATCTTGGCCTTTTGGTTAAGATCGTGTCCCATGATCTTTCAGCCAATCAAGTGTAGTTATAGGGTGAGGTCTGCTGCTTGCACTCTGGGCAGGTTGACCCCTGCAAGCTTCCCCAAGTGCAGGAAACTCAACTGCATAATTTTGTGGCAATGGGAGACTGCATTCTTTCTTTCTCTGTGGCTTGCTTCTTGGCCTTTTGGCTAGGAGCAAGCAAGGCTAGGGGTCATCAGAACCCCAAGGCCTCCGGGCTTGGGGCTTGCATATAGGATGCCTGCCATGGATTTGGGGAGTATCTGAAACCCCAGACTGATGGGTCTAGGAGGGGGGATGCCTGCCCAGTGGTACAGCCACACAGACTTGAACAATTGAGCTCTACTCAGTCAAAATCTGGAACTTGACTACTGCGCTTTGCCCAATAGAATTTGGAACTGGTTTGGCCCTTGAAACGAAAGTTAAAAAAAACGCAAAGCAAAACAGTACCTCTGATGTACATGCGTATCTTTTGCATTGGATTATAACATGCTGTTCCTCAGAAAATGATCGGCTTTTGGAAATGCCTTATCCATCCTCAGATGATACCTTATTTTCTGCAGGCATGCAGTGGAGGGGAATTTGCTGTCAGTTTTTTCAGGAGTACCTCCCCATCATTTCACCACCTGGGAACCATCTGACACATTTCCTAAGTTGAATTTAGCCCTACAGTAACTTGCTGTGCATTTTCAATGCATGCTTTATGGCAGGGGTTTTCAAGCTTTTTAAATAAATGTGCCCCCGGTGGCCCCCTTTTTAGTAAGTGTACCCTGGGCAGGGGAGGCAAGTGGCCAGATGCAGAGCGGGGGGGAAGGGGGGAGTGGCGTGCAGCCTCTGTGTGGCCCTCCTCTCACCCCACCCTGGCCCTGCTCCTGTGAGGCAGTGGTGTGGACTGGCAGCACTCCACCCCTGTCCACCCCCCACTTACCTTCTGGGACCTTTCAAAGTACCCAGAGGGGTACGCGGACCCCTGGTGGACCCCTGGTTGACAACCTCTGCTTTAGGGCATATGTGTGTGAACATAGTTTTTTGTGGGTTTGTTGTTGTTTTTAAGAGTTTGTGTGGATGGGTCAGATTCTTTAAAAATAGCCCTTCAACCATGTAACAAAACAAGTGTTTTTTCCTAAAAATGTTTTCAAGGAAACATCAAAAAGTGTCTTGTGTTTCCAATTGTTGGAGCACGGCTGGAAAGCAAAGGACAAAAGTTTTAACAACAAATGAACCCCTTTTTTATACTTATGGAATAATTTAAATTAATGATATTTGAATGTACAATTGTCAGTATTTACTAATAGCAGTGACTTGGATTGGTTTGGTTTTGTCCATCCGTTAACAAAATTTGGATATGTTAGTAAAGTTTATCTACATATTTTGAACAGTGAGAACAACAATGCTGTCAAATGCATCTTTGAATTTTAAACGCTTCAAAGTTCAGGTGTGTAATAGATAGTGGCTTTCAGTTTTGGCCAAACCTAAGGATCGAAGTTATTTGCAAAATTCAGGTCTGGGTATGGATTACATGCAGCCTTCAAGTTTAGAGACGTTCGGCTCTGGGACTCAGGATTTCAGCACTTGCAGGTTTTTTTTTCCAAGAGCCATTTCTTCCCTCAGCCTCCTCTGAATCATATCCTCTCCCAGTTACATATCTTTATTCCTTGAACGCAGCAACACCTTCTTTCCAACACAATGCAGTTTTCAGGACATCAGTGGTAGGGGTCAGCTCTCAGATTGGAAACTATCTCTATTGGTACCCTATTGAGTCTTGTGAGTTATGCAGCTTCCACTGACTGTAGATACCCTAAAATACGTAAGAGTTGAAAGCAGCATTCAGCAGGTTTTGCAGATAATCTGTAACTAAAAATGAGTGACTACTTTACAAGAAAGAATTTACTCAATGAATACAGGCTCTTTTTCTGTTGACAGATTTCATTGAATTTGATCTACATTTGACCAGTATATTGCAAGTATATTGCATTCACACTGTGGAGTGCTGATGAACAGTTTGCTGCAAGTATTTAATACTCAGATTTCTGAATACGAGCCACATTGATTAGTCAGTCATGTAAGTCACATTCTTCAGTTTTCTATGCTTAATGGGATGAGCCTGCCACATGCTTTTACGAGGAAGGCTTGAAGAACCCATTGGAGTTTGAGTCTTATCAGAGAGAGGTCTGAGAAAAGGTGGCAATTAATTGCAGACATGAAGATTTATAGGAAATGCTAAATATTTTCCCTTTTTGGATCACATACTCCTTGTCCAAGGCACTATTCCTGGAAAAAATAACCAACCATAAAATTTGTTGGCTTGGTGCAGGGTTTAAATGTAAATTTCCCTTGTCACATTCCTACATAATCATAGAATCATAGAATAATAAGGGTTTATATCTGTGTGTACTAGGTACACCAGGTATATTCAGATCCTCACCTGTCTCATTTAGCTAAATGTAAAGCCAGAACTCCGAGGAGAGTTTTTGGGAATGCTGTTTCCTCTCCTGTATGAAATACCACATGATCTCGAACAAGATTGCATTTACTGATTTGTAATGTTCTGTCATCACCGTGGTCATTCACAAGTACATGCAGAGTCATGGTTGGAAAGGATACAATCTGATCCTTGTCAGGATTACTTACTTGCATCTCTGCATGGGCTGTCCTGAGGAATTCTGGAAATGTTGCCATCTTGCTGTGGGAAGCTGTGTCCCATGCCGTACCGAACATGATAGGTGCGTTACATGACTGTTCCGTTACTTTCTGTTATTACTTGCCTACAACTGGTTTCTCTGGCAAGTTGACTGTGTTAGCTCAGTAGCTGTGCTTTCCTGCCTTCGTGTGAATGTGGGATGGAAGGTTACATGAAGATAGTGGAATTTTCAAATCAGCTAATGATTTTGGGTTTCCCCACTCCTGTCTGTTCAACTCTGGAGAAAGGCCTGGTTTTCAGAGGGCAGATGCTTGGTGCTTTTGAAAATAAGCCTCCTTAAAGCACCCAAAATCAACCCCCCAAGGTCTGGAACAGCCTGCCATCAGAGGTTGTTCAAGCACCTACATAGAACACCTTCAAGAGCAAATTTGATGCTTATCTTGCTGGGATCCTATGACCTCAGCTGACTTCCTGTCCTGCTGGGTGGGGGGCTGGACTCGATGATCTTCCAAGGTCCCTTCCAGCCCTAATGTCTATGAAATCTATGAAACTTTTGAAAATGTAGATACATATACTTCAGTGAGAGGTAGGCTTCAAGTGTGTGCATGTCCCTGGCTGTGTGCTTGATTACATCCCCCAAGTCTTGGGAATGGCACTCCATGACCCAATTACAAATCAGTATTGCAGATTTAATTCTCATTGGAGACCTCAGAATTTGTCAGTAAGTTATATCCAATAAAACATTTGGGTTTGAATGGCTTAAAAACTCATTAGGTACTGAAAGGGAGATTTAAAAATGAAGAATCCCAGATTTTCTTCTATTCTTCATGGATTTTTATTTAGAAAGACTAGGAAATCACCATTTAAATGTATTAATGCATCCTTGTTGGTTCTAGTATGCAGGCAGCTGAGAGTCCTCAACTCTCATTATTTTATACTGTGCAGACCTGAGTCCTAAAACTGCACATTTTAACAGGAAGACATCTGAAATGCAAACATTGAGTCACAGTAAAATGGCTGTATTGCACCTTCATATTATTCTCCACTTCTTTTTTTATGACTAAATACATGGGGCAATATATTATGATTTGTGTTATAAAATGTATTCCAGGAAAGTGTACAGCATTTGCAGTATGGCTGAGTTAATTTTGCTGTTGGACATTTCCTTTGTGCCTGTCCTGGCTTGTTATTTTTAAAAGTGTCCTTTTAATGTGTCAATAGAGGATCTGAGAGATGGAGAAAAAGAGCGTCAGCTGAGTGATAAAATGCTCATAAAACCCACACAATACCATGTATTGTTAACATACTGCAAGCAGCCTAAGTAAGCACAGCAGGGAAGGACTAACGGCCTGATGGTGACTGTGATTCAGTGCTGTTAGCTGCTATTAACTCGCCCATCTGGACCTGCAACAACTACCACTATTTGCAGTTCCAGGCCTCTGATGAGCTATATCCATGCACATCACGGCTATCTGTCAGTGCCTTCTGCTAGACAATATGGTCTGACATGGTGAATACACCCCTGTGCTCATCTGCATTAATTCATATTTTTCATATTCTGGGCCTGCCTCTACCTCATTTCTCATTTACAACATCACCTTTTGCTGTACCATTCTCTTGTTAAAGTGGAAGAAGCCAATTGAGCCAAACTGCGTAGGGGATTTGTAACATACAATAAGATAACTTTTGAACCTGCGTCTGCAGAGGGCGTGAAGTCAGATTTGTGAACATTTTGGCAATCACATTTTTAATAGATGAATAAGCTTATTTTACCCGCCCACACTAACTTTAAAGACACGGCGTAGCATTCTGAAGGTGCATGGATGTAACTGTGGGAAGAACTTGGTTCATATGCCTCAAACTGTTGAAGATAGCTTGGTAACCATGTTCTGCCTGCATACAGCTTTTCCTAGCCTTGACTAGCTGTGCTGCTTATTCAGAGATCTACTCTCCCATGTTCTATTGCTTCTTCAGTAGAAATCAATGACAAAACAGCCATTGATATCAGTGGTGCAGGACTGGACTTTACCTGAGAGAAAATACGTTCTCTTCCCTCACCGAGAGCCTGATTCTGGGAGCTGCTGAGTGTTTTCAGTTTTTTGTGATTTCCATGGAATTTCAAGCAGACTTGCCCAGAGGCACTTCCAGCAGTTTGTAGAAACAGTTTGCAGATTTGTGACACAGCCTCCCGGAAGACCGAGTTTGTGCTGATGTTCTTTAGAGTAATGTATGACATGAGTACTTTCGTAATTGGACTAGCAAAATGAAGACAGATAGACTAACAGGTAAAATTTGGGGTTTTTTTTTTTACATCTAGTCATAAGTTAATAGCAAAAGGGGAATTATGAAGCTAACTCTTTGACAGGCACACGTCCCAGTCCTCAAAAGCTATGAGGGACTACATATAAGGAGGGGGTTGGTTTTGGATCTCAGTCTGAGAGATGCAGCTTCTGGGACTGAGCACCAAAGGACAAGTATTCCCTCAACAACAAAAATAACAGGAAATATATCTAAAGGAATGAGAAAAAAAAGGCCCATTTAGATGTTGCCTCTATGTATGTGAGGACTAAATAGGATGTAATATTGTGTTCAGGGAGAGAGAGCCAGAGACCAGCTTTTTGTAACCTGTGTGTGGTTGCTGACTTCTAGTTCTGGGACAAAATCTGGCCTACTTCAGTGAAATTCAGACCTCACTGAAGTCCCTGGGAAGCCTGCCAGCAATTTCAGTAGGAGCAGGATTTCATCCCTCATATTAAAGAATATTTCAGCTTCTTCTGATCTTTGGGGACAACATATTTGAAATATTTCAGAGGACACTGAAAGGGCAGAGTCACAGGTCACTGCTTGTGACGTGAGAACCAGGGGCTCTGCCAGCCGCTTCCAGATCTGTGCTGTTTCATTCTTTTTCTGTCTGCTGATGGGAATCTGTAGGGTAATGTGGCCCTAAGCAGGTTTGGGACCCGTAGATGCAAATCCAATAGTTAAAAAAGGGCTGTTTAACTTCTTGGCAGCTTGGGGGCCATGGGCTGTGCAGATGGCAGTCCCCCCTGCACAAATGCACATGCAGTGTGGGCAGCCCAGCCCCCCGCCGTGTGCAGCCTCATCCTGCTCCCAGCCAGGTATGCCTCACAGCCCATTCTGCAGCTGTATGCAACCCAGGCAACCTGACTGGCCTCTGCCACACATATGGCACAGGCACACTGGCTTCCTTTCTGCACGTGCCATGCAGGCATCTTCCTGCTCTATTGCACACAACACAGGCAGCCCAGCTTCCTTTTGCCACATGCACAGCATCAGTAGGACAGCCTGCTCCTCCCTGCCTGCTAGGTGTGCAGTGCATCCACCCACTGCACTGCCCTACTCCCAGGAGTGGGGGCAGGGAGCAGAAGCTGTGATGGGAGTGGGAGCTTGGAGGATCCTGGCTGCTGCTGCTGCATCAGAAGTGCTGAGGGGAGCAGTAGTTGAGCAGCAGCCTGTGGGTCACATGTTTATCCCCCTTGGAGGCCACAAACAACCCATGGGCCACAAGCTGGACTGCCTGGTGTTAAAAGAAAGAGGGATGAATATTTATCTAAGCTATAGCATAACTAGGATAGGACAGGCAGTAGGGGTGTGCGAAGCGGGCAGTATATGATTCAGATTTGGATTTGGCCCGATTTGGGGGACAGTGATTCAATTCTCAGATTCAGATCACTGTTTCAATTTGATTCTGATTTGGAGAATCAGCGATTCAGCCATAGACACAGCTTTATGTTTTTTTCTACATATCTTGAGGTACCAAGCATGGCTTGTGAACAGTGAGATGGTGTGGAAGATGGAGCATCCCACGGGAGTATGCCTCCCCCCCACCCCGTGTGCTTGGCAGTGTACCCAGAAGTGGACCAAAAATACTTCTGGTCCACTTCTAGGTCCACCGTCAAGCACATGGGGGACCTGCCCCGTGCTCCCGTGGGACGCTCCATCCGTCCCACCATCTCAGCATTCACAGGCCACACCTCTTACCTCGAGGTATGTAGAAAAACAGATGAAGCTGTGTCTATGGCCAAATTGTCAAATCTCTCTGAATCTCTCTGAATCAAATCTGAGGCTTCCAATTCAATCCGGAGAAATGAATGGGTCTCCTGATTCCATTTGGATTCAGAGATTCGGCCACCGAATCAGGCCGAATCTCATCCGAATCAAATCAGTGACTGAAGCTTCACACAGCCCTAGCAGGCAGGCCACCAGCTTTGAGGGCTGACTATGAGGGTCCTGCTGGAAGGCTTTGCCATGGTGTGGCACCTCCCAGCCATAGGAGCCGGTTAGGGCAGTGTTGCACCAAGGAATTCATCTTAGGGATGAGGAACAAGTGGAGCAAGTGGACTTGGGAACAGGACTAGGTCTCCTGATGCTATCTTTCTAACCACTGGAACAGGGGCCTACGGAGGCAGGTCATTCAAAGGAGTTAATGTCAACCCCTGTTGCTGTGGCTGCCAGAGTTTACCCTGTGTCAGTGCAGCCAGCATCCAGGAGGTAAATGCAGTTGTTGAACTTAGTGTTTTTGATCACTGCTGGTGATTAAAATTGGTGACCATCAGTGATGGGGATTAAGCAGGAGCGTTGTTAAGTGCATGGCTACTGGCTGCGCTGACACACTGACTTTGGCAGCCATGGCAAGAAGCCCTGTTGTCTGGATCTGGTCGGCCAGCTGATTTGAGTTTGACACCTCTGCACTAGATGATACTGTCCCTTTTTGCTGAATCTGTGTGCTGGGGATGCAAATAGAGGGCAGTCAAAAGTGAAACTAACTTAAAGCAGAACAGTCTGTAAAATCTGATTTAATGATACTAAATATTCTCTGCACTGATTCGGTTAGTTTGCCTATGATGAAGGTGCCCTGAAACCTTTAATAAGCTTAGGCAGATGAAACAGGCTCGATGAAAATAAAACTGTATGTTCGCATGACTTAATATGTTTATTTTACCTTGAGTCCCAAATGAGCTGTTCTATTTGGGAAGGTGCAAAGCTGTTTGATACTTAAAAAGAAATGTTACAAACGTTCAGTATTTGTAGTCAGCATGAACACTTATTTTCATTTATAGAAATGACTGCAGATGTGGTTACATGAAAATAACATTGGAAATTAATTTGTAGAGGAAAAAGGAGTCTGTTTAAAAACAACTTTACCCTTGATGCTATACAGATGCCAGCAGCTTGCCGCATGTGAAACTCATGTTGGAAGTTGTGGGCCTGATACTGTGGCAAGTTCAGCTCTAGAGTACAGCTCACTGACTTCAGTGTTTATGGTGCCCACTCATAACACATCTGAGTTGGGACCTAATCAGTCCATAGTTAGGATAGTGGGATGGGATGGGGGGCACTGGACAGAAGTACATAATGCATGACAAGATTGGCGGTTGTGTATTAATGAAATAATGCAGTCTCGGTCATAAGCCTTTTTGACTTTTTTTTCTGTGAAACAAAAAAGAAGGATATTCATGTAATTGTTCAGTATTCAATATTAAACATTGCAAAGGTTAAGAAATGTAAAAATATAGATTTGAATGCGAGAATGCTGCAAAATGTAAATATTGTTTATGAAACTACAATTGAGGTTGATAATGGTGTGTGAATTCTTCCACAAAGGCATCCAAGTTCTTTTTTGAAATGAAATAATTTTCATATCACATAAGAGTGAGGTTTCTCTTTCTTTTTTGGGCCATGTTTAGAATTTGGTGCGATACAATTCTTTCAAACAAGAACAGGAATTCCCACAAATTCCACTTGGTGCTCCAAGGAACAAGATAACTGTAAACATTTTAAAATACCTGGGAAGGCCTCCCTTAATTCTTTGGGGTCATGTAGAACTTTTCCAATTTTTTAGCAATTTTTCTTATCTCTAAGTGACTTAAATACAGGCTTTTCAACCTCCAGTTTCTCAGTACCTAATCCAAACAAGTCAATTCAAACATGCACTTACAAGAAGTCAGTAGAGCTGGTGGAAAAGATCACTTCCAAACTTCTGTATAACTTGGAGTTCTTCTCAGAAAATCTTTGCAGTTGGTTTCATCAATCCACTTCTGATAAATCAGAGACTACTTATGCTCATTTATGCTTCAGAATGGTGAAGAATGTGCAGTGACCATAGCATGTCAATATTTTGAGGTAGTCCTTTATTTCTCTGGGTGGCAAGTCGAAATCTTAGTGCTTCATTGTACACATCTTTCAGAACAGGTGCTTGAATAAAAATTGAGAAAAAATCTTGATATTTCTTTCTCTTTCCTTGAAATTCTTCACAAGCAAAAATATTCAATTCAACTCCCTTTTAGCAGGAGGCATTCATTTCTTTTGAAGACAATTGTTCATATGAGTAAGCTCTTTAAAATATTCTCATAAATTCAACAAAGAACTAGAATTTGGATGGTCTTGTAATTACTAATGGCTATCTTTTTTTCAGTGGACAGGTTGCCATGCCCATTCATAAAGTTTGACAGAATACTCTGAAACTTTTCCAAATTACTTTGAATTATTTCTGCAGTTTTCAGCTGACCATCTTGTTTCTTTGGTCCTTTGCAGGTGCTGGCCTTTGTACAGCATACTCATGCCTGTAAAAAAAAAAAAAAAAAAAAAAAAAAAAAAAA
>NW_017729022.1:87547306-87547731 GCF_001723915.1 Gavialis gangeticus
GCGGAAGCTGGCTTTCCACGTGCTACTGGGGACGGGAGGAGCCCGGCCAGGTCAGCACCGGCCAGCAGAAGCAGCAGCAGAGCCATGTGCCGCTCAGGACTTACCGGTGCAGGCAGGGGGAAAGTGCAGCTCAGCCCCTGCTGCTCTGGCTGGGCTCATCCTGTCCTGAGCAGCACATGGCTACTCCTTTTCCCACATGTACCACGTCAGCAATGTCAAGCTGACACGGTGCATCCAGGGTCTCCAGGTTCCTCCTCCATCCTCTTGGGCTCCTACACAGCATGTTGCAGTGTGTGTGCATGGTGGGGGGTGGGAGGGTGCCTGTATGGTATGCAGCAGGAGTCCCATGGTTCACACGGCAGCAGCCTTTGTGCTATGTGGCCCTCACTGCTGCAGCTCACAAGGTATGCGGCCCTCAGCCACTT
>NW_017729022.1:87548005-87553571 GCF_001723915.1 Gavialis gangeticus
AAAAAAAAAAAAAAAAAAAAAAAAAAAAAAAAGTCTAAACCAGGGCTGTCTAACTGTTGGCCCAGGAGGGGTTAATTTGCAGCCCCTAGGCCAGGGGTGTCCAATGTTTTTGAATGTGGGACTGGATCATGAACTTTTTATCATCTAGTGGGCCAGCGAGCCATATTCAAAGACCTCACAGGAAGTGGTATCACAGCAGGAAGTGATGTCACGTGACCTTTAACACCAATGAAGTTGCAGGAACTGACAATGAAATGGGTATAACCAGTTCGAAACTCTCCCTCTATAGCGTCCACCTCTGCCACTGTTCGGGACATTATACTGAGCTAGATGGACCACGGGGCTGACCAAGCATGGCACTTTTTATGCTGTTATGTTCAGAAGCTCTTATGTTCTTTGGCTGAGCTTCCAAACTATGGCTGAGATTTGCAAAAAGGGGTAGATAGGCATGTTACAAAGTTGTCATAAAAGATTTGGAGCCCTCTAAATCCCATTCATTTTAATGGAAGTTGGCCTTTTGACTCAGCTTTGAAAATCTCAGCCCATGGTGCCAACCAAATAAGTCAAAATATATTTTGCATTTCTATGTAGTGGATCTATGTGGGGCTCTCCAAGCATTTTACAAACATTAAATGTACCTCAGGATGAGCCCAGCCGGAGCAGCAGGGGCTGATCTGCACTTTCCCCCTGCCTGCGCTGGTCAGTCCCGAGCAGCACATGGCTCCGCCACCACTTCTGCTGGCTGGTGCTGACCTAGGCAGGTCTGTCCCATCCAGGGCAGCACACAGCGGAAGCTGGCTTTCCACGTGCTACTGGGGACGGGAGGAGCCCGGCCAGGTCAGCACCGGCCAGCAGAAGCAGCAGCAGAGCCATGTGCCGCTCAGGACTTACCGGTGCAGGCAGGGGGAAAGTGCAGCTCAGCCCCTGCTGCTCTGGCTGGGCTCATCCTGTCCTGAGCAGCACATGGCTACTCCTTTTCCCACATGTACCACGTCAGCAATGTCAAGCTGACACGGTGCATCCAGGGTCTCCAGGTTCCTCCTCCATCCTCTTGGGCTCCTACACAGCATGTTGCAGTGTGTGTGCATGGTGGGGGGTGGGAGGGTGCCTGTATGGTATGCAGCAGGAGTCCCATGGTTCACACGGCAGCAGCCTTTGTGCTATGTGGCCCTCACTGCTGCAGCTCACAAGGTATGCGGCCCTCAGCCACTTAGAAGCTGCACAGCCCTGGTCTAAACAATAACAAACTGCCCCTGCTGAGTCCTTCTCACATGTGCAATGGAAACTAATGATTCCAGCAACGTGTGTAATGTATTTCCTTGTTTAATTTTCCATGGAAAATTATTTGTTCATCATATTTGCATCCTGACATAATTTTGGTAAAATCAAAATGAGAACTTAAAATATTGTAAGGGTCAAGACACAATTCTTGGAGGTCTTTCAAAAATGTATAATGCAATATCTTCAGCAGCAAGGCCATGCAGTTAAGCTTGTCCAGTCACTGCCTCCTTGCCTTTGCTATCAACAGAGCAGTATTAAACAGTGGACAAATTTTCTGCATGCACAGCATTTTTTGTCACATCACATTTCAGGAAGGAGAACTTGACATTGCTATTTTCTTAATACCTTCAGCAATACCTTTCCAAATAGTTTTCTTTGTAGCTCCAGGTATTTCATTCTGTATTCCAGTAGAAGTGTATTTCACATTTTTTGGAATGATTTTCTGTGCATCCTTGAATCTCATCCTACAGTAAACCTATAGTAAGTTCATGAAAATTCCTGGTGAGAAACATCAAAATCCTTGAAGTTTATTGTATCTTTATTTCTTATCAGAAGCAACTCATTTATCACCGCAACTTATTTACTAAGTTTTCTAAATAGTACCTGGTTTGGTAAAGCAGTACTTGGTTCTGTACTTGTAAAGCAAACTGAAAGAACCAGGTAATGTGGCACCAGAAAAAAAGGAAGTAATGATGACATCAATATTTAATGAATTAACTGATATAATAACATTACTGGGGTTTTTTTGTATGCGTCAAGTCTTGGAGCTCCCATCAAGGTAATGGATTGAAGACCTGGTTTAGGAACGATTGAGTATATGGAGCCCTCATAAAATTTTGTGCAGAATGAGAGTCTGTCCCCTTGATTTGACAGACCATAGTGAAATACAGCAGAATGACATGAGAACATAAATGTGAAACAGAGAAACAACAAGATGATACCTGTATCTTCCCTTTTCATTGCTTTCCAGTAAGCCAAGGTATTTTTTGATAAAACTTTGTCTTGACAAAGTGCATTTTTCCACTTGCAAATCTAGATTTGATAAAACCACTATCAACTTCCAGTCCACCAGCTTTGCCAACCTGTGTATATGTCCCACAAGAACAAGAGGCCCTGTCAGCTTTAATGGAATATTTCAACCATATCTGGCTCCACTTTTCACTAAAACATCACAACACATCTCCGGGATTTTTTTAAGGAAAATTAATTTTCTGGGCCGCACTCAGAGAGGGGTGGTGGATGAGTCTTTTTTGACCTGGAGGGATGTCGGCAGTGGGGTTCCCTGGGGCTCGGTCCTTGGGCCCACACTGTTCAATATCTTCATCGGTGATTTGGACGAGGGGGTGAAAAACACCTTGTTAAAGTTTGCAGATGACACTAAGATGTGGGGAGAAGTGAGCACGCTAGAAGAGAGGGACAGGCTACAACTAGATCTCAACAGGTTACAGAGGTGGGCGGATGAGAATAGGATCTTGGAATCAGTGTTGATTCCAAGATGAACATGGGCTGCCAATGTGAGGACATGGTCAGGAAGGCTATCTGCAACTTGTCATGCATCCATAGATACATCACGAGCAGGTCCAAGGAGGTGATCCTCCCCCTCTATGCAACATTGGTCAGGCTGCAGTTGGAGTACTGCATCCAGTTCTGGGCGCTGCACTTCAGGAGGGATGTGGACAGCATTGAGAGGGTCCAGAGGAGGGCCACTCACATGATTAGGAGGCAGCAGGGCAGGACCTATGAGGAGAGGCTATGGGACCTGAACCTGTTCAGCCTCCACAAAAGAAGGCTGAGAGGGGATCTGGTGGCTGCCTATAAACTTGTCAAGGGGGACCAGCAGGCAATGGGCGAGTCCCTGTTCTCCCAAGCACTACTGGGGGTAACAAGGAACAACAGCCATAAGTTGACTGAGAGTAGATTCAGGCTAGATATCAGGTGGCACTACGTCACAGTCAGGGCAGCTAGGAGCTGTAACCAACTTCCAAGGGAAGTGGTGCTCGGCTTTACCCTGGGGGTCTTCAAAAGGAGGCTAGACAGCCACCTAGCTGGGGTCATTTGACCCCAGCATCCTTACCTGCCCATGGCAGGGGGTCAGACTAGTTTCATAGTTGGTAGGGTCCCTTCTGACCCTACCAACTATGAAACTATGAAACTATAATTGATTTGTGAGTTCCAAAATCTTGTGATATCAATTAATATTTCCTATACATAATCTCACTGTTTTCTGTATTACTTTCTAAAGCTTAATCAGGTGTCTTTGAGATGACGGAATCACAAATTTTTACTTTTTTAAAACCATCTGTGACCCCTATTCCATCACATGTACAAGAAAGACCTGGGTGAGTAGGTGATCATGGTGTTGACATGGCATAGGGTAGTGGTGTGAGATTAATGTGGTAAATAAATGGTTGTTACTATGCAGTGTTCAAGTGGTAATACAAAAGGTCTTCAAGGGAGCTGAGGAGCAAGGAAACAAACCTGAATTACTGTGGCCCAAGGCAGTATGAGAACTTTGGAAGCAGGTGGATGGTACTAATTAGGGCTGTGCAAAATTTCACCAAGTGTTTCATTTCGAAGCTGTTTCGACATGTTTCAAGCTCGAACCAGTGAAATCAAAATGAAACAAAAAGCATTGGAACAGCTTTGAAATGAAATGAGGGCACTCAAAATGTTTTGAAAGTTTTGAAATGTTTCAAGTTTTGAAGCAGCCTGGTGGTAGGAGGCAGGGGAGAGCCAGGGCTGTGCTCCAAGTTGTTCTGCAGCCCCATGTAGTTCAGCCTGGCATAGAGCGCAGTCCTGGCTTTTCCTGCCCTGCTGCCAGGCTGCATTCCGTGGGGCTGGCAGAGCTGATCGGAGGACAGCACCGGCTTTGCCTGCCTCCCGTCACTGGGCTGGGCTCCAGTCGGCTCTGCCAGCCCCCTGGAGCTCAGCCTGGCAGCAGGAGCCAGAGCACAGCGCCGACTCTGCCCACCTCCCACCACCGGACTGCATTCTAATTGGTTCTGCCAGCCCCATGGAGCATAGTGCCGGCTCTGCCCACCTCCCGCCACAGGGCTGAGCTCCATGCTGGATGAGGGGAGGCTGTGGCTGCTGCTGCCTGGGACAGACGGCAGCAACAATTTTTTCTGGAGCTGACAGTGGCAGCCTCCTGTCATTTGGCACAGATCTGGGGGCCTGCACTCCCAGAAGGAGTCAAGCACAGCACTGCAGTCCTCCCAGGGGTGCAAGCCCCCGGATCTGCACCCTGGATGACAGGAGGCTGCCACTGCCAGCAAATTTTACTTTCAAGATTTCAAGGTGTGGTTTTCAGGGAACCTCTGCACCTATCTCCTTGAAACTTGGTATGCTTCATACCCTCAGAAAGGGCTACCATTCTTGCAATTTGCATCCAAATCAGGCAACAAATGACAAAGTTTTAGGCATTTTCATGATTCCCTATTATAGTCTGTGTGAAACATTGAAATGAGTTGAAACAGCAAAACAGTTTTGATGAAGCGAAATGGGACAGTGCTTCGAAACAAAATGACAGAATGAAACACTGTCCTTTTGAAATGGTGGAACAGATGTCAAAATGAAATGATGATGTTTTTCACAGCCCTAGTATTAATGTCACCATGAGCCCCTTTATAGCTGTTCTGCTTAATGGCAGTAGCTGAAGCATGCTATCTGTGCCACTGTTTGTCTGTTGGGATCAGGGTGGGGGATTATTTTCTCCCCTTTGTGGGGGATACTTCCGATCTTTACATCTGGCACTGCCTCCAGGAGTCTTGTAGTATACAGGTAGCAAGAAGAAGTCTTGGGGTAACATTGGACACCTATGGGGCAGGGCAGGGCAGTTGGTGACGGATGCACGAGAGAAGGCAGAACTCTTTAACAAGTTATTTGCCTCTGTGTTCCTGTCTGTTGACAATGGGGTGCTCTCAGGTTCGTGCAAGGCCGATCCTGCCTGACTAACCTGGTCTCTTTCTATGACCAGGTAACGAAGGGCTTAGATGTGAAGGAGGAAGTCGATATCATCTTCTTGGACTTCCAGAAGGCCTTTCACACAGTGTCCCACCCAATTCTGGTGGGCAAGCTGAGGGACTGTGGCATTGACGAATGCACAGTCACATGGGTGGCAAACTGGCTCCAGAGGCGCACCCAGAGGGTGGTGGTGGACAGGTCGATGTCGACCTGGAAGGGTGTGGGCAGCGGAGTCCCCCAGGGCTCGGTCCTAGGGCCAGTGCTGTTCAACATCTTCATTAGCGACCTGGACAAGGGTGTGGAGAGCACCCTGTTCAAGTTC
>NW_017729022.1:87554029-87563882 GCF_001723915.1 Gavialis gangeticus
GGGTCCAGAGGAGGGCCACTCATATGGTTGGGGGTCTCCGTGGCCAGCCCTATGAGAAGAGGTTGAGGGACCTGAATCTCTTCAATCTCCTCAAGAGGAGACTGGGGGTGGATCTTGTGGCTGCCTACAACCTCATGAGGGGCCAGCAGCAGGGACTCAGGGAAAGTCTGTTCACCAGGGCCCCCCTTGGAGTCTCTAGGAACAATGGCCACAAGCTGAGGGAGGATAGGTTTAGGTTAGATATTAGGAAGAACTACTTCACTGTAAGGGTGGCCAGAGCCTGGAATAGGCTTCCCAGAGAGGTGGTGCTCTCACCTTCCCTGGAAATGTTCAAGAGGAGACTGGATAGGCACCTGGCTGGGGTCTTCTGACCCCTGCCACCCCCAGTGCTCCTTCCTGCCCATGGCAGGGGGTCAGACTTGATGATCTGTCTAGGTCCCTTCCAACTCATTGATTCTATGATTCTATGATTCTTGAGAGACTTTTTTAGTATTATGATATCTCCACTCAAGGACCAATGCCTTTTGGCAAGCCTCTGAGGATGCTTCTCTAACCTCCCAAATATCAGAGTGAAAGAAGAGGAAAGGAAAGTACCTAAATGTCTTAACAGTCCACAGTCTGGGGAGAAGGTGGTCCTCAGAACCCTGTAGCCAGTCAATCAAGGTATTCCCCTTTACCTTGAAGTAGTAAGGCATTCCCCTTTACCCTTCTTCTGGCCTCTAGAGAAGTATTCCAGTTCTAGTCATCCATGCTATTTCACATGTTCTTCGTATGAAAAGAACTCTCTCTCCTCCCTCCTCCTTTCCCCTCCAAACAAGTAGGAAGGATATGGTCTCAGAACTCTCAGCATTCAACCCAGTATCCCAACTGGACTATCTTGCATTCTGCACACCTCTCTGCAGGCTCTTTCTTACCAGGATTACACATATTTTGTTATAAGACAGACCTAATGAAATTGCCACACTTCATTTAGCTGAAGCATGGTCAATAACATTCCTCTTGCCCCTGCTAGCTATCAGCATTATGATCGCTATGCTGTGGCCTTAGGCCTTAGGCTGTAGGCCTATAGTCATGCATCTGAGAAAACACAGATAAAGAAACTGGGAAAGAAAAACCTGGAATACATCTTATTTCTATTGAGAGGTTGGGGGGAGGAAAGGACATTTATAGGGGTTGCAGTGCCCCATACTGCCACCCTTTTTTATGAGTCTGGTTCAAATGTATAATTTTAAAAAATATTATATCACTAACCCCCGCCCCCCAACATGTATCCAAGCACTTTTGACAGATTTCCATAGAAAACAGATTTATTTGTTTTTACTGAAGATAGGCTAAGAAACATTAATAGTCTCAAAAATTGCACTAGAATACTTATCATACCTGCATTTCATCAGTGCCAGTTTAAACATGTTGCAAACAGAGAGAGTTGCTAGTTGTTTCATTTTTCAGATGCAGAAAGAGGTTTGGAGAGATTCTATTCTCTCTTCCTAGGGTTGGTCACTACGGTCTAGCAGATGCTGTTGCACAGTCAAGTCAAGTAAAGTATTCTATGCAAATAAAGGTAAAAAGTAGTGTGCTGTCCTTGAAATATTACCCATCCTGCCAGGCCAGGTTTATGCACCAAGTGAAGTAGTGATAGATAGGACATTGTGCACTTGGAGTTATATTTAGTTTTATGTATATATTTGGGCTGGTGAGCTGGAATCTACGAAGCAGTTCATCTTAATTGTATTGAGTCTCATGGATAAATATCTATCTCCTGAAAGGGGAGAAAAGGAAGAAGGCACTTAATTGAAATGAGGGCTCCTTTGCACCAATCTAAGCCCACCAGGGGGTGGGGGGAACTACCACCAGGGGATGCGGGGACTACCGCCACTGCTGGCCCACTAAGCAACCCTTGCAAAGCCAGCAGGCCAAGGCACTTAAGGGAGCCCACGTCTGCCCCAGCCCTAGAGTGAGCTGCGGGCAAGGCAAGGGCCCCCAAGGGGACATTTGCATGCCTGTACACCAATGTCAGGAGCTTGTGGAATAAACGGGAGGAAATTGTCCTCCTGCTCAACCCAAACAATTACAATGTCATAGGGATAATGGAGACCTGGTGGGATTCCAGCCATGACTGGACCATGGGTATAGACGGCTATACCCTGTACAGGAGGGATCGAGTGGACAAAAGGGGCAGAGGTGTAGCTGTCTATGTCAATGGGAGCTACACATCCCTACAAGCCAACATCAACACCCAGGGTGGATGACTAGAGACCTTCTGGGTTAAAATCCATGGGGAACATGGCACAGGGGATACAATGGTGGGAGTCTACTACAGACCTCCCACCCAGAATCCAGAGATTGACCAGGAGTTCACCAAGGGATTGGCTGAGGCTGCATGCTCCTGGTCCATGGTTATCATGGGAGACTTCAACTACCTGGACATCTTGTGGGAAGAGCACTTGGCCAAATCTGAGCGGTCGCAAAACTTCCTGTCATGCAGGGATGACTTCTATCTGACACAAGAGGTCTACGGGCCAATGAGAGGTAAAGTGCTGCTCGACCTGGTACTGGCAACCAAGGACTACCTAATCAGTGACCTAATGGTCAAAGGAAAGCTGGGTGACAGCAACCACGAGCTGATCACCTTCACCATCCACCGAAAAGCTGTCAAGTTAGCCAGCAGTACAGAGGTCCTCGACTTCAGGAGGGCTGACTTTGACAAGCTTAGGAGACTTGTTGGTGAGGCCCTAAGGGACCATGACCCAAAGGGGAGGGGAGTCCAGGAAGAGTGGTTGCTCCTCATGGGAGCGATCCTAGGTGCACAAGCTAAGGCTATTCCATCTCAGAGGAAAGGCAGCAAGAGGGCACAGCAGCCTCCTTGGCTCAACAAGGAACTGGTGGTGCTCCTGCATCTAAAAAGACAGACCGAGAAAGGATGGAGGACAGGATCCACCTCCAAGGAGGAATACACTGCACTGGTCCAGACCTGCAGGGAGCAAACCAGGAAAGCCAAGGCTGCGATGGAACTCCAACTGGCTACAAGTATGAGGGACAATAAGAAGTCCTTTTTTAGGTATGTGGGGAGGAAAAGGGCAACATTGGACCCCTGCTAAACCAGAAGGGACAACTGACAACCAATGCCCAGGAAAAAGCCAACTTACTAAATGGATGCTTTGCGTCAGTCTTTCACAAGTCCAATGGGACGCGCTGCCCATTACGGGACAGGGACGCCTGACTGAGGGTGGTTCCTTGCCCTCCATCAGTGCTGACCTTATGAAGGAACACCTTGAGAGGCTGGACACCTTCAAGTCAGCTGGCCCTAATAATTTACACCCCAGAGTACTCAAGGAGCTGGTCTGCATCATAGCTCAGTCCCTGACATGGGTCTTCGAGAGCTCCTGGTGCTCTGGTGAAGTGCCTAATGATTGGAAGAAGGCCAATGTGGTGCCTATCTTCAGGAAAGGGAGGAAAGTAGATACAGAAAACTACAGGCCCATCAGCCTGACCTCTATCCTGGGGAAGGTCTTAGAAAAGATTATCAAAGAGGCCATTCTTAATGGACTGGCTGATGGCAACACGCTGAGGGATAGCCAGCACGGGTTTGTTGCAGGTAGGTTGTGCTTGACCATTCTCATTTCCTTTTATGACCAAGTGACCTATCACCTGGACAAGGGGGAAGAGATTGATGTCATATATATTGACTTTAAAAAAGCCTTTGATCTGGTATCCCATGATCACCTTTTGGCAAAACTGGCCAACTGCGGCCTCAGGTCCGCATTAATGATGTGGACATTGGAGTTAGAAGTGGACTGGCCAAGTTCACCGGTGATACCAAACTTTGGGGTAAAGCATCCACACCTGAGGACAGAGGGGTAATCCAGGCTGACCTTGCCAGATTCAGGAAATGGGAGGATGAGAACATGATGGAGTTTAACACTGAAAAATGCAAGGTTCTCCACCTTGGGAGGAAAAACCTGCAGCATGTCTATAGGCTCAGCAGTGCTATGCTGACTAGCACTATGGATGAGAGGGACTTAGGGGTCAGGATTGACCACAAAATGAACATGAGCCTTCAATGTGATGCTGCAGCTAGTAAAGCAAGCAAAATCCTGGCTTACATCCATAGATGATTCTAAAGCAAATCCCAGGACATCATTCTCCTTTTGTACTCAGCCTTGGTGAGGCCACAGCTGGAGTATTGTGTCCAATTTTGGGCTCCACAATTCAAAAAGGATGTGGAGAAGCTTGAGAGAGTCCAGAGGAGAGCCATAAGCATGATCAGAGGTCAGGAAAAACAGACCTTATGACAAGAGGCTGAGAGCTATGGGACTCTTCAGCCTGGAAACGTGCAGGCTCAGGGGCGATCTGATGGCCACCTATAAGTTTATAAGGGGTGTTCACCAGGATCTGGGGGAGCGTTTGTTCACCAGAGCACCCCAAGGAATGACAAGGTTGACTGGTTATAAACTCCTGCAAGACTGTTTCAGGCTGGACATAAGGAAGAACTTCTTTACTGTCTGAGCCCCCAAGGTCTGGAATAGCCTGCTGCTGAAGGCGGTTGAAGCACCTACTTTGAACTCCTTCAAGAGAAACCTGGATGTTTTTCTTGCTGGGATCCTATGACCCCAGCTGACTTCCTGTCCCTGGGGCAGGGGGCTGGACTCGATGTTCTTCTAAGGTCCCTTCCAGCCCTAATATCTATGAAATCTATGAAATCAATCAGATAGTGAGGGACTGTTTCTGCTCTTAACAGTTTGTAGTCTAAAGAGACAAGAGGTTTGAGGGAAAATAGGCATAGAGATACCATGCTTTATGCGAAGTCATCATCCATTAAAGCACTGGTAGTAGCAGATAGTACCCTCAGGTTCCCAGTGTTCAAGGCCAGCACTCAACACACTGGACCACATTAACTTGCATATCAACAGTCTCTTAATATGTTAATTAATTTCTTCTGGAAACCACAAACACAGTGCTAAGCACTTCCTTTACGGAATTCATGCCCCTTAATAATCAGAGGGTGCATCTACACATTCATTTGATCTAGGATCAGTTTACTTGTAAGTAAATTACTCGTGAGTAAATTCTTCTGAGCAGGCATCTACACATGCAGGGATGTGAGAGCAGATTTGCTGCTAGGAACAAATCTGCTCCCACTTCCTGTGGCCCTGCAATGGGCCCCTTCCACCACCAAAGGGAGCTGTAGGCTCCCAGAGGCTGGCATGGAGCACTGCGCCAGAAAACAGTTTTCTCCTGGTCAGGGCGGGGACATTGGTCCCTGCTTCTGGGGGCTGGCCTGCTGCCAGGGTGGGGACAATGTCCCCCTGCCCTGGCATCAGGGAGCTCCCAGCCCTAGCTTCTTGATCAGGGCAGGGGACTGATCTTCCGGTGGGGCAACTAGCAGTGAGCCCCTGTCTGGGCAGGGAATCCCTGCCCAGTTAGGAGCTCGCTACTAGCTGCCCCACTGGTGGATGGGGCAGGGGGTTGGGACTTGCCCCTCCCCTGCAGCTTTTTTCAAGCCCTGTACCTCGATCACCTAATCAGGATGCGGGGCTGGGATCTGCCCCTGACTGGGTCAGTTCCCAGCCCCTACTCCGCAATTATGGTCAGGTTTCTACACATGCATTACTACGCAATAACTACTCTCAACTAAATTTGCTACTTGCACTTGCAGGTAGCATTTATTGTAATTAGCGAGGTTTACTGTGCTGTAAGCATGTGCCCATGTAGATACACATGCTAACTGTGCAGTAAACCATGCTACTTCCCAGCAAAACATCTCATGTAGATGCACTCGGAGTGTATGAGACAGAGATTGTAAATTGGGTATTTTTTATTTTATAAAGTAGTGGGGCTAAAGATTAAGGCTACCTGGTTACTTGTGCCTACAGACAGAGAGCTGGGGAAGGAGAGAGAGAGAAAGGAAGAGAGAATGGGAAGGATACATCTCTTTGCATCCTTTACCAACCTACCTATGCCAGTAAGAATTGAGGTGTAAAGCTGGCCATAGGCTCATAGGTGCCTGTATTGTTTTTGAAATTATGATTTTGCTTCAGAGTTACTTTGACCTTGATACTCTGAGTGCTTAGAGTGGAGGTGGTATGTTCTGCTGATTTAGACATCAGCTAAGCAGTCAGTGGACCTGCAGCAAAATCCTGACTCACTTAAATCTGGCAACGCTCAAATTGAGTTCAGTTGGGCCAGTATTTTCCTCTGATTTGGAATCCTCATTGTATGTTAACTTTCTCTGTTACCAGGGGAAATCAGTGTGCCTATCTGCATAATTGGGCTAGGAACACAAAAAGCTATGTATTTTAAAAATTCTATTTACTAATACTTTGAAAATATTAAAATAATGACAGTTGGGCATAGGCATGTCTCAGCATGCCTATAACACTGTGATCACTTCTACTTACAACCTACATTACAACCCCATTACCTGCCTTATCCATTTGCAGTCAGCACCCACCCCATATGTACTGGTAATCAGGGAGCTGCAATGAAAGTGATCTCTATGGGCGTGCCCATACCACATTAGGTGGTACTATGGAGCACCACCATGGAAATGGATCCTGCCCACTCAGTTCTGCTGTTTGTACTAAATATTGAAATACTACTATAGCAGTACTACATTGCACTCCTCTCAATCTCAAGATTGTTCATGTGAGTGGAACTGGGCATGCATGGAGCTGCTCTGTGCTTTTGTTTGATATATTTTTGATGTGTATGCTACATGGAGCAGAAGCAAATGGGTGGAAGCTGTTTTCATAGTGGCACTTCTTCTTTAGGGACAGAAGTTATGCATAAACCAGTTTAAGTGATCAGAAACTGGTTTAAACCTGTAACAGAACAAAAGTTCAGTGCACATAAACCAGTTTCAAAAGGGCTGAAACTGGTTTAAGATAAACCTGGTTGAATGTAGTATCAGACATAACTGATTTGGGTCAAACCAGTTTATGAAACTTCTGCCCCAGATCCCTCAAGTTAATTCACAGTCCCCCAGCATCCCATCATGCTTTGCAGTCCTGGGCTGGGCTGTGCTGCCTGCTTCAGCAGAGAAGGGTTTGGGAAAGGGAGGCAGGGACTGCCCCCCACCCCAGGCAAACCCCAGCTTGGGTCTGAGGCCGGGGGGGTGGTTAAACTCCCCTTACCCTGAGTACAAAGCTGCCCTACTCAGTAAACTTACTGCTGGCTGCGAGTGTGGACTACAAATGCCAGAAGCACCTGGAAGCAGGAAGAGGAAGTAATTAGCAACCCTGCAGAGTCCTGCTTCTGTGATTCTGGACTGCAAATCCCAGATAACCTGGGGGCAGCAAGAAGAGGAAACAAACACACAGACCATGATGGCTACATGCCAGAGAGCCATGCTTTAGTGCCCCATGGTTTCTGGCCTGAGCCACTACCCACTACAGGCATGTGGCTGCATTTCCTGAATCAAAAGTGAATGTCATTCACTTGTTAGTCAGGTTAGTCTTTGCATCTTAAATTAACCTGAAAAGACTGAATCGTAGATTCATTAATTGATTCATAGATTGTTAGGGGCTGGAAGGGACCTTGTAGAGCATTGGCTCCAGTCCCCCTGCACTAGGCAGGAAAAGACAACTGGGGTCAAGTGACCCCAGCGAGGTGACTGTCCAGTCTCCTTTTGAAAATTTCCAGGGTAGGTGACTGCACCACCACTGGAGGTAGTTTCTTCCACAGTCTGGACACCCTGACTGTGGAGGAGTTTTCCCTGGACTTGAGCCTGAAGCGGCCTTCCAAGAGTTTGTATCCATTGTTCCTGGTCTTCCCCAGGGGTGCCCTGGTGAACAGCTGTTCACTGAGTTCTTGATGTACTCCCCTGATGTAGCAGCAAGTTGCTACCAAGTCCCTTCGCAGCCTTCTGTTCTGTAGGCTGAAGAGGCCTAAGTCCCTCAGCCTCTCCTCATATGGCTTGTTTTGCAAGTCCTTGATCATATGGGTGGCTTTTCTCTGGATCCTCTCAAGTTTTTCCACATCCTTGTTGAAGTGTAGCACCCAAAACTGGACGTAGTACTCCAGCTGCAGTCTCAACAGTGGGAGTATCACATCCTTAGTTTTGCATGAGATGCAACGGTTAATGCATGTCAGCATCTTGTTTGCCCTGCTGGCCACAGCATCGCACTGCCAACTCATGTTCATGCGATGGTCGATCACTACCCCTAGGTCCCTTTTGGCCATGGTGCAAGTCCAATTGTTGCCATCAAGCCTGTAGGTATGTTGGGGATTGTTTACCCCCAGATGGAGCACATTACACTTCTGAGTGTTGAACTTCATTTGGTTCCAGTCCTCCCAACTGTCCAGCCTGTCCAGGTCCACCTGTATCTGCAACCTATCTTCTGGCATGGCCACACTCCCCCATAACTTGGTGTTGTCCGCAAACTTGGCCATGAGCTTTTCACCCCTACATCCAAATCATTGATAAAGATGTGGAAAGGCACCGGTCCAAGCACAGACCCCTGAGGGACACCACTGGCCACTTCTTGCTAGGATGACACAGATCCATTCATGAGAACTCTCTGGGTCCTACCATGCAGCCAGTTTTCCACCCACTGAACTGTTGAGCAGTTAAGCCCACAATCTTCCAATTTTTCCACAAAGATATCATGGGATAATAGATCAAAAGCCTTTTGGAAGTCTAGGTATATAATGTCAACCTTCTCTCCTGTTTCCAGATGGTGAGGGCCCTGTTCATAGAAGGAGATGAGATTGGTAAGACAAGATCTATCCATGCCGAAGCCATGCTGGCTGTCATTCAGAATCTTACCCTCAATAAACGTATCGCACATAGATTCTTTAATGAGTTTTTCCAGGATTTTCCCTGGGATGGAGGTTAGGCTGATTGGCCTATAGTTGCCAGGGTCCTCCCTCTTCAGCTTCTTGAAGATGGGCACAATGTTGGCCCTCTTGCAATATTCAGGGATCTCCTCTGTGTGCCACAATTTCTGAAAGAGTTTTGCCAGGGGTTGCACAGTGACCTCAGCCAGCTCCATCAGCACTCTTGGGTGAAGTCCATCTGGTCCTGCTGTCTTATTAATGTCTGGCTTTTCTAGTTGGTTTTGCACCAGCTCAGCATCCAAAGTGGGGAGGCTGTCATTCCCACCATGCACCCTGTGATCCTTATCTCGCTTGTCTTTCCCCTTGGTCTGGTGAAATACTGAAGCAAAGTGGGCATTCAGGAGTTCATTTTTTTCCTGAGTGTCTGATACCAGCTGTCCTGAAGTGTTAAGCAGGGGGCCCACACTTCCATTTGTTTTCCTTCTGCTCCCTACATACCTAAAGAGGGAGTTCTTAATGTCCTTGACTCCCTTGGCTAACTTAAACTCTGTTGCCTCCTTAGCTTTCCTAATCATTTCCCTACAAGCATGGGCCACTGTTGTGTAGTCCTCCTAGCTTCCACTATGTGTACACCTTTTTTTTCTTTTCAAGAGGACCGCAATATCCCTATTGAGCCAGGAGGGCTTGCCAGCCCTTCTGCTACCTTTATTCTTCAAGGGAATGGTTTTCTTTTGTGCTTCAAGGATAGTGTTCTTGACGAACGAACCCTCTTTGTGCACCGCATTCGCCTTCTGTCCCTGGTCCCGCATTGCCTCTCCTACTAATGCCTTGAGCCTGTTTAAGTCAGCACTTTTGAAATCCAGGACTTCAATCCTGTTAGTTGATTTATCTCAGGATTTTTGACTGTCTTGTACTTATCCTCTAGCACTTTCAGGAGCGTGTATGCCTTGTGGTATACGGTCCTTCTTGATTCAGCTCTCTTTTCCATAGTACAACCGGTCCTGGGGCTGGTTTTGTTCAGTATCTTCATCAATGACCTGGAAGATAGGTTGATGACACCAGGTGACACCAAGTG
>NW_017729022.1:87568882-87595162 GCF_001723915.1 Gavialis gangeticus
GGGGGGGGGGGGGGGGGAGGGGGAGTAGTAAATATGCTGGAGGGCCACGCTAAGATTCAGAGAGAGCTTGACAGATTGGAGGATTAAACTAAAAGAAATCTGATGAGGTTCAATAAGGACAAGTGCAAAGTCCCGCACTTAGGACAGAACAATCCCATGCACTGGTACAGGCTAAGGGCCAACTGGCTAAGCAGCATTTCTGCAGAAAAGGACCTGGGGGTTATAGTGGACAATAAGCTGAATATGAGCCAACAGTGTGTCCTTGTTGCAAAGAAAGCTAATGGCATACTGGGCTGCATTAGTAGGAACATTGCCAGAAGATTGAGGGAAGTGATTATTCCACTATTTTTGGCAGTGGTGAGGCCACATCTGGAGCACAGTGTTCAGTTTTGCACCCCCCTCCCCCACACTACAGAAAAGATGTGGACAAATTGGAGAGAGGCCAGAAGAGGTTAACAATAATGGTTAGGGGGCTGGGGCACATGACTTACAAGGAGAGGCTGAGGGAACTGGGTTTATTTAGTCTGGAGAAGAGAAGACTGAGGGGAGATTTAAATACCAGCCTTCAACTTCTTGAAGTAGGGTTCCAAAGAGGATGGAACTAGACTGTTTTCAGGAGTGGCAGATGACAGAACAAGGTGCAATTGCATTAAGTTGCAGCAAGGGAGGTTTAGTTTAGGTTTTAGGAAAAACTGTCTCACTAAGTGGGTAGCAAAGCACTGGAACAGGTTACCCAGAGAGGTGGTAGAATCTCCATCCTTAGAGGTTTTTAAGGCCTGGGTAGACAAAGTCTTGGCTGGAAGGATATAGCTGGGGCTGGTCCTGTTTTGAGCATGGCGTTGGAGCAGATTGCCTTCTGAGGTTCCTTCCAACCCTAATTTTCTATGATTCTACAAACTGTGCAGATTCCACTACTACCAGTCAAGAAACCAGGGGCTGCATTTAGCTCTGTCAGGATGAAGACCCTACTAGTGTGGAAAAGAGGCAGATTTTGTTTCAAGGCTTTTGAATGGCTAATGGGGTAGAGATGCACCTTGTAGGCTAAGTGAATCAGGGATATACAAGCTTTCATGAGCAAGATCATTTAATCATATGCACCAGCTAGCATCTTCATCAATTAGCATCTGCTGAACTGAAGTCTTGCTCATGAAAGCTTGTACATCTCTGATTCAGTTAGTCTGTAAGGTGCATCACCCTGCCTTTTGCCTGACTTCACACTAATACGGCTAATTACTTCTCTCTACTGATAAATACAAATGTGAAAAATGTCATGTTATAATTTTCTGGTAATATTGCTGTGTGTTTTGCTTTCCTATAAATTTTATTTAAAAGATATGAAATGTTTACAAGTACTATCAAACTCATCACAGGCACATTTCATTTTAACCCCCTGAAGCAATACAGAGAACAACCCCAACCCTGAAACAAAGCAGATAGTTGGGTCAGAAGCTGCTAAGAAGTTCATTACTGTTATTGATTTTAAGTGGAACGTGCTCTGATGGTCAGAAATTAAAATCTTAGACAGATTATTTAAAAAAACATCAAATACCCCATGAATGCAGCTTGCCTTGTCTCCTTTAAATTGCAAGTATTTAAGAGACATGCTTCAATTCTGGACTGCATCTGAAGTTTTTTTTGCAGTGCAAAGGGCTGGTCTTGTACTAAAAGGCTGGAAAATGTTTTTAGGGGAAAAAAAACCCTCTGAGTACAGCGTCTAGGCTAGATTTCCAGAGGAAGTTGAGGCCTCCAGCTCTACACAGGAAGCAATCTTAGAGCAGGCCTTAAATGCCAGATTCCAGGCAGAGTTTAACTAACCACTGACAGCTCTGTAAACAAACCAGGGACAAAAAGAGAACAGCTTTCCCTTTTCTGGTAGTCATTTTTGGTTTGGGGGCTGCAGGGGAATTCTGTAATACACGGCTTGATGGGATATAAACCAAGGCTGAAAAGGCTTTGTATATGAAGAAGTATAAAGGGGAAATATTTCATGGACTAAATCATCAAAAAAGAAGGTATGGCATGGTTAAAATACATGGATTAAACTACAGAAAATATCACTATGTTTGGTTCCTTAAGTAGGATTTATACGTAACTTGGATCCTTCTGGGTGGTATTTAAAAGCTCTGGCTTCTTTTCTGCTTTCTTTTTCTTTTTTTAGGATTAACCTTTCCAGAACGTCTTTTTATCTGTGCAGCTAGGGAAAACAAGAAATCTGTTGTGTAGCATTTTACTGTTTCCAGTAAAATTTAAAGTAAAAAAACAGAGTTACAATCTTGCTGAATTCTTGCTATTGTTTGCAGGAAAAGACCTGTGACGTTACGAACAACTAGACTGCGGCTAGCAGATATATACAGTACTTAGTTTAATGTATGTTGATTTAATTTTAAGTAGGAAACTAAACTCAGGAATGGACTGTGTTTATCCTACTAGGCATTTCATTAATCTTGTTTATCTCAGCAATACTGTGGAAGTTACATTTCTTGATAGAAAAAGAAAATAGTTGCAGTGGAGTTTAAAAAGCAAAACAAAACTGATTTAGCTCAGTTGGGTAAATGCATCCATTGTATTCTGTGTAATTTGTCCACTCTCCTCCTTTTAGATTTGGATCTTTTCGGAACTTCGAGAGTTTGAGCAGGCACCATGGATGACTTTGAACGCCGCAGGGAACTCAGGAGGCAAAAGCGTGAGGAAATGCGCCTTGAAGCAGAGAGGTGAGGTGTTGCACTGCAAAAAGGTGATGGGGGGGTTGATCTTTTAAAAAAAATTATTAACAGTGGCTTGAAGATTCTTATGCCTAAATATCTAAGAGTGGGACACTGTTTACTGAACAGACCTCGCAAATGGCAAGTTTGGGGAAAAAATGGCAATAGATCCTGTTTCTATGAGGGAGGGTAAAAGTGAGTGGAAGCTGAGTACCTTACTCCCTTAGTTTTTTGGAAAAGGCTAGTCTTTAACTATTGTGTCTTACTGTAAGCACTGAAAGTGTAGTAGGGCAAGGTGCAATTATTCATAGTTTTGATAGGAATGGGGCAAGTGGTTAATTTTCAGATGTCATATGTCTGTTTGCTATCATGTTGGAATAAATGTGCCAGTGTTTCAGAACAGAGCCAAAACTAGGGGGTTTCAAATGTACATGGAAGCAAACCCCTTGGACTGCTCATTATGGCAGATCAGCAAATTGTGGGCCAAAATACTTACACTTCCTTGCAAATTATGTTTATAATTGGTTTGCAACCCCTTTGTGTAAATTACAAGTGCCACACCAAATTAAAATCCATGCAAATAAGAACAGAAGTTTGATCCTAAAAATTAATATTGTTAGCTTGGGCATGGTGACAAGATTGTATTAAAGGAACAGCTTTAATGTTTTGGGACTGAGATTGCTATACCTCTCTGCTGTTTTAGACCAATGAAATTATATTGATTTGAGAGTTTCTCCTGATCTACACGCAAGGAGGGCATCTGACACATTATATTAAAAAAAGAAAAATCCTTCTTCATTATTCAGATGATTTCAGTTGATAAGAATTGCAGTAACGAAAAAATATAATTTACTCCTCACTAAGCTCTCTTTCTTCCCCCCACCCCCACTTATTTTGGCTTGTATACTGAAAACATCAAGGTCAATTTTACTCTTGTTTCTAGTCATTTTCATACTCAGTTTCTCATGTACTGGAAAAAATGCTGCAGTATTTGGGTTTCAGACCATGCAGGGGGAAATGTACTTCATTTCAAAATGAAATATGTGAAAAAAAATCAGGGGATGTAATATAGGGTCTTTATTTTGTATACCTATTTTTATCTTATTTTTAAATAAAGTCTTGCCTATGTATTTTTTTTCAAACTGCGAGTGTCTAGGAGAAGAACCCAAATAGATTAGACCTGCTAGATGTCTTTATTTATTGTTGTTCTAATAGCAAAATGCTGTACTTCAGAATAGTATATCTGTCTGACATCAGTGTAGAAAACAGTTCTGAAAAGTTGCAAAGCCATGTGCAGATAATTAAACCCAGTGTGGCCAACCAGGAATGAAATTGCAAAAGTTGGCACTGCAATTGCCAGCCTGTTTATCAGTCTCAACAAGTAGGCCAAGGATTGAATGCAACCATGGAGAATGACTACCTGCTCACCCCATATCCCCTTTAGGCCTGCCTTACTTAATTTTGGTTGAATGGTGTAAAACAATCTTGCATAGCTGATGCCAATGCTGGACTGTTTGACTAAGTAGAGGACCTTTTGTCTCCAGACTATGCAGCTGGTACTTCTCACCCCATAGTTAATTTAGAAAGAAATTAGAGTAAAATGGTGTGTTTGTTGCAGTTGCTGATGTTGATTTAAGTACCAGTCACACTTGCTGATTGGAAGAGGCCTGCTGTTATCTGAAGCCTCAGAATATTCAGATTTCTCACATGGTGAAGCAGTTCCCAGTTCTGGTGAGCATCCATTTATTCCACGTGCAACCATTTTACCAGTTTTTAACAGCATGGTATAATGAGCACATGTGGTATATATCTTTTTTTTATTTGAAAGGAAAGATGGACATTGCTGCTAATAATCTACTTTCCAACCATGTATTCTTGTAAAGGATCCTGGGTAGTGTAGTTTGAGAGGCACTCCCTCTACTAAGGAAAACTAGAATGTGAATTTCCATAAGAGGACATTCTAAATATTATTAGGAAAACTCCCACCCATACTGGGGTTGTCAATATGGAGTTGCCTGGACATCATGGATGCAGCTTGACTATGTCAATGCAGAGATCAGCTGGAACCTGGGCTGGGGCATCAGAAATCAGGAGTTGGCAGGTAGCTGCTATGAGGAAACCCAAACTTTTTAAGAAAGATGGTTCACTGTAGTCTCTGTGTTCATGCATAATGAATACTAACGTCATGGGGACAAGCCCAGTGACCACTTGTCAGGGGATCTACATCCATTACAGGGACTATACACCCTAACTGAACATTAGTGGAGGATAGATTTGCTGTCCAAGGGGAATAGGTATTTACTTGTCATGAATAGAGGTTGTTGCGTCAGTGGAATGACAGTCACCTCGCTCTATGATGCCTCCTTCTTCAAAGGAATGCTTTTGCCCTTGAATGATTTACTTGCCCCCTTGTAGGAATTTTTGTTGGTATTACTGTGGTAGTCTCTTTGAATGAGGTAAATAAGATCCATGAAAGCATGTCTTGGAGTAATGAGGCTCATTTCCATGTACCGTACCCCTTTCAGGAGCTTCAATAATTTTACTGCCAAATTACTGCAGAATCACTCCATATCTTTTCCCACACAAATGAGCACTTATAGCAATAAGCTGCAGTATGCAAAATTTTGCAGCATTCTCTCTGGTATTGCCAACCTCATGTTGAAAATCATGAGTCAAGCCCCTTAAAAATTATAAGGCTGCTCTCAAAATCTTAAGATCTTAGCAATAATATGTTTTGGGTTCTTGTTCGCTTTCCATTTTTTAGGCTTTTGAGGTTACATTGTCAAACTCTTTTCTGCAACCACAAAGCCTAAAAGCTGAGATTCGGCCTGAAGCTGAGAGTCTCATGACATTGTGCAACTAGGGTTTCCAGGGAAGGCCCTAATGTTGTGAGAATCAAGATCAAATTGTGTTAAGAGCTGCCAACTCTGTTACTTAGTCCCATTAAAATCCTGACTGAGGGCTGCAGTGTTGGCACAATCATTAGTGAATAAGTGTTTAAGTATTCATATTAGTCCCTTCCTGGGAATAATTTTTTAAAGTCTTGTGACTCTCTTCTACTTTAGAATCATACCACAAAGGTCCTTGCATGTGTAAATATAACAGTGTTTTATTTATTTATTATTGCCCTATCTTGAAAAAAAATCTTCATTTTATTCTTTAAGTGAAGTTAGCATTGTGATGGCATCAGGGACTAAATGACTACTTTTATGGTAGGAAATTGACCCTGCTGGGTAATTTTAGCAGTGTCCTGTCAATGGACCTGAGCCCTGTTCTAAAGAAACTGTCTCTAGGTTTGAGATTGTGGGGCCCACTGAATGCATCCTGTAGAGTTTCTTGTACCTTCCTCTGAAGTCTCCTGTGTTGGCAACTGTCAAAGACAGGACAGAGGAATAGATGAACCATTAAAGCTGGCAGTTCCTCTGTCCCTATAAACATTTAGTTTATCTATGAGAAGTGTCAACTGAGGGTAAGTATACACTTGTGATAGAGACACCTGTACAGAAGGATACTGCAAACTGGACTGAAACCAAGTGATTTCATACTTGTCAGCCGTACAGTTGTTATATCGTACAATGCTATACTGCAGTTTATTGCTATGAACCAGTGACCCAGAGGTAAATACCCCACTTCAGCCCGTATTGTTCATCCTATTCAAGTAACTCTGTGCTATCGTTTTAACAACATGAAAAAGCCATATGTGTGTGTTCCCTGAGCATGTGGTTAATTTGCAGAATTCCATATGGAGCAAATTCAGTCCAGCTGCTTTTCAGGGTTGAAGGGGACAGAGGCAACTATGTCTCATGACAGGGCAAGGAGATGGCCATGCCTGCAGTGACTTAGCTGCTGCATGTAGCCCTGACAGGATGAATATACTTAGGAGTGACATGAGGAAGCTGCCTTTCCTCTTCAAAGACTAGGAGAGTGATTCTCCATTGGCCTGTATATTGTGCAGTCCTTTGCATCAGTGTGAAGTGAACTTAAAATACACTAAAACCAAGTACTTCTCTTTTGCAATCACTTCTGACTTTATTGTTTCATTCTGCTGCCGTTGTAGAAGTCTGTGATTGCCACAGATAATCAGAGCCAACAGGTGCATGCTAGCCAGTGACACCATATGCAACAGAATGGAAGCTGTATCCTGCATTTAAATGTCCATGGGAAGTCTGTGCACCGGCTGATGATAAGATAAGGTCTGAGGTCCTAATCCATAGCCTGTTAAAGTTAGTGAGAATCTTTCAGTTGATTTCATTGGGTTTTGTTTGGAGCCCTAACTGAGCGATCAAAGGTGGAAGATTTGTGTGACAGTGGCAGTGGCAGCTTCGGATGAACTCTCCACCTTTCCAGCCACAGGGCACATGTTGTGCCACAACAGGTGTTGGTACAAAAATGGGCTACAGAAATATGTGGCAGGAAAACCCTCCACACACATATCTAAAGTGCAGTGGGCCAATAAAGCTACAAATTATATACTAACAAACAAACAAACAAAAAAAGCAGGGGGGGTGGGGATAAATCTTTACCTGATTAAACTGGAATCTCTTCGTTGTCACTGCATATACATAGATTTAGGACAACTGAGGAGCTTTCCCAATTAACACTTTTGAAAAGCCCCCTTGAAACCAAGTCACCTTCAAAATGCAGAGTACTGCTTTGGGTATTATGTGCCTCCTGTCAGAAAGTGAGACATTCTCTGTCAAAAATGTTTCATGATTTTGATGCTGGTGGAAATTACAATATAATAACTCACACTAGAGTCATACAGGGTGTGGCGAGTTCCAGGACAAGGTTTCTGTCAAAGTACCTATGTCCTAACTTGCAGCTAAATTATTTTTGTTGTAGGAAGTATTGAGGCCATTGACAATAGGGCAACTCCTTTGATTTCAGCATCAACCCATTGTATATGACAAAGTAGGTTGTTGCATATGAAAATACATAGAAATCATATAAAAGTAGGATTGGAAGGGACCTCCAGGGGTCGTTTAGTCCAACTCTATAACTAAGGCAGGATTGTCCCTATCTAACCCACTCTGTACAAATCCATTGTCTAACCTATTAGTAAAACTACAGTCAGCTCTGGCACAGCCATAAGGCATAACACCATAATCTGCCACAAGTAAAGCAGGGGGCCATAGCAGCCAAAATGTTACTGCTGCAAAGGTTGTTAAAATATGCTCAAGAGATCCAAAGAAAGAGGTCTGTGTCCCATGCTATAGAGGAAGGCAACCCCCGCCCCCCGCATAGTCTGTACCAATCTAATCCACTGGGTACAATTCCTTCCTGACCCCAAATACGGCGATTGGTCTGACCCTGAGCAGGGGGGCAAGACCCTTTAGCCAGGAATGTCTGGGTTTTCATCCCAGCAGGAGTACCGGCCCACCTCAGTCATTCTGTCCAGAAGAATGGGAAATACCCAGAGTAGAACATAGACATACCTAGATCATCCCCGGCCAATGCTTTTCCAGCCTCTTCTTGGACACTTCCAATTATGGATAGTCCACAGTTTCCCTAGGCAGTCTATTCCACTGCCTTACTGTTCTAACAGTGAAGAAGTTTTTCCTGAAATCCAATCTAAATCTACTTTGCTGCAACTTCAAGCCATTGGTCCACGTCCTACTCTTTGCAGCAAGACGGGATGTTTTTGTCTTCTTTATGGCAGCCCTTCAGTTATTTGAATACTGCTATCACATCCCCTCTTAAGCACATTTTCCACAACTGGAACATGCCTATATCCTTCAGCATCTCCTTGTGTGACTTGCTTTCCAAGGCCTTTATCATTTTTTCCAGCTGCCTCTGGACCCTCTCTAACCCCTGAGCCTCTCTGAACCAGTTAGTCTCTAATTTGCCACACTTCTCTACTTTCTGCCTAGCATCAGTTAGAGGATTTGTCTCCTTGAACTCTCTTAAGCAGCCACTTCCAATCAGGCTGGTCTACTACAAAACTTAGTAACTTAGCACTTATTCAACATAGATAGAGCTTCTTACCTGTGAATTTCAGAGCATTTTACAAGAATGGAGAGGTGACACTTTTCCTGTTTTACAAACAAGAAAACTGAGCCACAAGAGAGTGAAGTGATTTATTCATCTTTACAGAGCAAGGCACTGAAAGGTTCATTGTCACAGGACCATGTGGACTTTACCTAGTGGATGATGCTGCTTTCTTGAAGAGGCTAGAGATCTTCTAAAACAGTGGTTTTCAACCTGTGGTCCATGAACCCCTGGGGATCTGCAGAATGTATCTAAAGGGTTTGTAAAAGATGAGCAATCAAATGTGTGTGAATACCCACACTTAAAATTCAAAGGGGGCAGCATCTCCATTTGAAATTTCCGAAGACGTCCACACCTCCATATGAAAATTTTCAGGGGTCCACAAATGAAAAAAGGTTGAAAACCACTGTTTTAAGGGACTAGAAAGAAACTACCAAACTCATTAGAAATGTACCAAGTCAAATAATTTTGGACCCAAGTTTAATGTGGTAAATAAAATGGAAAGCTTTGTTTTCCTGCTTTTTTAATCTATTTTATCCTTATTGTATTTCACTTCATTTCACAGGCGAAGCTAGATGTGTTACTTTCAGTTCTATGTTTTGGTAGTATTGAAGTGATGTTGTAGCCATGATGGTCCAATGAAAGATACCACCCACAAAAATCCTTGCTTCTCACATTACTTTCACTTCCTGGTTCTCATCTACACAATACTGACAAATATCAGCAATATGAATATGAACACATGTTTGTTCAGACACTGCTACTTTTGGAGCCAAATAGATTAACCAATGATACAAAATGCAGAAAGCAAATAAAAAGGAACCAGATGCCTTAGTGTTTAGGGGAAGGAGGCTGATTTATGATTTTTGGATGATTGGGATTGGTAATACTGCAATTTCTGGCCTAAAACCAGAAAACCCAGATGTGGCAATCCGGAGCATGAAGCTGAAACAGGCATGGGTGATCTTGCCACATGAGTAGTCAAAAGACCTTCAAGGAGACTGCTTGCTATTTCTTTGTGTAGTAGCTTTCAAAATTTTACAGGTAAAAATATCTGGATAACTATTCTCTCTCTCTCTAAAACAGAGGAGGAGGAAGAAATCCATGTATTAAAACAACCTCCTTCCCAATTGAATACCTCTATGGAATATGACCTCTGTTATTGTTTCAGTCCCTGGGAATGGGGACTCTTTTTATACTTGTTCAGGAGAATAGCCAACATTTCTCCCATGAGTCCTGTTTTCATACACTCTTCTGAACCAGCTACTGCTACAGCCTTCTCAGGCCATGGCGCTTGCTTAGACTTGAGCCCTTGGGTTATCCCAGCTCAAATGCTGCTATTTGCAAGGCTCCCTGCTTTGGGTGTATCCTTGCTGTTTTTAAACTTTGCCATGTGTCTTGGTGCCTATATTTCTTTCCCATGAAATTCCATCAATATAGGCTACTTGTACACTTTTGAAAAAACATGGTCTTTAAATATGAACACCATGATGCACTAAACATAATTTGATAGCATTTACCTGTAAAGCATACCTGGGAGAGGATTACGTAGGTTTTTGTGACACACCATCTACACATTACACTTAAGGCATGATATACCAGTTAATCAGGCCTTATGTGGTTATGTGGCTACACTTCTAATCAATTAATGGTGTGATAAAAAGAGGAATAAGCTACAAAGTTATTCTGCAAAATATGCGTAATAACTATATAGCTGCTTCCTATCACACCATTAATTGAACGTGGGGCCAGGAGCCCCTGTGGTTGGGAGCCCTGTCAGCTGATCAGAGCTCCCAGCTGGGGGAGCCCAAGTGCACTCCCAAGCCTGGGAGTTCCCAGTTGCAGGGGGCCCCAAGCACCTCCACAGCTGGGAGACCACAGCTGCTGTGATCTCCCAGCTGCAGGATACCCTATGTAGCCATGTGGCTGGGAGACTGCAGCAGCTGTGGTCTCCCAGCTGTGAGGGTGAATGAAGACCCTGCAGAGCACAGATGTCACAGCAGCTGTGGGCTTCCAGTCATGGGGGTGTGTGGTGTTCCCCATGGCTGGGGTATTGCAGCAACTGTGGTCTGCCTTCCATGGGGACCTTTGGGGTGCCCCCATGGCTGGGAGCCAGGGGAGCTTGCTTCTTGCTGGTGCAGGGGGAACTCAGAACTGGGAATAAGGCAAGATGGGATCTAATGTACGATCCACAAAATTGTGCTTCCTGCCATGCATGTGTGGCATGGTGGGAGATGTGATTGTGTGGATCGCACATTAGATCCCATCACGCCTTTACCTGTATGTGTAGAGGGACTCTTACTAAGGCAGGTAAGGTGTGGTTGACAGTCTAGTGATTCGGCAAGCTTAACATGGGTGCCAAGCAGTTCTGGGGAGAATTCTTGGGCTGGTTTTTATATCTTTTCACTCTGACTTTGTTTTGTGAACTTAGCCCACAGAAAGGGGACCAGATCCACTAGCTTGCATGAACTGTTTCTAGGGCAGGATGAAGAAACAACATTTACAAATCTAGGGTTATTAAATAATATTTGCTGAGAAAGCATCTTCCTGCTGCTAATTAGCAATGACTCAGTCTTGTGCAGTCATTGGAATAGTTAGGTATCAATTACAAAGATAAGAAGGAACATCGCTCCTATTTAGTTTGGACCATGTTTAGCACACAGGTTTTCCAATAACACACATGCAGATATATGTCAATGCAAAAGGTCTTTCTCCACAGAGTTTCTCTAGGTCTAGAATGGTGTGAGAGAAAGAAGAATTTGGTATACATACTTAAACTCAACAGAATATAGTTACAAGTGCTTAGTGTACAACTTTCTGACACTTGCTGGTTTGATAATTTAACAGCAATATTTTTTAAGTTTGGGAAAACATAACATCTATGTTGAGGACTGTTTCCTTGGCCAGAGTCGTGTCAAAATTCACTTTCTTTTCCTGTAATGCTATTAACTGAGTCACTAGAATGCTTTCTTTATTCCCTGCCCTCGACATTCTCTGAGCTTTAAACCACCTGAAGGGATTTTGTTCATCTTTCCCTAAGATATTCGCTTCCTAGAAGACTACTTACAGTGTCAAATAAATAAATACAAATATAAAAATAGACATGCATAAAAATTGAGGGTGTGATTCACTATTATGCTACAGCTGATGCTTCGCATTCCAAGAATGGCACTCAGTATTTGGAACACACAGGTGAATCTGTCCCTGAATATCATAATGCAGGGTCTAGCTCAGTACAGACAGCGTGTAAAGTTGGACTGAAAGGTATGTCACTTTGGTAACTAGTGAACACTGGTAAAAGGCACTTGTAGTTTATTTTTCAAGTGTCGGTGTGTTTTGCTCATATCATTTTAATCCTCCTGACCAAGAAGTGTTTTGTAAGTAGAGCTTTGTCCCCCTAAGTAGCTAGACAATATAAATTTTACCAAGCTAACCCCACTGCAGTTCCTATGCTAAGTACCCACAACAAGCAACAAAATAGTTTATGTTATTTGAGATATTAATCCAGTATGTATGCCAAGATCATTTTATGATCTTAGTACCACATCTGTCATACCAGCTAAGCTTTCAGTAGGACAGACAGCCCAAATCAAACATTTAAACAGTTGGAAAAATGCCAGATATCCCACCATTTTCAATGAAACAATGTATTTTCTTTGGAGATGATAAGGGCTACTGCAAAAATCTTGTGGGAAGAAGAAGAAAATACAACAACTAATCAACAAATAGTTTACAATAAGGTTTGGAAGAGGCGTATTTGTTAATTTTGATGAGAGAAACAAAATTTGAGTAAGTGTCATCTGGACAACGAGCCAGAATTAGTTCTTACTTATCAGTTACCTGAATTAATTTTAGGATCTGCCAGTTGGCATAGATGCATACTTATTGAACCCATCTCTAACCTCTGGTTCAAGTTTTGAAGGAAGACAACAAACACTGCCAGTATGCATCAGATCTACAGAGCTGCAGACATGAAATAAACTGAAGGAGAATCTGTGCCAATTACCAGCTTTCATACAATATTTTGGTTCTATGAAATGTCTTGATGATTTGGAATTTAAGACTAAATGCTGAGCAGAGTGAAAACAAGCAAGCTTTGAAGAGAATAATCTTAGGGTATATAAACTGTAGAGATATGCAGCTAAAATGTTGTATTTCCGTGATATAAAGGAATATGAAAAGGGTGCTACTGTTAGGATTGAAAATACACTTTAACTGTTAGATGAACTATTGAACTTCTATACCAGATCCCCTCCTGACTTGAGTTAGGTCGCAGTCCCCTGGTATCCCAGGAACGTTTGTGTCCTTCCCTCACAGGATGGGCAGGCTACTTTAATTTTGTGCTCATCTGCTTTGGCCGAGTTCTGGGCCAGTCCCATCCCCAGGGATGTCACCGAGTGGAGGCAGCAGAGCCTCTGCTTCCCAGCCCTGTGGCTTTAATGTGCCTGTCAGCTGGGCCATGGAGTAGGGGGGGAGTGGAAGCCCCTGCCCTGCCCTCCCCAGCCAGCACAGCTGGGGTGTGGGGGGAGGGCACACAGTGGGGGCTTTCCCCTTCCTCACTGCTTGGCTTGCCTGGCCAGTGTGGCTTCTCTCCCCAGCCAGGACAGCTGCAGGGAGGGCCACATGGTGGGAGGCTTCCACTTTTCCCCCTTCCCCAACACTGCTCACAGCTGGTAGGGGGCAGGGCTGAACAAAGAAGCCATGTTGCACTAGGCAGTGAGGAAGTGGGGGAAACCACCCCCAGCTGTGTTGGCTGGGGTTGGTGGGGCTGGGGCAGAGACCGATGCTTCCCCTTCTTCCCCTCCCTCCCCCCTGACAGCTTGTGGGTTTGGAGAGAAAACCTGTGTTGCCCAGGAGGCCCAGGCAGCAAGGGTTAACTCCTGCCACTTGACCCCAGTCCCCTCAGACCCACCAGAACAGCTGGGGGAAGGGGCACATGGTAGGAGCCTACACTTCTGCCTCCTCTCTCCCTCTGCCACTGGCAGCCAGTTGGTGGGGATGGGGGGACAGGGCTGGGGAGAGAGTTTGTGCTGGCCGCCCCCCCCCTTGCTGCTGACAGAGGGTTGGGGGCATGTCCCCAGCAGGTAATCAGGGGTGACCTGCTGCTCAGCTGCCCTTGGCCGTCTCTGGCAGGCTGGGAGGCATGCAAGAGTGCCCCCAGCCTGCGTGTCTTGGCCTGTGCAGACATCTTCATGCCCCACCCCCAACCAAGGGTTGAACATGTGTTCTGTTCACCCCTGATCCAATCTACGCAGGTTGGAGAAACCTGCGAAGATTTGATCAATTCTGCTTTGCGCTTTTTGAATATCTGTTCCTAACCTTAGTCTCCTTACTGGGGGAACAAAACAAGAAATCCTCCTTTCCAGACCATCGTTCTTGTGATGTCATGGTCTTTTATTGAACGGTTTGAGATGTGCTCCTTTAGGGCTTTCAGTCAGTTAGTGAATGGCTTGGCTTAGCTTCCCAGCCCAGAAGTAATGTGGACAGACAACTGTGCCATAGCCATGTCGGCATGTGACAAAGCAATCACTATAGATTGCTGACATGCTGTGACCAAAGACAGTCTGATAAAACAGGGGCAGCTACTGAGGAGAAGAAACAATAGCCTTGTTTTCTTGCGTGCTGTTGTTCCAAGAAGAGTTAGGTCCTGCTTTTTTTTCCAATGGAGCATTTCTTTTGGTTCATCAAGAAGTGTAAACCAAATGGATGGGGTATTTGACAAATACAGGTTGGTTTAATCTTTTGTTGACATAATAAAAAAATCTAATAAAAAAGCATGTGTGTTGTTTATGTACGTCTGTAATTAGACTAACTTGTATATCAAATGTGGCTCCAGCTAGACAGAAATAATAGAGCCCTGAAAAATGTCCTGCAAGTTTTTGTGTGCTGCTGATGGCATATCAAGGCAGATATAGAGCAACAGCTTTTACTACTTCTTTAAAAAAACCCTTTTTTCTATACAAGACTACTTATTTTTTCCTTTAAAATTGTTTTATTCCATGTAATAATTTTGCTACCTCGAAGCACATCTTGCTTTCATTGCAGGGTTATTAGTGCGTCATGATTTAGTAAAAGGACAACAGTGAAATCTAGGCCATAATCCCCCTAGCAAACCATGATCCTTAAGGCAGACTATGTCCTTCTTGTGATGGAGCAGGACAGTGTGCTTTCTTGAAGAGGTGTTTTTAGACGCAGTGCTGCTGTAGTGGCTTGGTAAGTAGTACTCCTATATTGGTAGTTCCCTTTTTCCTCCTACATATGTGAAGTATCTTTCAGCCCAAGTGAACCAGTTTGACTAAAGGTGTTTGATTTAAACTAGAGCAAATCATTGCATAAACACTGCATTTAATTTAAACCTGACTTACGTCAGTGTAATGGTGCTGCTTCATTTCAAGGTGCACACTAGGGCTAGGGACAGACATTCAAAAAGCCTGAGCCTGAATAGAGTCAATCTTTGCAGGTTAGTCTAACATGACTAGGCTCAACTGGTTTGAAACTGGACAGATATTCTCTCTGGACTGCAGAAATTCAGGCTCATGCCTGCAGTGCCTCAGGCTAGAAGCCAGGGGGTGCTACAGCAGCTCTCCCTTCCCTTCTCCAAGGAGCTGAGCTGAGGGGGGTGTGGCCAGGCCCTGCAGGACTCTCTCATTAGGGAGGTCTGCCTACACGGTCTTTTCCCTGCTGGCTGCTCAAGGGGCACGAGTGTCGCCAGCCCCCTCTGAAGCAAGGGTGTGTGTGCAGTGCGTGCATCTGTTGATGATACGGAGCTTTCAATCTCCCTCCCTGCTTCTTAATGCTGTCTGCAGCAAACTAACGGGTGAACAAGGCAGCTGGGGGCTGATAAGTCAATATCACTCAGCAAAACAAGAGCCTTTCTCCACATTACTTCAAACTTCTTAAACAGCTTTATTTTTATATTTGTATTTATTTATTTGACTATTTGAATCTATGAATCTATGAATCTATAAGCTTACCATCAGACCTGTTGATTAGCTCCAAAAGCCCTAAGAGATCTGTCTGCCTGTCCCACTGAAATTGGATAGAGAGACACACACAGACACCTCTTGGCATTAGTTAGCATACCACACGCTAGCTACAGTCCCTGTTGTGGCAGAAAGGAGGAAGGGATCTCTGCTTAAGCAGCAAGTAGTGGGGGGCACGGGGAAGCCAGCAGCCCCTGCTGGGCCTTCAAGTCTGTGCAGAGCTCCAGCCATGGAGCAGAGGGGACGGGCCAGCTCTGCTGTGGAACAGAGAGCCCTGCCCAGCCCAGAGAGCATGCTGGGATGCTGGGGGACTTTGATTTAACTTAAACCAGCAAGGCGTCTGGGACAGACATTGCATAAACAGGTTTGAGCCAAATCAGTTAAGTCTGATACTACATTCAACCAGGTCTATTTCAGCCATTTGCAAGCTGGTTTATGTGCACTGAACATCTGTTCTGCTACAGGTTTAAACCAGTTTTTGATCACTTAAACCAGTTTATGTGTAATGTCTGTCCCTGCCTAGGTGTCAGTCCATAAACCTGGGGCTTATATAGCTTTCATTAAATTGGTTTCTAAACTACTTTTAGGTCAATCTGTGTAACTTTTGTGTGTACCAAAGGGCTTAGGAGTGGTGAAAGGGGGAAGCCTCCTTCCAAACCAATCAGATAATGACTTCACTGTTATTTTATTCTTAGCTCTTTCCATGCAAGTCCTACCCTTTCCTGTAGATAGCTGGGTGTAGAGTTAGATAAATAGTGCAGTCAGTGAAGTTTTGCTTTATGGAATTTGGGAAACATGAGAAGGTCATACAGAGGGAGTGCTTGTCTTGTGGGGCACAGACTAGAGCCCGAGGTGTACTCACAGCATGCTGTCCTGCACACTGTAATGGGACTTGCTCAGGGAGGGGACAGGGCTAAGCTGGTAGGTCAGTTATGGAAGTGTAATGACCATTGGACACCATGCAGAAGGCAGTAGCTTAGAGGCTTCTGTAGTGCTGTAGTAGTCATGGGACCAGCACCAGAGATACTCCTTCCAGTAGGATTCCTTGCTTTCTGGGAGGTCTAAGGCCCTTGGCTTTTCAGTCTGGATACTATTTACTTGTAGATGACTGCTGGCAAGCAATGTTCTGCAAACAGAAATTGCTAGAGAACTACAATAGAAACTAAACTGGAGCAGCATTATCTTTTCCAGGTAAGTGAAGCATCATGGGGGAAAGATAAGGGGGTAGGGAATAAGGAAAGTGGAAATCTGATCTGTATCTTCCCCAGATTGGCAGTAGGTTCATAGCGGGGTAGATACACACCTTATAGACTAACTAAGTATGCATAGAGCACAAGACGCTGTGGAAAGTAGGCTCACATTTTCCATTAAGTAGCACTGTCCTTGCTGTGAATTTTGAACTCTACTGGGTTCTTTTGCTGTTTTAATTTATTTCAGGAGAGTTGAATTATTAGAAGTGGACTCTATTCTTCTTTTTTACTCAAAATCAAATGAAGTGCAGTGTAAATTGCAACAGCAGTCTGAATATACTCCTGGAGTCAACTAATTTAAGCCAGTCTATAAGAGAGAGGCTGTTTGTGCACTATCATCTTTAATACGTATTGCAACATTTAGGAATGAAAAGCATTGGGCCAAATTCTGTCGATAGTTGCATGACTTTAATTGGTGAAATGATTGAGGTTACATGCATATAACTGAGAGCAAAACTAGTACGCTATTCTTAAGGTAAAATATTTGCACATTCTTCTGGCTTTTTCATGTTGATACAAAAGGATGAATTTTAGGTGTAAGAGCTGCACCCATGAAAATGCATACCTTACCTGACCATGCCTCCAAAATTTTCTCTTTGTGTAAGCAAACAGGCATTGTATGAGCAAACCTGCCACTTATGTCTTCCAGTTCTCCCTGGGGTGGGGACAACCTAAAGACTTTGTGTAGTTCATGTCAATTATTTATGCATCTTATTGGGTAGAGTAACAGTACAGTTCATTCCTGTGCAGAGGGCCAGCACAAGTCTTAGTTAATAAACCTAGGAAGAATATTTCCTTTATACTTGTTCTTTGATTTTAAAAAAATGGCTTTTTAATTACATGGATTTTTGATGAAATAGGTTAATAAAAATATTCAGCAGGACTTCTCTCCCAAATTTCAAAGAATATTTTCAACTAAAAGTAATAACTTTATAATAAATTTTCAAGAAAAAATATTTTTCATGCAGTTTCTACTCCTGAGGGCCACACACAGAATATAAGAGAGACTTGAACAGTAGGCCTGTGCAAGTCGGCAGCAATCTGATCCAGCTTCGGATCCGGCTGCTTCAGATGGCAGTGATCTGATCCAGAGCTCCGGACTGGGTTTCCGCCTTGATCTGGCTGAAGCGGCTCCAAAGCTTCGGAGCTGCCTCAGAGGTCCGGCCATAGCATATAATGGGGAATCAATTAAATATCTATAACTTTGCTGTTTTTTGTCCCATTTGGATGAAACTTGCAGAAATGGCAGCCTCTGCAGAGAGCATAAAACCTTCCAAGTTTCAAGAAGATCGGTGCAGGGGTTTGGGGGAAACTGTACCCCAAATTCTTGAAAGCCAAACTCATGTCACGGTTGTGTGTTACAACACAGGGGTGAAAACTGCTGGGGTGGTAGCTATTGCTGAGGCCACAAAGCCTGCCAAGTTTCAAGAAGATCAGTGCAGGGGTTTGGGGGGAACTGTACCTCAAGCTGTGGACAAGCAAAACGTGTGCCATGGGTGACACTGTGTGTTAAGGCACAGTGGGGTGACAGCTGCAGGGATGGTGGCCCCTGCTGTGACACCTGCCAGCTGTGCAGGAGATTGGTGCAGGGGGGTCTTGGGGCCCTGCACCCCTAGCTGCTGATGGGCAAAACTTGTGCCAAGACTGTGTCTGTCTTGGGGCAGTTGATTGTCTGTATTGATTCTTTCCTCTCCTTAGCCTGGTTTTGTAGGTGCTAATTTCTGCTTGTTAAGTCATTATGTAGTAGCTAGGTCCTGTGTATTGAGCTGGCCCCTGAGTGAATCATGATTGATTGATTGGTAACTGGGGACACAGCAGCTCAGCAGCCAGGCCTGCAGCAGTGTCTCCCCTACCCGCCCCAAGATAGACACAGCACCCAGGGCACAAGTTTTGCTTGTCCCCAGCTTGAGGGGCAGTTCCCCCCAAACCCCTGCACTGATCTTCTTGAAACTTGGCAGGATTTGTGGCCTCAGTAAGCGCTACCACCCCTGCAGTTTTCACCCTGCTATGTTGTAACGCCTAGACGTGACTTGAGTTTTGCTTTCAAGAATTTGGGGTGCTGTTCCCCCCAAACCCCTGCACTGATCTTTTTGAAACTTGGCAGGCTTCATATTTTCGGCAGAATCTACCATCCCAGAAAATCTCATCCAAATCGGACAAAGAACAACAAAGTTACAGCTATTTTATTGTTTCCCCATTATACCCTATGGCCGGATCACCGAGGCGGCTCCGAACTGCTTTGGGAAGCTGAATGAGGCAGCGCTGCAACCTGGCTGCACTGTTTTGGACCCCAAAGCGTCCAAAGTTTCTCCGGATCTGAAGCTCTTTCCGAAGCCTCGCACAGCCCTATTGGACAGCGCACTGACCTTTTGCCCATTCTTTTCCACGTGGGTGATTTTTACGCTTCTACCACACTCAGCTTATTATGATGATCTATTTTCCCATCCACTCTTGTTTCTTCTCTTCTTCCCATTCAAAATATTGCTATATGAAATATTGTTATGAAAGAGCAATATTGTGCAGTTGACTATCATCTTACGTGTTTTTAAAAGTGCAAGAGAGACAGTGGCATTGCTCACAACTGTATGCACTATTGTATTTTTTTTAAATAGATCATTTATACCTGGCTGTATAAACAAGTGTACTTCACCTTTGCATTTTAAAATTCATCTTCAGTCTAAGTGATGTGACAGCTTTTTCTGGGCTCTGTTACTTAGACCATTCCAAGAATTCTGCCCAGACTGTTACTTCAATGTCTTAATAAGGCAGCCTTAAAAGACAAGAAGGGGTTGCCTTTTCTAAACACTTGGTACACATGGATTCCTTTTATGGTTAGGCTTGCAAACTTGCTATTCCACTGAAGGGCAGCAGCACAGATAATAGAGTGTTTCTTGCTGCAACCTGTAGTCAGTTTTGAGTACAGGCATTATGCCATGCATAGAAGTTATTCTGAAGGGGAAAATAAAATCTCTGGACTGGAAAGGATAGAAAGAAAGAGAAATCAGGGAACTGGTGCAACCATGAATTGTTGGGCATGTTGGGCTGCCGGCGCTACCGTACTGTCACTGAAAAGTTTGCTGTAGGGAGTGAATACAGCCTTGTGTACCTTGGCTAGAATACAGATGTGCCTGTGTTATGAGGAAGGGGGGGATGTCCTCAGCAAGCTGGGTCATTAGGGTTTCCCCATTTAAGTCACCCTTTACTAAGTCCAAGGGCAGATTGTAATGTTGTGCCATAAATGGCTTTTCATTCTTGAGATGCAGTGTGGGGTAGAGCACTAAAGACTTTTTCAAACCAATGAGTTAGGGTGTTTGCAGGGATGTGGCTGTTGGAATGCCATACATTTGTTTAAAGATTTTTTTCTTATTTCTCCTCTGCGTGAGTTAGAAACACTTTTCCATTGTTTAACTTCTACACATCATTGCACTGAGTTTCCCCAGTGTTGTTGTCTGCTTCATACCAAAATGTTTTGGGGACCAGTGAATCACGATTGAACATGTTGATGACTTAATATGGAGAAAAATGCCTACTAAGCATGGAAAATCTCTTCATGTTTTGTCAGGCTTGTGTTTAGTATATACATAAATTAAACTAGGAAAAGACGTTTTCAAGGCAAAACAGAAGTGTTTAGCCTGTATAATATCATCCCATAATCTAATTTTCTTTCATTGATTATTATCAGATGGAATAACATGAAACTTAACAGGGCATAGTTGGTTAAATGTTATCTCTTTGCTCTGAAACTGTTGAAGGAGAGCACCTTGAAGGTACCTCACTTCTTAATGTGTCTTACCTTTCTTCATCTGATTCTTTGTCTCTTGTTGCTGCCTGGTTTTTCACGTAGCATGAACTTTGCAATGAAAGCTTGAAGTACTGACTTTGCTCTGAACGTTTGTTGTGCGTGTCAGATTTGGTGGCTTTCTAGGCTCTGCAGGCAAAATGTGGCTTCCACTCAGTGTTTTCTATACAGTATTGCTAGGCTTTCCACAGAGAGCACATACTAGGCTTTTTCAGGCTTCTGATTGATGTAACAGAGACATAAACATCAGTGAAGCTTACAAAGGGCGTGTCCCCACGAGTGGCACATGTGCAAGTATTCACCATGCTGCTAATTTGTGAGCACTCATGGGGACGCACCCAAAGCCTCCAGATTTGGTGCTAAAACTTGTCAACTGTTGCAAATACTTAACTGCAACTAATTAATTCGTTGTAGATATGGTTTATAATTAAAAAGACAGGACCAGATCTTCAGCTGGTGTATGGTGACTAAGCTCCAGGAATCGAACTCCATATATATAGTGGTCTGTGTTGCAGTTTCAGACAGACCTTCACTGGGGTTTCAGGCTATTAGAAAAAAAATGTTGTGTTATGTTTGTTTAAATCCTGGCATTACCAGCTCATTTTTCTTCCCTTAGTTATGGATCATCCTTTCCACTTCCCTTGCTTGGACTGATCCCTGTCGTCAATTCTAGTCAGACTTTTTGTTACTGTCAAAGAAGAATCCAGCACCCTGTCGTCCTTCAGTGCTATTGACAGAGAAGCAAAGTTGGGAACGACACATGTTTTATTAATTAGGAAAACAGCAGATGTTCACATTATAGCAACATCTAGAAACTTCCCCACATATTTTATCATTTTCCATTAGTATTCAGGAAAAATTGTTTTTAATAAGAACAAATTCTGAACATTGTCTTTAGTTTGATTAGACATCTATATGATTCAGGTATTCACTGTTCTCCAGTAAAGATCATGTAGCACTGATAGGAAGAAGAACCTGCTTGTTTAGGCTAATATTTCTTTTCCTACTGTTCTATAGACAGCAGACAGGGAAGGGTACTGCCTTAGAGACTAACTGGTTCAGAGAGACATGAGCTTTTATAGCCTATGAAAGGTCATGCCTCTGAACCAGTTAGTTTATAAGGTGCACCCTGTCCTGCCTTCTGCCTGACTTCAGATTAACACAGCTAACTACTTCTCTTTACTATTCTGTAGCGTGCGGTATATTAGCAGGCTGCTAATCCTGCACTCATGACATGATGGTGCTTCGGTGGGGGTATGTGAATAGTTTGTAAAACACTTAAGAATGTTTTTGTATGAAAGATTCTTAGGTAAATTATCTTGATGAGAAATGTACATTCCAGTCTATTGCATCAGAGTATATACTAAGTGGTCCAGTGAAAGTTGCATTTTTAAATTAAACTACAAATCTACAGTGCAACATGAACTGTGTTTGGAAAGAAATTGTAGAATGAGGAGTCTTATATAGGATAAGATCCTCCCATATAGTGTGTAAGTGAAATTGGAAACAGAGTCTGCTTTACATAGCCTTTGCATCATAAGCAAAAAACATTGACTAGTTCTAGAGGAATTAAAATGAATCCCTTTGAGAAGATTAACACGTGTGTGTGTGCTTGTGCACATGCATGCATGTATTACTGTGTTTATCATATATTGACTTACCAAGCAAAGTTACTTATCTGATCTCATTAATGTAGTTTTGATTTAATGTATTTATCCTCACCACTCCCCAGTGAAGTAGAGTAGTACTGTTGTCTATTTTACAGATGGGGAACTGGCACAAGGGGAGACTGAGTGTTATGTGAGGCACCTGTAGCAGAGCAGGGAAGTGAGCCTGGGTCTTAAAGTTGTTCTCTTTTTGCTCAGTTGTGCAGATTATTTGCCAAGGACCAGCTTCAACTGTAAGATTTGAACAATGATTTTGAGCATATAAAGGTCCAGGGTTGTCATTTCAAGGCCATTCTATGAAGAGAAGTCTTGACAAACAGATCTGTGTTTAGGCTCCAAATGTTTGGGGGTGTTTAGATCCATCTCTGTTGTTGATATTTAATAACAACCCTATGTATGTTGTGCACCATGGAAAACTGGATGCAGAACCTTTATTTACCACCGCTACTCACTGACTACTTTCAGTCTAGTTGTGGTTGTGTGTATGGCATGGAGAAAGTTATGGAAGCATTGTTGAGGATCTCCTCCAAGCAGTGAATGAAGATTAAGTTTGTGTCCATGCTTATATGATTAGACTTGTCAGTTGGTTTCTTTACTTTTGACCAGAAGTTCATGTTGACTTATTTGCAAAACATAAAAGAGGTATAGGAGTTTACCCTGGAAATGAGTCTGTTCTTACCTGATGGAGCACTTTCAGAGACTGATGTTGGGTAATTGCTTCTCCTTCCCCTCACTAGGTCCTACAGTCTTATATCCAGTGGTGCTCTATCTTTTGGCCCTGCAGGCTGGATGAATGGTAAGGAGCCAGTCTGTGGGCTGGATTGGGCCTAGGATGCCAGTATTGGGCCCTGTACCACTTTCCTGGCCCCTCTGCACCTGGATTGGGCCTCAGGGCACTTCTGTGGGCCTTGTGCACCTGATCGGTCTCATGCCACTTCTGCCCAGTGCAGCACACTGGGATTAGGCCGCAACATCTGCCTGGCTTAGTAGATGGTGTTTGGTCCCTGTGCTGCCTTTGCCAGGCCCTCCACTCCTGATGTAAAGCACCAAGCCACATTATACAGCCCACAGGGCTCCCCATGGGTTCAGAAATTTGGCAGGAGGAGAGCAGCAATTGCTGCCACCACTCCTCCACCGCCAGTTTTTGGACCCATGGGGAGCCCTGGAGGCTCGATTTACCTGTTGGAAGCCAGATCCAGGGAGTTAAATTATAGAAAATTAGGGTTGGAAGGGACTTCAGGAGGTGATTTAGTCCAATCCCCTGCTCAAAGCAGGACTATCCCCACCTAGATCTTCCTAGCCAAGGCTTTGTCTAGCTGGGTCCTAAAAACCTCCAAAGATGGAGATTCCACCACCTCTCTGGGTAACCTGTTGCAGTGCTTTACTACTCTCCTAGGGAGAACGTTTATCTTAATCTCTAACCTAAACTTCCCTTGCTGCAACTTGAGACCATTGCTCCTTGTTCTGTCATCTGCCACTACTGAGAACAGTCTAGCTTCATCCTCTTTTGAACCACCATTCAGGCAGTTGAAAGCTGCTATTAAATCTCCTCTCAGTCTCCTTTTCTCCAGACTAAATAACCCCAGTTCCCTTAGCCTTTCATATGCCCCAACCATCTAACCATTTTCATTGGACTCTCTTCAAATGGTCTGCATCTTTTCTGTAGTAGTGGGGCCCCCAAAACTGGACACAGTACTCCATATGTGGCCTTAGCAGTGCTGAATAGAGGGGAATAATCACTTCCCTCAGTCTGCTGGCAGTGCTTCTACTAATGCAGTCCAGTATGCTGTTAACCGTCTTGGCAACAAGGGCACACTGTTGGCTCATATTCAGCTTATTGTCCACTGTAAGCCCTGGGTCCTTTTCTGCAGAGCTGCTGTTTAGCCGGTTGATCCCCAGCCTGGTGCATGGGATTGTTTTATCCTAAGTGCATGACTTTGCATTTGTCCTTATTCAACCTTATGAGATTTCTTTTGGTCCAACCTCCAATTTGTTGAGGTCTCTCTGAATCCTACCCTCCAGTGCCTCTACTACTCCCCGCATTTGGTCTAACTGAAGACTTGCTGAGGGTGCACTCCATCCCATCTTCCAGGTTTTTGATGAAGACATTGAAAACCACCCCCAGAACCAACCCCTTCTTTAATTTTTGAGCCTCCCTGCCATAATCTTTTAAGCCCTCTTGGTCAAATGAGTGTGAGGCTGGGGGTGAGTGGGAGGGGAGAGGTTCATCAGATGGCATGGCTTGACATTGATGCCATCCAGCTTCAAATCTCAGTCTTAGGTGATCAGCTGAGAGAGCTGTCAACTGTACTACCTGAGGGAGACTGGTGCTTGGGTGAGAACATCAGGGAAATTAATTCCAAACAAGCTGCTGCCAATGTCTGGTTGGGGAATCAGAGAGAGGGAGAGATAGTCATGTTAGTCTGAAGTTAGTCAGAAGGCAGGGTAGATATGCACCATTATAGACTAACTAAATATAATATAGAGCAGAAATTCCCAAACTTTTTCTTATTGCATACCCCCTTCCAGATATACCAGCTGCCCGCATACCCTTACCAGCATGCATTTTATATTTTAACCCCTTAAATGCCAATTATCATTATAATGAAAATTAAATCCATCATTATACAATTTCTCCCACCTCCCCCACAGAGATGTCTTGCATACCCCCAGGGGCATGTTTACCAGAGTTTGAGAGCCCCTGATATAGAGCATAAGATTTTGTGAACCAGAGCTGACTTCTTCAGATGCTATGAAATGATGTTCAGAAAGCAGAGTGTAAGAAGGAGAGAGAAATTAGAATACAAAAGACAAGGAAGCAAGGAGAGGGAAGAGAGAGAGAGATAGGGGAAAGGGGGCAGTTGTAGGACAGAAAGGCAAACAAGCAGTAAAACCATAGGAACAAAGGAGTTCACGAACACTAATTCAGTTAATGAGATAAAAATCTGGGAAGGAACCAGGAGTCATGGCAGGAATAATATTGGTCCCTTTGGCTGAATGTGTTTGTCTGCCATTTGTGAATTGGGATACTGGTTGCAGAGTTCAGTTAGGTCTTCAGCTGTTATCAGAAAAACAGGTAACAGCTAGAGCCAAGTAAGATTTTGTTATTCCATCTCCTTGGAGCCAGAATCTTTCTCTTGTTTCTTTCAGATGTGTACCTTGTAACTGCCCTGTGGGCTTTTGCCACCTTTTGTCATCATGCATTGAAGCATGCCTGTGCTAGTGATCTTTCTGAGCAGCTATTAAATTCAAACTCTTACCCCAAAATAAAACAAACTCCAACCCCTCCCTCCAACCCCTCCCACCCCAAAACCCCCAAAATCCACCAGGCTCATGTAACATAATCCCATTTGCTAGATTTTTTTTTCTCCTTGATTATTTATCAGTTAAATATGATGAGGGTAGTGAGCAGTCGACCACAAAATTGGGGATGGGGTGGAAATAACAGTTATCCTGTTCCAAAAGTCATAATACTGGATACCGGAGGGAATGAGTGTCATATGTATGTGATGGTATTGAGCTGCCCTTGGTAGAACAGAATGTTCTGTATTATCCAGCTACAGGCTTGCCTTTGTCTAAAATCATGTACTATGACTGAAATGTGGATATCAGCTTGTGGCACTTGTATGTTTTAGAGAATCCTTATAAGTGCTTTCAACAATATGGAATAAATTAAATCACCATTAAAACTCTGTGTCTTCAATCAATTAACTTTGCTGTGTGAGTTTCTTTCCCTTCTGCAGCATGTGCTGCACTTGGGCAGTAGGAACCAGCAGCACACTTATACAATGGGGAACTCCTTACTCGAGAGCACGGAGGCAGAAAGGGATCTTGGAGTCATTATTGACTCCAAGATGAACATGGGCCGACAATGCGAGGTCATGGTTGGCA
>NW_017729022.1:87595555-87609831 GCF_001723915.1 Gavialis gangeticus
TTTGAGTCCCATTTCTCTTTTTGGGGTTTTTTGTTGTTCTCCCGCCCTGGCGGGGGGTCGGGCTAGAAGATCTACTAGGTCCCTTCCGACCCTTAATCTATGAATCTATGAATCTATGTAACATGCAAGTGATGAAGGCTGTAGTGTTACTGATGCATTCCTCAGAAAAAAACATGCATTGACTTCATTTTGAGAAAAAATGGCCAAAATATTTTCAGTTTTGTATGCAAGAAAAAACTTTGGTGGAAATGCTCAGTTTTTGAAGCTATAAAATGTGTGTCGGTACCATAAAAAGTTTATCAATGACATTTTTTGAAAATGGAAATATTCAGCTTCTGTATGTCCCTTGACAGACAAGTTGTGCAGTGTACAGTAGTGAAACTGAGGACAAATGGAGCACCAGACCCTGGCACTGACTTGAATGGAGGGGGAGGGGAGTACAAAAATAGTTGCCACTATGCAGCTGGCTTGGCCGCTGCCACTGCTACCATCTGCTGCAGCCTGGCTGTAGCTGCTGCTCTGTGCACCATTGCTACTCAGCATGCAGAACTGCCTACTTACTCCTCTGGTGGTGTGTATGAGTTTTCACCAACTCTGGTGCTATGCTGAGGAGAGTTCTAGTGGAGGACAGCTGGAGCAGGTGGCATTGGTGTGGAGGGTGGCCAAAAATAGGAAGGGCTGTCCAAAGACTCCTTTCATGCTCTGATGAGTTCTAAATAGAAAATGTTTTAAGTGAAGGAGGGAATGTGCTCTGTGGGCACTTGTACACATGATGGGGGTTTAGTCCTTGGGGCGCTTGTACATGTGACGGTCGTCACAATGTACACGTCATGAAAATGTCATTTGTGTGGCTTAATGGTGTTGCATATTACACATGCTTCAGTTTTGGGGGTTTTAGATGAGTTTGCATCATTGCAAACTAAGCTACATCATGATGTAGTTTAGTTTGCAATGATGCATTGCAGCTGTCAGCTCATCCCACAGCCACAGGCGAGGTGGGCAGGCTTCACAGAAAAAAAAGGATTGGGGCCCTTACTGCTTCTGCTTCAGTAGGTACCTGCTGAAGGCTGAAGTGGTGAGGGGCCTGATCATTTTTTTTTTGAGAGAGCCTGCCCACCTCTTCCATGGCTGGGGGGTGAGCTGCCAGTTGGCCAAGCAGCCCCTGAGCTGTGGGGGGCCCTGGTTCTTCCCTCTGCAGTGGTGGTGTCTCCCCATCCCCAAGGCCACCTGGGTGGGCTGTTAGTGGGCCAGGTGCTGCCTTAGCTCGGAGGCAGCACTCAGCCCAATCCAGCTGGTTCCTGAGCCTGCCTGCTGGAAGCTTGACAGGCGCTGCTTCCAAGGTGGGCTCGGGAAGGTGCTGGATAGGGCCAGGTGCTGTCTCCGAGCTGGGGCAGCACTCAGCCCACTACCAGCCTGCCTGGGCTGCTCTGGGGGACGGGGACACTGCCATCGTGGAGGGAAGGACTGGGCCCTCCTGCAGCTCAGGGACCACTCAGCCTGCTGGCAGCTCATGCCCAAGCCGTGGCTAGGCTCCCCATTTTACTAGGGAAACCTTCTCCATGACTTCCTTTTTTTCTCATTACCTTTCTTGCTGCTATTTTCATTGTAGTTTTGGCAAAATTCTAAATGATTGTAGCGGTGTGGGATGGGTCACACAGGATATGGTCTGCCCCGGTACATCGGCCCCCTATTTGACAGATCCCTTACGCATGTTCTTAAATTAATTATCATCTTAAAGACATGCTTGAATGCTTTCACTTGGAGTCTGAGGGCTTCCACAGTGGTGAGGTGCACAGTGACCTTTGCATAGTAATCCTCTCAGGTAGTCCTTACATGAGTTTATCCTGAACGCCACCCTAACATTTGACTGGTGAAAAACGGACATTTCCCTCCCTTCCCTCCCTCCATTTCACATTACTCACTAGATTGTCAACGTGCAGGAAAGCTGTGTTTAGATTGCTTTTAAAACAGGTACCAATATGGCTAGCTTACACAGAGGCAGTTTATTTTCCATTTTAATAACTCTTTAAACAAGTCTTGCATTCATATACAGCTCCTTTGTTGGAATAAAAATCTTTGTCACAGGCAACTAGACAGCTATAAATAGCCAGGGTAAGCATTTATGCTCAGGATAATCTCAGGAGAAGGTATTTTTAACTTTGCACATTGTTTAGAATAGGAAAGTCTTCTAATGCCTACATTTTCCATTCTTGGTGCCATTAACTTTCCCCCACTCCCCTCCCTTTATTAGGTGTTTCTCTCTCTCTCTGTAGCTTCCTTTTCCTTTAAGGTTCAAGGTTATAGCCAATCTGCTGTAGAAGCAGACTCAGGTTTATTTTTTTTAATAAAATGCTAACTTTGGCCTTTTGTGATTCTATGGGAATTTGGTAAATTTTATGGTGTTATCAGAATGTAAATGAGATATCTTGCTAGGCTGCCACCACAAACTGGGTAATGAATGAGCACTTTATTTCTGTAGCATATGGAACAAATGCGCCTGTTTAGAATAACAGTGGCCAATCTATTTTATACTCCCACAGAAAGTAGTCCTTTTTTGGCATGTTTGTGTGAGCTGTTGCTTGCACCTAATACAGTAACTCGGGGCAAACAAAATAGCACTGTAGAATGTACTTGTAACTCTTACTATCCAAATACCAACTGCCTTCCCAAAAAAACTCTAGCATTCTTCCCCCACCCATTTTATATTTAAAAAATCTTTATGTTACCTTCAGATGAGTCATGCTGTATAAACTATAGGCCAAGTTCTTAGCCAGTGTAAACTGGCATAATCTAATACATTGTTTCTGAGTGAAGGATGTTGCCCTCTAGAGTTTGGCTCATTTGAAAAAAAAAAGAGTAAAAGGGTAAACTTTCTTAGAAGCCAAAGTCCCATTTTCACAGGAGACTAAGGGCAGGTTGTTAAAGTTACTGAAGCAAAGGTGCAGATAAGTATCTAGTACTATTATGCTTTTGATAATCTAATAGGTGCCTCTTTGATCTCTGTGACCTAAATTCCTTTTAAAAATTTGGCCCACAGAAGATATTGAAAATTTAATGGTGCCTTTTACTACTGGCAGCTATGGAACATAGGGCTGTGTGAAATTTCACTGGCTGTTTTGTTTCAGTGCTGTTTCAACTTGTCTCGAGCTTGAAACAATGAAATCAAAATGAAACAAAGGGCTTTGAAACAGCCTCGAAATGAAATGAGGGCAGTCGAAAAGTTTCAAAAGTTTTAAAACCTTTCGAGTTTCAGAGCTGAAGCTGGGCTTGCCTGCAGGGAAACAGAAAGTAAGGAGAGGGAGGGGCCAGAGGGGGGAAAGACTGCTCTGATATTGACTGTGACTATTTGGCTTGCCTGAGATACTGCTGGTGCTACTGTGCTGCTGGCTAAGTTATTACCTGTTGTCATTTAAAGTGGTGGACCAGGGTGAGGCTGTAGGGGAGGAGGAGGCGGCCTCTTTGGGGCACACTACCGTGTCATGTAGAGGCCCCAGTGCCAGTGAGGGTGTGCCTTAACACACACACAGAGTCACACATGAGTTTTCCTTGTCAACATCTTGAGGTGCAGTTTTCCAGAAATCCCTCCACCTGTCTCCTTGAAAGCTGGCAGGCTTCATGGCCTCAGCCGGGGCTACCATGTCTGCTGTTTTTACCTCCCTGTGCATTCACACTTACAAGTGACATGAGGTTTGCTTTCAAGACTTTGAGGTGAAGTTTCCTGGAACCCCTTGCACCTATCATATCCTCAGAAGAGGCTATCATCCCTGCTGTTTTCATCCAAATCTGCCAAAAAATGACAAAGTTATAGGCACTTTCGTTCTTCCCTATTATAGCCTATGGGCAAAACATTGAAACAGCATCAAAACAGCTAAACAGTTTTGATGAAACGAAACTCTAAATGAAACAATGTCCCATTGAAATGACGAAACAGAAGTTGAAATGAAACAGTGCTGTTTCGCACAGCCCTAATGGAAAGTTCTTTTAGCCCTTATGACAGGGGTTTACATTGTTGGATGTGAAGGATGTAAGGTTCCAATCCATTTTCCTCTGTATGGATAATATACTATACTCTGGTAAAATGTACTGGCCTTCTTGACAACAGTAGAAAGTGGCTCAAAAGAACTAGCTTTGGTATCTACTTCAGGTGGCTAAGAGGAACAGAAAGGGGCTGACAATCTGCTCAATGAAAGCAGCCTGCCTATCTGACTTATGTTAGAAATAGGTAGTCCTAAAATGGCCCCATCAAAAAAAAGCAAGTATGACTTTTTTCTCTAAAAATGTGTGGAAAAGACTTACCTCCACCAGATGAGAAGAGGAGCTGGCAGGACACCACACCGGAAAGTGAAAGTAAAACCGCAGCATTTTCACCTGCACCAGAAAGTGAAAATAAAACCATGGTGTTCCCAGCTGCTGCGGCAAAGGAAGAAAAGAAAAAAAAACTTGCTGAGGCTGAAGGACCTGGGATCAGATCCCACATCGGTGTGGGCATGCTTTATAACAGTGTGCCAGGGCCAGTTCGCTGCCCAGAACTCTGAAGCAGACATAAAAGGACCAGCAGGGAATCGGTAAGAGGAACTGGAAGTGAGGCCCCCGACTGGTGTGGAGGGGCCAGATACCAAACACAGTCCCAGTTCAGGGACACGGTGGCTACCCCAAGTCGGGGTTTGCTTTAAAAATCAGAGCCAGAGACGGCTCTATAACTTACCAGAGGAGACTCCGTGGATCTTGGAGATCCACAGCACAGACTGGATCCTGGCAGGACCAGATAGAGAAAGGACCAATGAACAAATGACCCATGGCAGGCATAAAACTTTGGTTGACAGTGAGACGTCGGGGAACACGGCAATCTGAGACTGATGAGACACATAAGTAAGGCAAAACGTGGCAGGGAATAATTGGGTCAAATAACATCCCAATCCTTCCATAATAAATTAAAAGGGTCAAGAGTGTGTATAATACCAGCTCTGGTGGCCCGGACAACAACATCTTTGGTTGGCATTAGGCAGGGTGCAGGGGAGGCGGAGCTCCAAGCAAGAAGGACAACTGGAACGACCAAAGGAAGGTTCCAGGAGGGATGGGACAGACCATCTTCCTCCCCATTAACATTAATTTTACTGCAAAGACATGGCAGGAGAGGCTCCTATGGGGTGCTGACCAAAGGTCCAGTACATTAACACTTCTGTTCCTTCCTTAAGCTACAGCAAAGCCAGAAAAATCCACAAGAACTTGATATACAGGTGAAAGACATAGGGAAACTACAAAATGATTGGAGGTCAGCTAAGGGGCTAGAGAACAGCTGTACAGGCTTCTTTAACTGAAGACAGTAAGGACATCATGAATGAAATTGTCACCATAACCCTTCCAGATCAGCTTAAGCTTGGCCAGGGGGGCCCTCTCTGCTGTGATTGCTTGCAAGGGTGCCAGCTGTGACATGTCCAATAGACACTGGCTGGAGACCACCAAGGGTCTTACATTCTTGGTTTCTGGGTTTTAGTTAAGTGATTTGCTTTGCAGTTTCTCTTGCCTCTTTTATCTGATGAAGCCATGCTTTTATTCAGCTTAGTATTTTGTTCCTTCTGCTGTTGTCTTGAATATGACTGGATCAAATGTCCCTCTTCTGTAATGACCATTAGTAACAATTTTATTTTTTTTACATACAGTTGTTTTTGACTGTGAAATCTGTCCCAGGCTCAGGTTATATAATATACAAGGTTGCAACCCTCATTATGGCAAGGCTGAAACAGGCACATCCATTCGTGGCACTCGGGGCAGGTCCTGGAGGACTGGAAAAGGGCCAGTGTGGTTCCTATTTTCAAGAAGGGGAGAAAGGAGGATCCAAGTAATTATAGGCCAGTCAGTCTCACCTCCATCCTTGGTAAAGATCATATTTATGCGAGTCCAGCAGGAAAAATAATGCGGCACTGCAACCAGCACGGATTCATAGCAGGCAGATCATGCCTGACTAATCTGGTTTCATTTTATGACCAGGTCACAAAACGGTTAGATGCAGGAGTAGAGGTGGATGTCATTTTCTTAGATTTTAGGAAGGCCTTTGATACCGTATCTCATCCCATTCTCATAAATAAATTAAGGGGCTGTGACTTAGATGCTTACACAGTCTGGTGGATGGCAAATTGGCTTAGCAGTTACACCCAGAGAGTGGTAGTAGACGGGTGGGTATAGACCTGGAAGGATGTGGGTAGTGGGGTCCTGCAGGGCTTGGTCCTTGGATCTGGACTCCTCAATGTCTTCATCAGTGACTTGGATTTGGGTGTGAAGTGTACTCTGTCCAAGTTTGTGGATGATACTAAGTTGTGGGGGGAAGTAAACACTCCAGAGGGTAGGGAATGATTGCAAGAAGACATGGACAGTTTGGATAAGTGGACAAATCACAATAAGATGCAGGAAAAATGCAGAGTGCTGCACCTCTGCATGTAGGTAGTGGAGTCCCCCAAGGCTCTGTCCTGGGACCGGTACTATTCAATATTTTCATTAGTGATTTGGATGAGGGAATAGTAAGCACCCTGTCCAAGTTTGCTGATGACACAAAACTATGGGGGGAGGTAAACACATTAGAGGGCAGGGAGCAAATCCAAGCAGATCTGGACAGGCTGGGGAGGCGGGCAGAACAGAATAGGGTGAAATTTAACAAAGATAAGTGTCATGTGTTGCACCTGGGGAGGAAGAATCATCAGCACTCCTGTAGTCTGGGAGGGACCATTCTAAGCAGCACAACTGTGGAAAGGGACTTTGGAGTCATAATTGACTCTAAAATGAACATGAGTCACCAATGTGATGAGGTAATAAGTAAGGCTAACAGCACTCTTTCTTGCATAAGTAGGTGCATCACAAACAGGTCTAGGGTGGTGATACTTCCCTCTATGCGGCATTGGTAAGGCCACAGCTGGAGTACTGCATCCAGTTTTGGTCACCGCACTTCAGGAGAAATGTGGATAACCTGGAAAGGGTTCAGAGGAGGGCCACCCATTTGGTTAAAGGCCTACAGAAAAATCTCTATGTGGACCGATTGGGAGACCTGAACCTCTTTAGCCTCTACAAGAGGAGGGTAAGAGGTGATTTTGTGGCCACCTACAAACTCATCGGGGGGGGGGGTCAGCAGGAAGTGGGGAATACAATGTTTACCAGGGTGACAGTCAGGGTAACTAGAAACAATGGACACAAGTTAAAAGAGAGCAAATTCAGGCTGGACATCAGGAAAAAGTTCTTTACAGTGAGGGTCGCCAAAATAGGCTTCCAAAGGAGGTGGTGTTGTCCCCTTCCTTGGAAATATTCAAAAGGAGATTGTACAAGCACCTGGCTGGGGTCATCTGACCCCAGCACTCTTTCCTGGCCAGGGCAGGGGGTCGGACTCAATGATCTGTTGAGGTCCCTTTTGACCCTAGCATCCGTGAATCTTGATCAGCTGAGACACTTGCTGCTCTGAGCAGTAAAATATCATTAAGTCCTAAATATTTTTAAATATGACATAAGCACTAGTTCTCCCTCCTTGAGTTTGCCATTTTGGGAACACAGTTAGGTCTGTTATCTTCAGTCAGGTTACAGAAAAGATGAATTTAGACCAGTGGCTATCAAGGGCCTATTTAATAACTACTCAGATATAGTGGCTGTTTAATTAGGCCCTTTCCTTAGAGATATTGTGAACAAGAGGGCCCTTTAGAAATTATTATAATTAATATATATACAGCTTTCTAATGTGTAGCATATGTTACAAGTTTATCTGTGTGTCTGATGTACAAGGGTTAGGAGCAGCTATGTCTTCTGCTAAAGACCCTTGGCTCTTCCACTGAAGCTCTAATTGCTTATACTTTTAGCTCTGGTTTGGCCCTTGGTATGTTGACCAAAATAGCAATTGTAACATTCATGTAGATCAGACATTTTGAGCCAGATTTTGTTGTCCTGCTGCTTATCTGGATTTACACCAGATCTGCTGAGAGCACAGTTTAACTTTACCATGTGAAGCCAATACAAATAATTCTATCAGTAAGTCCCAGAGCCACACATATAGTTATAATGTGTGGCTGGAGGCATGGTATTCTTTAATGTCCCGGTGAATTCCAGGCCAGAAGAACCTGGTAAGTAACTTTTTCTGGGTCTTCTCAACCTAAAATGGCCCACCCAATGTATGATTCCAGTTGTGGTTTTGGCACCAGCAGCTGAGTTCTCTAGGCTCCAGTCGTTCTGTTCAATGAGACCTGCATGAGGACATCCTTTTGTAGATCAAAGTGGGGATCTTGAGCAGCTAAGTGAGGGTCTATTGCTTTGCTGGTCACTGAGGCAGGCCAGCCCTGAAGCAATACAAAGGCTGCTTTTGCATGAAGTCAGGCCCCTCTTCTAGGGGCTCTACCCACAAGTGAGCTACCTATGGAGGCTGCTTCTGGGGAATCCTCTCTGAGCCTACTGAGCTCCCACTGGACACAAACTCCTTTTTTGTTTTGCCTCTTACCTGGCTTCTTCTCTGCAGCCAGGACTGCCCTCTTCATCTGTCAGCAGTGTGGCATAGCTCAGGTCCAAAGACCTGGGATTCAAAAGTGAACCTCTCCCCTAGTTAATCCCCACGCTGCTCTCATGGTTCCTGGTTTCCCTTCTGTTATGTAGCTAGATGCAGCATGGGTCCCAAACCTGACCCACCATTACCAGATGGGAAAGGTGTCTGGCCGCTACCACAACCAGCTTAGCTGCCTGGTATCTGACTGAGAGGTGCACTGTTGTAGTGGGATGGGGCTGAATAGACCCATGTTAAGTATATGAACTCCATAACTGAGAGTGTGGTGGGGTCCACAATGTGCCTACGCACAAATATCTCACCTGAGTTTATGAGGCCCAGGACCTAGACATCTCCTACCATGACAGGGAGTACATAGGCTTTCCGTTTGGGGGGTCTCTATTGGGACCTCAGAGACCCCAGCCAGGCCATAATTACAGCCCAGGAGTAGGCAATCCTAACACTGGTGACTGGGCTGGGTCTATTACCAGTTCCCCTTTCCCTGGGTCTAGTATCAGCTCCTGATTCTGTGGCCTGTGGTCGCTGAGCCTACACTTATTGTTTTGGGGAGTCCTGTGTATGACCTCCACTCAATGGCTTGTGAGCCACAACTGGTTTTCCCCACTTTACAATTAGGTTTTAGTCACCCTGTCCCTTTGGCCTGATCAGAGACTTCTCATACTCTAAATCTACCTCTAAAAGTCGTCAGTGGAGGGGACTGCCTCCTTAAGGTCCATAACACAATGTCTGCAGATCCACTCCCAGGCTGTCATCAGCAGTATTTTTCTATGTCTGAACTGTTTGACTGTCACCAATTCCACAATTTTCATGGGTGTCTTGATTCCAGTTTCAGCCATCAGATCTTCAAGGCACTACCCCACTGATCAGGGTCAAGAGTCTGATGAGTGGGCTGCACCTAAAACCCCCCCAGAATCTGGTAAGCTGCTTGAGCTTCCCTGGTCAGGTAGGACACGTTAGGTAGCCCACTGCTCCCAGGGTCATTGATGCCCTGCTTGAAAGCCTCCAGAACTGCTTCAGACTCATTGTCAGTCCCCATTTGTATTAGTGTTCCACACCCTTTCATCCTGGGATAGGGGAGCTGCACCGACCTATACTCTGAGCTTCACTTGTTCCAACAACATAAGCATAAAGTGCTGCAGCTTCTTTTGCCACTGCTGCTGTTAAATGTAGAGCTGCCAAAACACCTGCGGTTGTTGCGGGAATGTTTGTTGCTACTGTTGATGCAGCCCATCGATGTCTTTAAATACAGCTTCAGGGGCCATTTTGATGGCTGAGGGCTGCCCTCATTCTCCACCACCTGTAAATGGGTTTGTGTGCTTGCTGCCATGCAAGCTGGCTTTGCTCCTGTGGGAGCTCCACAGGCAGTCCTCATAACAGAAACAATAATCCTTGCCCAAACAAACAAATGAGTAATGCAAAACCTTTGGCTTTTCTCCAGGCAGTAGGAGAGGCTTTGTTAGCTCTGGTGCCTTCTGGAAAGTGAGCTTATCTAGGTTCCATTCTGCCTCCTGGCTACAAACTGCTCCTTCCTTAGCTTCAGCTCCCTGCTCTCTCTCTCCCTTTGGGCATTTAACTGCTAGATAATCAGTTACAAGTGGACTACTATCCCAGGGCTGGTTGCCCCACTTAAAGGGCCAGACTGTTCTGTTACAAATGTTGTTTTTTTTCCAAATAACTTCCCTGCACATCCACAGGACCAAACCTACAGGAGGGACTGGTTGTGCCTTGTAATAGTTTCTCACCAAAATCAGAAATGATATCATACACTTGAAAAGACTCACAAGCATCTGACTTTCGTTGGCATTGTATGGGCTGGTGACAGCAGGTGGAAAGCATGTGATTACTGTGGAATACATGAGGGAGCAGCTGGCTGGCTACTGTAGCCAGTACAATATGTGTAGGACAAGCTAGTCTCTGCCTTAGTTGTTGATAGAGATGTTTGGCTATTTCTCCTTATTTCATAGGTGTCACCACCAATGTTAAAAAAAATATTCATTTCTTCAAGTCCTGTGCTATGGTCTTAAAATAATATCTTTTTCATTACAGTTATTTCAGCATCTGTCTAGGACCCCAAGCTTAAAAAATGCACAATAATATTAAAATGTATTTGCTAATAGTAGTAATACAAAAAATTGTCTTCTCTTTCATACCTAACATTGAAGGGAAGAACCATTCACTTTAACTGCAGGAGCCTACAAATATGGACAAAGGTAAATGTAGAGTGCAGTTCCATAGTAACAGCCAAAAGATTGTGCCAAGAGTGGTTAATTGCCAAGGAAGCATTAATTTCCTCTTCCTGTTTTTCAAGAACTTTGTGTCAGAGAAATTTTCTGTTGCATAAACACTTTAAAATAATGGTTTTCAAGAGTACAACTGAGAGCCTGAATCCATATATTTCATAGTACTTGTTCAACTTTTTCTTTCTTTTTTCATTCTTAATACAGGAGTCTGCAGTTTGGTAGAGGCTAAAATGTATATACTGGAGATAAAGTTAAAAAAAAAAGTACTATAATGTCTAACACAATCTAGTCCCGTGTGTAGTTGCTCACACTACTGACAACAAGTGGTAAGGTTTTTAACTGCGTAGAGACAAAATTGCAATGGAAGAGTAAGCCAGATTCATCTCTGCTTCTCATGTCTTCAGTGAAATAATCAGCTAACTTGTTAATGTAGAATTTCTCTGGTGCTGATGCAGGAATCAGAAAGAGCACAGCTGGAATTTCCAGATCCTAGGCTGAGTCTGCATGGCTGGAAATTAGATATCTTATCTTTGGAAAACTAAAATAGAGTTCATTTGACATAGAGCCCCTGAAAAGAGGGTAAATATGATACCACAAAATAGGGTAGCTGGTTGTAGCCATGTTGGTCTAAGGACATAGGCAGACAAGGTTCTTCGGGTAAATGTGATATCTTTTATTAGACCAATTAAATAGTTGGAGAAATTGTTTTTTGCAAGCTTTCAGGTACAAACACCCTTGAAGAATATGAAGAGATGTCTATTGATTTTAGACGAGCTGTTAAGACACAGACTAGGCATACTCCCCTTCTCAGTTGCATCAATGTAAATCAAAGGCAACCACAATGAAGTCAGTACTGCCTATATGAAACTAGACTAAGAAAAACAAGTCTTGCTGGCACCACTCCCAGTGTTTGAACTGAAGTGAGCCTGCATATGTGTGTAAATGATAATGGCTCCCTTTGCTTGTTGTTTCAAGTTGCAGATCTCTCTTTCTGGTTCTGATGGAAAAGGCAGAGAACAGCTGAAGTTTTCCGATCCTGGGCTCAGCCTGCAGGCCTGGCAAAAAGGAATCATAGCCCTGGATTTTAAAAATGAGAGTAACTATGGGGCCAAAAAGTACACTGACTAAAAGATGGGGGTCATGAGGAAGGGAAATACCATGCTACAGTTTCTTGATGGCATACCATTATTTTGGCTGATGGGTTGGAAATATCCTAATGGTATTCCAGACAAAAAGGTGTTATATATATTATCTTTTAGCAGTGGCTGTATATTTCCTTCCTTTTTCTTTGGTGGAAGGGGCAGTGACAAAAGGATGGCATGATATCAAATAAAAGGGGGTTTAGCATTTCCCTGGGCATACATTATCTACTACTGCTTTCAGAGGTGTGTGCACCATCATGTGAATAACTCTTTTGGGATGGCTGCACCACTCAGAAGATAACAAATTACAATTATTTTTTACTCTCCCAAAAACTGGATTTGATAAATCTGTTTGTTGACAAGCTGTTTTCAAAACAAGGGCTTAGGCTACAGTGTAAAAGTGCCGATTATAGGCTTTTAGACATGCACTACATTACATCATTTCAAGCTTGCTTGGCATCTTAGGATTAATAATGAGAAACGTGTTATTCTAATTTAAGTAATGGAATATGTCTGAATGTTCAGGACACATATGGTGCCTTAGGGAAAGGCATATGGGGTGGCCATTGAAATTCATGGCCAAGACGATGCCTGAATTATTTGCGTTATGTTCATTTCAAGGCACTACTTGGGAGGCTGAGCATTAGTCAGATAGGAAGAGTTTGAATAACTAAGCCCTTGGATAGAGGCAGTTCTCTTGACAATCCTCTTTCTTGACACAGTCATGCCATTCAGTTTAAAAAGAGGCTCAGAAACATGGGGCTATAGATGCATTAAAGGGTTATGTTCAAAACATGGTCTGCTGTATACATGTATCTGGGTGATGCAAAATAAAGTGGTGAGTTTCATTGCTTTTCATTCAAGAAGCTTTTCACTGGTCATCTTGTTGAAGGATGCTTGTAGGACTTCCTTGGATTTCTAGGTTTGTTTACAAGGCTTCTTTGTGAAAAGAGTAGGGGTTGCACTGACCATTATTTCCAGATACGAAATGAGATCTTTATGAAAATATCTCTGGACATCTGTGGGAAATAACTGCCTCACATACCAGAGCTATATCAGTAGTGTAACTAGGGCAGGGTGACAGGGACAACCACCCCAAGGCCCAACATGGGTGGGGGCAGAAAACCCAGCTTTTGCCCCAGCTCTGCTATTGTGAACACACTGTGAGCGGCAGAAGTTGCCGCTGCCCTTGTGTACAGTAGCTGCCCTGGGCATCCTGCTTCATTGTTACACTGCTGAGTTATAGTGCTGCAGTAACTAGATTAAATATCCTTATAGATGTGACTTTTGCCCCTAACAGTTGTTCCCCATTCCTTCTCGCTGCATACGTATGGTGTCATCCTGTAACAAAATACCCTACTGTAATGCAGAGGAGGAAGAGATCAGAATTTAAGATGCTATGGGAACCTGACTACTGCATAATTTAATGTATCATCTTGGTGTCACATCTCAGTAACAGACTTTTTTTCCCCTCTGTGAGTGAGCCTACTTTTTTTGGATGGGTGTGTGCAATGTGGCACATACCAAATGTGCACATGGTGATACCGTAACTGGGTATTCAAATGCTAAGACTGAAGCTCCAAACCCAACAGGTACGTACACAGATGGTTTGTTTGATATTTGACGAGCCTTATGAAAAGAGCCTGATTTAAAGGACACACTTTTGATATTAACACATTTTTAAATGTACTGAGGTTGTACTGCGTAAGGATGTACAAGAAGACATTTTAAGGACTTTGCAGGTTTTCAGAGATTTGCTGATGTATTTTGTGGCTCCCTCTATTGTCAGAAAGCTCCTCTGACTGGCATGTGGGTGATGAAGTAGAGTGGATAGACGGATTGTTTTCCTTGTTTTCCTATTTTTTGGGGGATTTCGTGAATCTCCATCAAAGTAGGAATAGAACAATTACTTTTTTAGGCAGCATATGGAGCTGCAATTCAACCTGTTCTTTGCATGGTTCATGCCAACGTGGAAAAGGGACATGTACACAAAGACATGCAGAATCAGTTTCTCAGACAGTTACAATTCAGGAAAATGTCTTTGAACGTAAATTTGCCAACTGTGCTTTCTATTATCTTGGTGGGGTGAGTTCTGTATGTGATCATCAGAAAAAGAAAATGCTCAGAGCCAGACTCAGTTTATCCAAGGTGCATTTTCTTTATTCATAGTTTCATAGTTAGTAGGGTCGGAAGGGACCTGAGCATCAAGTCCAACCCCCTGCCATGGGCAGGAAAAAGTACTGGGGTCAAACGACCCCAGCAAGGTGTTCATCTAGCCTTGTCTTAAAGACTCCTGGGGTAGGAGCCAGCACCACTTCTCTTGGAAGTTGGTTCCAGATCCTAGCCGCCCTGACCGTGAAGTAGCGCCTC
>NW_017729022.1:87614831-87618911 GCF_001723915.1 Gavialis gangeticus
TCCAAGATCCTTTTCTGCCTCTGCACTGTCAAGAAGGGAGTTCCCCAGCCTGTAGGTATGGTGCTGGTTCTTTCTCCCCAGGTGCAGCACCTTGCACTTGCCAGTGTTGAATCCCATCCTATTCTCATCTGCCCACCCCTGTAACCTGTCTAGGTCTGATTGCAGCCTATTCCTCCCTTCTAACGTGCCCACATCCCCCCACATCTTAGTGTCATCAGCAAATTTGAACAGGGTGCTTTTTACCCCCTCGTCCAAGTCACTGATGAAGATGTTGAACAGTGTGGGCCTGAGGACTGAGCCCTGCGGAACCCCACTGCCCACATCCTTCCAGGTTGAAAATGACCCATCCACCACCACTCTCTGGGTGCGACCCTCCAGCCAGTTGGCGACCCATTTGGCTGTGGAGGTGTTGACACCACAGTCTCCTAGTTTTTTAATGAGAATGGGGTGAGAGACAGTGTTGAAGCCCTTCTGAAAGTCCAGGAAGACTATGTCCACTGCTACCCCTGTGTCTAAGGATTTGGTGATCTGGTCATAGAAGGCCACCAGGTTGGTCCGACAGGACCTGCCTTGAATAAACCCGTGTTGGTTGCCCCTAAGCATAATCTCCCCTGCTGGCCCCTCGTGGACATGCGCCAGGATAATTCTCTTAAAAAGCTTACCCAGGATCGAGGTAAGACAAAAATTCAGTTAGGATTGAATTTCAGTTTTAATCCTCAATTCAATTAGGATTAAATTAACAGTCTTTTTATTTTTAACAAAACACTTGACTGCATTTTGTCCTATTAAACCTTGTTATGTGAAGCAGATGAAGCTATCTTCTTTAAGCATGATTTTCAACATTCTGCAAAAGAAATTAGCAATACTGATTTTTCATAGGTCACATCTCCTCACTAGGCTTTTTCTGGGAAGGGCTTGAAGGCAGAGTATAAGAAAAGGCTATTTTGTTTTTAAAATGTTCCCCCATTTTGATTTTTAAAATAATAAAAAAGTGTAGAATCAAAATACACTAACCCCAGTTTGTGATGCATATATATGATACATAGCTTTCCTTCTTGGGAAAGAACCAAAGAAAACATGCAAAGAATAATAAATACTGTGAGCTGCTTAGGAGATACAGTTCCTAGCTTTCACTTTTTTAATAATTACATTTTAAAATGTATTATCTGAAGAAAAACAAATGCCTGTTTGAAGAGGGATTTTCTTTATGGAAAACTCTTAAATTGATAGGAACAAAATCAGAAGGGCTCTAGAGGTTATTTTAAAAAAATCTATAGAATGGAATAAAGAAAATATGATTGTTTGGGTATTCAGAAGTGGGGTCTACACTGTAAATGAAGAAGGGGAAGTTACTTGCTTAGGGTCTGAGCCAATGCCCATTAAGTCAATGGCAAAACTCCCATTGGCTTCAATGGTGCTGGAACTGTTACATCCCATTGTGCTATGTACTGGAGTAGAAATCAGGTCCAGGGCCCTGCTCATCTTACATACTCATCCTCATGTGTGAGGATACCAGATTGGGGTACATTTTTGTAGAGAGGGAGCAGGAACAGTGTACAGTGACTTCCATAAGTGAAGTACTTGTGTGCACACCACTGAGGTTACACATCACCTCTTAGTATCTTAAATAAGCTGCAGAAGGCTATACAGGGTGAAAGGAGATCCCAGTCTAGTTGTGTGAATTCAAAAGGCTGAACACTGGCTTGCTAAGCATCTGTCCAGAGATCTATTTGTATTTGATTATGCAGCATATGTTGCTTAAGTTTCCGTATCCTTAGAGGTTTTAATGAATATAGTAAAACTATGCATGTTTGATCCTTTCCTTTTTTCAGATACGTTATAGAAAGCCCAAATATTTTTCTTTGGTTTCATAGGTCTTATATTTTTCAGGCACTCCTTTACGTAGCATTTGGTGTGTCAAAACCTGCAGAATTCTTTTCAAGAGCTATACCATCAATACAAGATTATCACTGAACATCTCATCAAATGTTAGTCAAATTAACTTGTTAGCAAGCTTTAACATAATCATTTTAATACATTTTCATGCTTCTGTTCTGTTGTTAGACATTAGCTTGGCAGTAGAAGACTATTGGGTTTTTAACTGTTAAATGGATAGGGCCAAATTTTAAGGTTCTTGTTCATTGTAAACTTAGCATTAGTCATTTCTTGAAGTAAAGATGAATCGGTGTTAAAAGGTGTTGACCTATTCTTTTGTGAAAGGATCTAAGTTATACTCTAGCAGTACTTGAAACTGCTGGGTTTTTTTTAATGTATATATATTTTTTCCCTTTACTCCTTCAATTTTTTTTATTGGAAATGTTATTAGATTGCTTGTAGAAGCTTGCAAAATGTGATGACTGGAATTTTTCTTTTACTGAAGTTCCAATACTCATTTCAACAGTGTTATTTTTATAAAGCTTTTGATAAAAGCCTAAAAATATCAAATGGCATACCTACGTTTCATTGTTTTGAGAGAAATGTTGATGTTGTCAATCGCTATAAAAAGCAGATTTTTATTAAAATGCATTTGTATGAAATATTTGCACTAGCTATAATGATTGCGAACTCTGTTTTTTGGCTCATTGCTACAAAAGAAATGCATAAATCCATTAATGACCATTGTTATTAAGTATGAGTCTGCCAGTTCAGCATGATAGAGTAACACTGGTAATTTTTACTTTGGAATATAAATGGCTTATACTTAAGGGATTGCCCTTTGATATGACTGGCATTATCTTGAAGCAGAAAGTAAAAGTTCTGTGTGCGCATCAGTCCTTTGCTGGCTATAATCTTGTAAAGAAAATAGAGAAGGAGTCCATGAAATCTCTTCAATATATGTAAAGTTCATTCACGTAACACTTTATGGTCTGAAGTCGTCTTTTTCTTTGTCATTCTTTTTCTTTGGCAAATAAAATAAATTTAGCCTGAAAACATTCAGTTTTACTTTTGAAAGCATCTAGATAATATTACAGGGATGAACTGTTGACTGCGTTTAATAATTTTCTGGGTCAAATTTGAATTATAACCACTGTTACAGATATTTTAAATTAGTTCATAGACTATATTTTGAGGAAATTTGTAATTGTACAAATTTACAGGTAGTTCTTCCATCTAAATGTAGTGTGTATGTGAGAGAGAAAATCATGCCGCTGCTGGCAAACTGGAGAGGTAGTAGTGTTGTCCAGGAATGTATGAGAAGTAAGATTTATGTGTACCAGATAATAAGCAAGTTTTAAGGCACAAGCTTTCCCAGACCTGACAAAGGGCATTTTGTGCCCAAAAGCTTGTCTAATATTTGTCCTAGCTGTATAGCTGGTCCAGTAAAAGATATTACTGAACAGGTCTTTCTTCTAGAGAATTTAAGGATATTCTTGTTGGTGGCAGCTGACTCCTCTTTTCCTCAGCATAGGCCTGGTTAAAGTGAAGGGAACTCATAGCTCACATCAAAGGGATCAGCTCTCTGCCCTGTTTTAAACTAGTTTAAGAGGAAGAGAGACTATGTTTTTAGCATCTGAGGAAGGTGCTGCCCTAGTTTATGGCATGTCACCTCTGTGCACTGTATAGAGTAGTACATTCATTTGCTAAGTTATGGCCAAAGTTATAGTTTCTCTTTTCCCTGAAAAGGTTGAAGAAAACTGTTAAATCTTTTTGTGAATAGATTCTTCTGAAAAATGATTCAGTTTGACATTCTTACCGATGTTGGAACAATTAATTTTGGTCCCTCTGATGAACTTGATGGGTCCCCCTGCTTCAAAGGACAGGGGATGTTCAGCTGGCTATGGCAGAAAGTGTGATCTAGGTTTTCCAAAATTTGACGATGGATATTTGATCTGGGACCTGCCTTTGAGCCACCTCTTGTAACATCAGAAAACCTCTAAGGAGTCTGGAAGATGAATAGTGAAATTACTACTCGACTGCAATTGCTCTAGGCAGGAACCTAGATATGATGGGGTGTTGCTGTGATCCATTTCATTGACTCCAAGATGAACATGGGCCAGCAGTGTGGGGAGGCAGTTAGGAAGGCCAACTGCACCTTGTCATGCATCCACAGATGCATCTTGAGCAGGTCCAAAGAGGTGA
>NW_017729022.1:87623911-87631022 GCF_001723915.1 Gavialis gangeticus
TACTTCACGGTCAGGGCAGCTAGGGTCTGGAACCAACTTCCAAGAGAAGTGGTGCAGGCTCCTACTCTGGGGGTTTTTAAGAGGAGGTTAGATGAACACCTTGCTGGGGTCGTTTGACCCCAGTACTCTTTCCTGCCACAGCAGGGGGTTGGACTAGATGATCTGCTCAGGTCCCTTCTGACCCTAGAAACTATGAAACTATTTAAACAAATCCTATGAAAGGGTGCAGCTATAATCTTAACCTTTTTTGGAAACTAGGAAGCATTTGCTGGGCTGGGAGGGTAGGGTTTAAAGGTTACTAGATGGCTTTGTTAAGTAAAAACGAGCTGGATTGGGAGTGTTTATGGCATCGTGAGACAGATTTGGGGTTGTAATACATACATCTACAGCATTCTAAGATGGACTTGAAAGAAATGGAACAAAACTAACCACTGATTTCCAAAGCATTTTCAATGGGTTCAGGAATCAATCTCCTATCAAATTCAGTGGATATCAAATTGACTTAACACCAGGGACAGAAGAAGCCATATACTGATCAGGAAAGATCCTCTTCTGTTTCCAGTATTAACAAATGATCCAGAAATAGCACCCCCCACCTTGATTTGTGAGCTAAAAATCCTGTAGTCCATTTTTTCCTCATGAGGATAGTCCTGTGCCTGGTCACTAAATCCTTTCTGTGGGCAAAACCTAGTGATATGCCCCCTTTCTCCACAACTGAAACATATCACAAAATAATAAAAGATGTACTGTAGATCTCTCTTTAGGAGTGTTTTTGAAGTTTTCACTGGCTGCGGGCTTTTGTGGAAAAGAAAAGGCTCATATCCTGCCTCCAATTAATGCTATTAATGATTCACAGCACACTGTCCTATGTGTGGTGTGCTTTAATTAAATCAGAGGAGACATGATTTGGACAGGATTTAAGGTTCACTTTGAAAGTTATTAAAGAAATTGACACTGTTTGTTCTTTGGATGTTCCTGGGAGCATCCGGTTAGATTATAATCCCATGCAGCTAATGAAATAATGCCCATTCCAAAATACCTCTGGGTAATAATAACCAAATAACACTCCAGCACTGAGGGACTGAGCTGTTCGTTAACCTAAGTGATGCAAAATTGTATCTGGAGGCCCCATACTTGACACATTTAAGCTAAGTGATGTGCAATGAAATAAAGACAAGCTCTGCTCTAGATTTGTATTGTATCAGGTTATTTTTGAGGGAACAACCCATTTCTGAGTTACAGGATAAAAACTAGCTAGGGTAAGTTGCTATAGATCCAGGGATTTGAGCTGATCTACCACAGTTTCTGCCAGCTGAGGACCTGCCTACTAGGTCATTTGCAGAATTTAGCAGTGTATACAGATTTGGATATTATCCACCTCTAAAATTCAAGGATATTAGGACTTGAGTTTTTGGTACAACCCCATCTTTGTAATGTGACCTAATAAGAAACATGTTCTTTGGGTTTCTGTTTGTGTGTGTGCTTGGATCAGTTGTTCCAGCAGTGAATCACAGGTTTACAAAAAAGCAAACACAGCACTTGGAGTATAACCTCAAACATAAGCACACTAATGTCTGCTATCAGTGTGAGGGCACAGCCACACAGCTACACTATGAATAGGCCTCACATCTAATAATATTTATTTTTTAAGTTTATGTTGGTTTGTGTGCTCTGCAATGTAAGGACAGGTGTGTACATATTGTGAGCAAACAGCAGGCTATGGCAGAAAGTTTGACCTAGCTTTTCCAAAGTTTGACGATGGATATTTGATCTGAGACCTGCCTTTGAGCCACCTCTTGTAACACCAGGAAACCTCTAAGGAGTCTGGAAGATGAATAGTGAAATTGCTACTTGACTGCCAGGTGCATCATAGGTTGTTTGCCTTTTCCTGAAACATCAGGCTTTAAGCCCTTGCTCTAGGCAGGAACCCTTAGGCCATCAGCTCTTTTGGGTGTTCTGCTCCTATTTTGTTTGTCATGCCTGTCTCATTCTTCGTACTACTAGAAGCATGTTTAATATTAACCCCAGAAGGCTGAAATAAATTATAGTGGCTGGATCATGACACTGCATAGCTTAGTACCTAATCACCATGTACAAGGTTAACCTTTAGAAATAGTGCTCAGTTTTAGCCCCATGGTCCAGATGAATGGTATGGGGCCAGTCTGCAGGCCAGATTGGACCTCATGCCACTCCCATGCACTAAGTTCAGACCCCGTGCTGACTCTTTCCAGCTAGGATTGGGCCCCGGGGCCCTGCAACACCTCTGCCTTGCTGGGGGCCTTACACTGCCTCCACACAGCTGGAATAAGGGGCTGGGGACCTGCTCTACCTCTACCCAGCTGGGATCAGATGTGGGGACCTGCACCACACACAGTCAGTAGGATTGGGCTCCAGGGCCCAATGCCACCTCTGCCTGGCTGGTATCAAACACTGGGGACCTTTGGAGCACCTGCCTGGCCCTTCTACACCAGGATCAGGTCCTATGCACCTGATCTACTGTGCAGGACCTCCCCACAGATTTTGGGGAGTCCCATGGGCCAGATGACATGGTGCTGGGGGCCGGATCTGCCCATGGACTGGGGCTTGAGTAACCTTGGCCTATATAGTATGGCTGCCTGTGATGATTTAGGAGCAGCACACGCTGTGCAGGGGGCTGGACTAATGACCCGGGAAATGATTAACCCAGTGACCCAAGCCTGTGATTCAATCACTGAAATATTTTAAAACATAAAAAACATTATGGCCCATTATTTTGCCCAGAGTGAAATGAACCCACTTTTTTACTCTATTGAACCTTTCACCACAAATAGTTAACTTTTGGATCCGAACTCTTATTGAAATTGGTAGAGAATTTTTGTTAGGTTTATTTTAAACCATGAGGTAAAGTGACAAATCTGGAGTCTGCAAAAATTAACGTAGGAACAGAACAATGGAAATGAGGCAAGTCCAATCAGGTGTCTGAACTATAAGTGCTGTACTATTAATATTAAATCAGAAATTTTCTGGTTTTATTATAAGCTCCTAAAGCACCAGTAGGAAACTTAGGATTGGAAAAGAGCCTCTTGGACCATCAAGCTAAATTGCCCTCATTTACTAGAAATTGTTTGTCCAAGGAAGCCCCAAGATCCCTTATTCTAATCCCTCTCATGCAGGGTTTTGGCTCCATTGTGTACGGTGATGTTCATACTGTAGTTATATAGCACCACTTAGATATCACTCACCCCACTTCAAATTCATATGTAGGGTAAAAGACAACAGACAGAAAACAGAGAGATTTTGAAAATGGCCACTGAAAATATTGGACAAGTCTAAAGAATGTTATCAGGATACTTTTGCAAGAATTGCCCTCACTGAAAGATGTGGAACGTGGAAATATGATCAGCGGTAGTGATCAAGTAGGGAATTGAATTAGAAACTAATGAGCAAGTCCAGTTCTGTGTATTTAAAGGGGGTAAAAAAGTACAATGCACCTGAAATTTAGTGGTAATCTCAGTGTTCGTGTCCTTGTAGCAGACTGATACTGATTTACCAGGGACTATACTGTTGTAGTGGCTCTGCCAACAGAACTACCAGTTAGATAGCAAGCTGTATACAGAACAGAATCAGGCCCACAAAGAAAACATACATTTAATCAATAGCCCATTAGAAAAATGTGGATGGTGAGTTGCTTTCTGCTTCTAACAAAAATGTAAATTATTACTGACATTTTGTAAGTTTATTATGCAGAGAGTCAGAAATCAGTTTTTTTTCTTTCTCCCCAAAAAGCAAAAAGGGGAGACCAAAAGGAGAATTCCTGCCTTAAAAGAACCAAAATCTAACATGTTCATTATGAAAAAGCCCCTGATGTTTCTTGAACAATTCAAGCAAGGCAATATATATGTCTCAGTTGAACATTTTTACAGAAAAATACAATTTAAAAAAGCTTATTTTAACTGTTTTGCCAAAGAGAAAAAGCACTGAACGTTTCACATACTTGGCTGGCCCCTGCATGCCTGGAAAACTGTCGCATGCACAGTGTCTGCACAGAACTGTTGTAGTGTACTTCATGGGAATGCCACGCAAAACAGACAGCTTTTCTACAAAAACCCCCCCAAATTTTTATTTATGCTGGAGATGTCCCCATAGGCCTGTTTTAATTGTTCATAGAGTGGAAAAATGAGGAATGCTCCAGTTTTTGATACTCACTATAATATATCAAGACTGTTATTCTGTTTTGCCTTGGGGGACAGGAATTTTCTTCCTTGCTCTTTGAGGAATCATAGACAATTAGGGTCGGAAGGGGTCTCAGGAGTTCATCTAGTCCAACCTCTTGCTCAAAGCAGGACAAACCCCAGCTAGATCATCCCAGCCAAGGCTTTGTCTACCCGGGTCTTTAAAACCTCCAAGGATGGAGATTCCACAACTTCTCTGGGTAACCTGTCTCAGTGCTTTACTAGCCTCCTTGTGAGAGAGTTTTTCCTAATCTCTACCCTAAACTTCCCTTGCTGCAACGTAGACCATTGCTCCTTGTTCTGTCATCTGTCACCACTGAGGACAGTCTAACTCCATCCTTTTTGGAACCATCCTTAAGGTAGTTGAAGGCTGCTATGAAACCCCTCTTAGTCTTTTCGTCTGCAGACTAAATAAATTTAGGGCCCCCAGCCTCTTCTCAGAAGTCATGTTCCCCAGCTCCCTTACCATTTTTTTGCCCTCCACTGGACTCTCTCCAGTGATTTAATTGTGTCACGCTGCACACGTGTGCAGGTTTTTTATGATTTAAATGAGTTTGCGACATTTCAAACTAAACCACATCCTCATGTAGTTTAGTTTGCAACATAGCTATCTGTAATGTTGCGGCCTTTAACAGCTCACCCCCCTGCCACAGCAGAGGCAGGCTGATGGGAGAAACAATGAGTTGGCCGATCCTTTTTTTTTTTTTGGTGGAACCTGCCATGTCTCCTGTGGCCAGGGGTAAGATGCTAGTGGGTCAAGTGACCCCTGAGCTGTGGAGGGCCCCAGTCCTTCCTTCTGCAGTGGTGGTGCCCCCTGGGGCCGCCCAGGTGGGCTGCTAATATTTTAATATTTAATATTATATATATTTTAATATTTAGCCCATTGAGTTTGTAAATTTCAACAAAAGCCATGTACTTTACATTATAACTTCTTGTTATAAACTGATATCACTGCACACAGAGTGTGTGGAACATGAATTTGCTGTTTACAGTGGTCTAAGGTCATGTAGGCAGAAGTGAAAAAAAGTAAGAAAAAGGAAAATAGTAGCTGGCTTTTGAGGATGGTTTGTATCACTGAGATTTTGTTAGACTACACAATAGTAATTGCAAGGAATTTATACAAGCACTGTTACTAGAGATAAAAACAGGTCTAAAATCATTTCAGAAAACTGGCATTAAGCCAGTAGTTCTCAACCTTTTTAGACTCAAGTTACCGCCTAGCAAATGCCAGCTCTTAGCTTTCACTTGTTTCTTGACTACGGAAAAATAATAGAGCGATTTTTCTCTTACAAAGAGCTCAAAAAGACAAGTCAGACTGTTTTTGACACTGTGGGTTCTTAATTGAAATCTCTGGGTTTATTTTGTGAATTTTTTAGATGGTTGCCCACCTGCATGTGGTAATATTGTGAGGCACCCTGTGGTACACTTAGAAGGATCTAATGGCACCCTGGTTGATAATCACTGCATTATGTGATAACTGAGGATGAACTAGATAGCCTAATGTCTTTCCAGTGTCCCACACCTATGATTTAAAGACACTGTGATCGTATGATTCAGACAGAGTTGTAGTATTCAAGCTGCTTCAAAGTACCATTTATATATGCTCACTGACAAACAGCCACCACCCCAAACCAAATCTCTCAGGAGAGCTGGTCTAAACCCTTTCTTACTCTTTCTAAACTGGCTAAATTGAGATCCAGGCAGTTAACAATGTCAGGGTCTTTCAGGTAAGACTTTAAAAGCCAGCATTCCCTCTCTTTTATGAGGACACAAGAAAGTTTGGTATCTTTTTCTTTCATGAAAAGTAAACCAATGTTTCTGTCCTTTCAGTGGAGTTTAACCAACTCCCTTTTCTCCTGCAAAATGCCAAAAGCTTTTTCAAGTCGTCTAAAATGGCTCAGTACAGACAGTCAAAAAGCTTGAGGCTGAATTGATTCAGTCTTTGCAAGTGAGTCTAAGATTCAGAGATTAAACTGGGAGACAATTGGACAAACATTCATTTTGATTCAAGAAACACAGCCACATGCCTGCAGTGGCTCAGGCCAGAAGCTGGGGAGTGCTAGGGTATGGCTCTCTGGCATATAGCCAGTATGGGTTGTATGTTTGCTTCCTCTTCCTGCTGCCCCCAAGGTCTCTGGGATTTGCAGTCCAGAATCACAGTAGCAGGACTGGGCAGAGTTTCTCATCACTTCCTCTTTCTGCTTCCAAGTGCCTCTGGGATTTGTAGTCCAAAGTCATAGGCAGCTTTGTACTCGGGGGAAGGGAAGTTCAACCCCCTTCCCAGGCCCCAGCTGGGGTTTGCCTGTGGGGGGCAGTCCCTGTCTCCACCCTGCAACCCTTCTCTACTGGAGCAGACATTGCAACCCAGCCCAGGGCTAGAAAGCATGCTGGGATGCTGGGGGACTGTGATTTCACTTGAGCCAGAAAGGGGTTGAGGACAGAAGTTTCATCAACCAGTTTGACCCAAATCAGTTAAGTCTGATACTACATTCAACCAGGTTTATCTTAAATCAGTTTCAGCCATTTTGAAACTGGTTTATGTGCCTGGACTTCTGTTCTGTTACAGGTTTAAACCAGTGTCTGATTACTTAAACTGTTTTTTGTATAACTTCTGTCCCTAGACAATATGTCAACTCCTTTTGGAGCAGTGGCACACAGGAAGGAAGGAGGCATAGTACTTAAGTGTGCAGTATCTCTGAAACAGTCAGCTGCTTTTCTATAACGTATTTACCTTTCAATTCTGAGTGGCCAAATACTGGACAAGAGGCAACTATCAAGCTAATAAAACATAAATAAATAGAATTACACATGTCTGAAGATTGGAATAAGATGTCTGTGATTAGGATAAGATCACTGAAGCCCTCTGCTTGTAGAAGTGGCCAAAAAAAAGGGGGGGGGTC
>NW_017729022.1:87636022-87647325 GCF_001723915.1 Gavialis gangeticus
GAATACCTCTCTGACACTGCATAAAACACAGGAAATTTCAATTTAATTCAGCTAAATATATGAAATTTAATAGGAATTTTGCTTCTCAGCAGTCAACTATCACTGAAGCCCTCTGCTTGTAGAAGTGGCCAAAAAAAAGGGGGGGGGGCGAGGTAAATTTTGATGGATCTTTAAGTGTCCTCTGAATATTCCCCTCTCTTAGGATGCTAAGATGCTGCAGTTTGCACTGGTAGAAGCTTGCTAGTAGCTGGGCCTGTTGGAAGACTCTCCTGACCCAATCCTCCCTTGCAGTTTGGGCAAGTTCAAAGAAGATGACATCAAGTTGCAGTTCCTTCTGTCACTGTAGTAAATAGATAAGGAATTTCCCAGGATTATTTGACCTGGACTAATTGGGATGGATCATTCCCAGTGCCCCTGCTTCTTCCACTAGGGTTTAATTAGCTCCCTCTTTTTCTTGTTTCTTGATAGAGTGCCCTGGAGTAAATCATGGATTCCATTATGTCACAGTAGAGTGCAAAAAACTAGGTTCCAAGAGGCATGCCTCTTGCCCTGCCACTTTGTGTGCTTTCAATGTGCCAATACATTATTTAACTTGCTGGGGGAGAGTCCATTTGTCTTCTCATTGTTCTGCTTGCAGTCCCTTCACCTCACATCCAGAAAAGAGCTCTAGCTGTGATGTGGGAAATACTAAGCCTTTGGCTTTGACATGAAGGGGTCTGTAAGCATTGGGAAAAAATTCAGCTCTAGCCCTTCTAAAATAATAGGTTAACAAGACTGGCAAGCTCCTGGCTTAGGGGTCAACTTCCATGACTGGAAGCAATCTCAATGTGCCAGTGCCTATGAATCCTTTGACATCAGAACCAACCGAGAATAAATATTTGGCCTCACAAGTATCAACCTCTACTGAAAGAGCCATTCTTTGAGAGAATACGCTGCAGAATCCAGCACTTCCAGTTCTGCATCTTGATGTTCAAAGGAGCTCTTGTAATACTCAGGGCTGTGCAGCTATACATGGCAAAGGCTATATCACAAGGTTACTGGTTCCAGACCTCATGTAGCACAGATACTTTGTTCTTGATGCTTAGAGCTAAAAGAAAGATGCATAAGGTAGTGGGCCTTGTTTTTTTTTTTCACATGGAAAGAAAAAATATACAAAGACAAAACCAAACCCATACACACACACAAAAGGCTCAACACATTTCCTTAGCTATATTAAAAGCCCCAATGCCCCCCAGAACATATGAACTTTCCTCAGGCATCTCTAAGAAAATATGTACCACCCCTTTTTTAAATCTTTTTATTTAACAAGTTATTGTACTTCAAGGTAGTTTTCCCTCATGTACGGATTATGATAGGAGTATTGGCAGGATGGGAAGTACAACCAGTGTGTGGCTATATCTGTCTGTTTTGCAAGACAATAGAATTAATGTCATTACACTAAGTGGCCATACACTTTAAAAATTGAAAATTGCTGAAGACAGAAAGAAACATTCTCCCAAAAACATGCAAGTGAATTATCCTTCACTAGAACTATCGTGTTTTATTCACTCCTCTTTGTACAGATAGACAGAACTTTTCTTTCAGGAGGAAGTTATTAAAAAATGGTTACAGCAGTAGCATAAAACAATGCTCTTTTTCCTTAGGCAGATAGACCTTATGATCTCATTGCCATGGATGTAGCTTCATCTGCACACCTAAAAATGAAGCCTGTACAACAGTTACTAGCAAAACAGTATATAGCAAATATGAAATTGGACTTAGTAATGCAGTGTCCTCAAAGCAGTTGCATTTGTTCATCCAGCTTTGTTATCCACAGTCTCCTGGGAGGCTTCCAGTCTGGACTGGAGAACTTGCTAAAAGAATTTGACAAATTGTGCTGATTGGAATTTCTGGGTGGAGGAAAAATATGCCATTTTAGTGTTGTAGAATTAGCCGTAATAAGTCCTTGTTCCCTCATCAAAATGATGGAGTGGTTCAAGTAGTTCCCAGCAGTATTAAAGTAATATCTCATGTGCACAGGCAGCTATTTCAGCCATCTGTGTCAAAGAGGCCATAGCTCTGTGAAACCAGGGTATAGTGCACCAAATTTCTCCTATAAATCTCTACTGGGCAGGCAAAGGCATATACTGGCGCAGATTTACATGATTAGCATGAATCATCACTCAAGAACTCAGTAGCGAGTGACATCTTCTCCCTGTGGGGTATCCAGAGAGAGAGATCTATTAGCCACAAACCAAATGTTACAGGCTTTTCTCTAGAGCAGGAGCAGACAGCCAGTCGGTAGTGTATGTGTTTCTTCTAGGTGAGGGGGTAAACCGTATCTGTGTGCTCCACCCATTTCCTCTCACTCACAGAGTTTTTAGGAAAATCAAGACAGCAAAGCCTGAAGTTATTCTGCTTACTCCAGCCTTGGTTTGGCAGCAGCATTTCTCAGATCTACTGCAGACTCATCACAAGGGATTATCCCTGTCTTCCTGAAATTCCAAGCCTCCTGACCCACCAAAGCAATTGGATTTGCCATCTGGAGCCAGACTCTCCACTCGATGGCATGGGACTTTGAAATACATGAAACTATCCCTGTGGAATAAGCACAGGAAATTCTGGTAACCTCCAGGAAACAGCCAACTTGTGTGTGTTCCAGTCTTATGTGCAGAAAGTTCTGCTTGCGATTGCCTAATAAAGATATCTAGCCAGCTTCAGTTTTTATTCAGTTCATGCTGGAGCACTTGCTTCATTTGAAACCCTTGAGACTCCTATATCCTCTGTGCGTTCTTTTTTTCCCCTTTTTTTAATCTTCATCTAATGAAAGAGAGAATTTAACTCTTTCTGGAATCTCTTAACCATATTACAGCTAATAAACTTCTGTCATCTGGTTAGAGAACTAAGACCTTGGTTTAATACTTACTTTATGAAGCTTCTCTTCTAAGCAGTCTTTCAGTTAGGGTGGCTTTTGTTGATGCTGTTATATTCACTTGAGTGAGCAAAATAGGAGACCTTCCCCTTATAGGATTTTACAAAATCCTTATAGGATCCTTATAGGATGTCAGTGATCCTTCAGCCACACCTGAAATGTCTTCCCAAGGTGGTAACAGAATTCCATTTTAAATAATCCATAAACTTGCCCTTATTTTTCCATAGGCCTCACTTTTACTCATCCAGGGGATGTTAAACCACATGCCTTGAACATAATAGAATAAACCTTCTATTACAAAAAAGTCCCCTATAGTAATTGCCTCTTATAGGGAAAAGTGTAAAGGGCAGGCAGTCACATTGCTGTGCCTTTCTATATGAGTTGCCCTCTGGATTGAAGAGTGCGATAGACATGTGTTTGTTTCTTCCCCAGAAGGGCTTGGTGCTGCTCACTCAGTTAAAACTAAGTCTGTTTCCAGGGTAGGGTGGCCATCATAGAGGACCGTTCTGGTTTTCTACTACTCTGTCCTCTGTCCTCTATTGGATGCCTTTATGTCCTCTAGTTTTCTCTTGAAGACAATAGAATTAATGTCATTACACTAAGTGGCCATACACTTTAAAAATCCCAAACTGCTGAAGACAGAAACAAAAATTTTCCTAAAAAAATGCAAGCGAATTATCCTTCACTAGAACTACCTTGTTTCGTTCACTCCTCTTTGTACAGACAGATAGAAGTTTTCTTTCAGGAGGAAGTGATTAAAAAATGGTTACAGCAGTAGCAGTCCTGCTGGAACACTACATAAAACAAAGCTCTACCAATGATATCTCAAAGAGAAAAGTAGAGCACATAAAGGCATCTGGTTTCATATCAATAGAGGACAGAAGACAACCGGACTGTCCTCTGTGATGGCCACACTATGAATCCAGGGCGTATCTCAGACTATTCCCATATTAGAAGTCTGTCAAGCTCCATTTGCATTTTCACAAAACATTATTCCTTCATTCTGGCATCTGATCAGATGCACAATATGATAAAGGAGTATTACAATGTATTTAATTAGGCCCCTTCCAAAGGAAGGAATTCTACTTTGCTAACCCCATGATCAGGAAAGTACTGAAGACACTTGGAACAAATAAAAGTTACTTGCCTGTAACCATAGTTCTTTGAAAAAGACTGCATATTCACATTCCCTGCCCATCTTTCCCTTTTTCTCAGGATCCTAATGTCCACAGTAGATCAGAGGAGGTTATGGAAGAAAGTGGAATGGATGGTAGGCTGAGCTACTACTTTCCTAACCCCACCATGTCATTATGAAATATTGTACATTGTGGTTCACAATGTCAAGTGCATCTGCCACATGTAAGAGCCAATGGACGGATAAGTCAGGGTTTTGTGCATGAGCTCATGCACAGGGAATCAGTGTCTTTATCTCCCCAAGGTATGAATGGGTGTAGCTCTGTTGAGGAAATCTGCTCTACCAGTTTCCATGGTGACAGATGTTGCCTTAAGTATGCAGAAAGTTTGAGCCAGTGTCTTATGTTATCAGTGGCTCAACCTTTTATGAGGTAGAATACAGCAGCTGTTTTGCACAATTAATATTATGCCATTAAAAAGGGAGGATTTTAGAGGTAAATTATGATGATGTTGCATTTGAAGTTTGATCTGAACACAGATTAATACCCTTCTCTTATGAAAAGTGTTGGGGATGTTTTAATACTTGTTGACAATGAGAACGTTAATTCTGTGCCCCATACGCAAGAGTGTTTTTTTGCTAGCTTTAGCAGAAAGGAGTTTCTTCATGCTAACTCAAAAGTAAGGGTGCCAGGGTGCCACTTATTGAATAAACCTGACTGCTTCCTGAAGCACCAAGTGGATTTTCCATCCAAGCACTGCGCACACCTACTCTTGTAATTTATACAGTTTAACAAGCTCAGAGCCTGGGATATAGTGGCACTACACAGTAAGCTTGTTTCAGTATGTTCTCACACTGCATACTGTGCTAGCTCAGAGGGTTGTGAGAACTGAGCATGTGAACTCATGGTTGATGATGGTATCTCAAAGTAAGTGCATTTGTTGGAATGTTTAGATTTCACTGCAGTCCTGTTTTTTCTGACAAGTGCTTTAGTCATCTCTGGGAAAAAATATGGTCAAACTCTTGCCTTCACTGGGGATTGCAGCTGCTTCACATCTCTCAGTATTTGTTCCCACATGGAAACTGACCTCTGGCTTTTTTGGTAGTCTTATTCACATTGATCTTTGAGGGACTGGCCTGGGTGTGACTGTTTTTATGTATTTATACAGTGATTTCCAGAGGATGGAGGACCCTTTCATGGACCACTGTTTTATATTCATTCCTCTCCCCGCATGCAAACTCTACTGAGTTGTGTGATTCTCCTGCAAGCAGATACTTGTGAATAATCACACCCTTTTGTACTGTGCATCTCATTCTGACTCCTCTGGGCTCAGATAGTGCATGGAAACAAAAGTATTATTTTGTGAAAACTCCATGAAAAACTGGCATTTGTTTTACTGATGATATCTTTTATCTAGCAGCTGGGAAACCCATAGCATGTTGAAACTTTAAGTAAAAAGCCAAAACATCATGAAGGGGATATATCAGAGAGAATACAGTAACAACAACAGCAAAAACATTTCTGAATCATATGATCACAGTGTGGAGAGAAGGCGGGGTGGAGGAGACAGGATAGACAATGAGCCTGACATTAATCAAATTCAGACTGCCATCTCAGAAGCTAAGAGGCCAACCAAATAGTTAACCTGTAGAGTGGAAAGACCATCCAATGAATCTCACATGCCTAAAAGGATAATGACATTTTTACTATCTCATTCCACGCCCTGCTCATCCGTCCATTTGCTCACTGAAGCTGGCAGCAGTTTGCACTGATTCATACACTTCAGACATGATCAGCCGCTCGCACTGCATACAGAACTTAAGCAGCCTTTCCAAGTGAGTTCCCAGTTGTTGTCATTGATTTTTTTTTGTAGCTTTTAGCTTCTCAGTTTGATTCAGGAAATGCTGGATGATTGCGATGGAGAAGGAATAATAGTAAGCCGCAGTGTGAAAGGAGCTGATTGAAACGAGAACAAACACTGGATGTGTACTTTTTTTTTTTGTCTGTTTGTTGTTTTTGCAGTTTGTGGGGGGGGGAGGGAAGCCCCCCTCACCTTGCTGTAATTGCACGTAGGCTTATTTCTGCAGCTCTCTCTGATCCAAAATGCAGGACTTAAAATGCTTTGCTTGGAGGCAGTATTCTAAACTCTCATCTATTCCTGAGAACCAGGTACCGATTAGAGTCCTGCTGTTAATGAGAAGTTTTCAAAAGCTACAGTTTATGTGAAAATTGGTCATGTAAACTGGATTACATAATCAGAGTCCTCATGGCATAATCTATCCTGAAGGTAGGAGGGGAGGGAGGAAGAAAACTAATTGGATTACATGATGTTTCCTAAGAATTGTCCAAATAACATTTCCCAATATTATTTGTGTCCTCTATTTGGTCCTGTTTGTCTGCTTAAAAAGTGAAAGGCAGGATATCAATCTCTGTCTGTGTGAAGTGCAATAACTGATATTCAGTGGATAGGCTTTGTTTGTTATCACATGGGAAAAGGTTTTAAAAAATGAGTGATCATTTTGGATGCCTTCGTTTTTGAAGTGTCCAGCAAGAAATGCCTTTGGGGTGCCTGATATTCAGAAGCTCAGCACATTCTGAAAATCAATCCTCTTTTAAGATTCCTGGTTGGGAATCTGAACTTCTGAACCTTTTTTTATTTGATTTGATTAAAAATAAAAATGAGCTTGATCCTCAGGGCTTAATGTAGTTATTTTGCACTGCATCTTCTGTGGAATCTGCCTGTAGAAGCATTGTGGCCAACCCTATGAGGATTACTCCATTTCAAGGGGGATCCACCAGTGGCATAGAGCCAGCCTAGGTGTTTTCCTACTGATGGTGTGAGGGTGGAAGTAAGTAGGATGCACCTATGTTGCATTTTTTGGCACTTTGGTGTCATTTGGTGGAAGCATATGCAATAGAGAACTTTGGTAGTTGTTGGGTACTCCAAGGAACTGGCACTGTATGCAAGGGCTCTGATTTGAAGTATTGGAAGTGCTCTTTACACCCTGCTTGAAACCTGATCTCCTACCTACGTGCCAGGTTCTGCCCATTACTTTGGGACTTATGATAAACTGGTTCCCTTTAAGACCTATTTACACTGTTGGAGTAATAGAGAGGAATCTTAATGAAAATGAGTATCAGACCCATGGAAAATAACACTGATAGACATAGGGGCTAGGGGCAGACATTCAAAAAGCCTGAGCCTGAATTGATTCAATCTTTGTAGGCTAGTCTAACCTGGCTATGCTAAATCACTTTGTAACTGTACAGACATGCCAGACATACAGGCACATGCCTGCAGTGACTTAGGCTAGAAACCAGGGGGCACTAGAGAAGCCCTCCTTTCCCTTGCACATTGCTGATGGGGAGCGGGAGGAGAGTGGTGGCCAGGCCCTGGCAAGACACTTTGTTTAGGGAGGGGTGTCCTGCCTTCTGAACAGCTCAGCAGGGAATTGATAACAGTGTTTATCAGCCCTAACTCAGTGTTTATCACCTCATTAAGAAAACAACAGAGGGATATTACCAGCTGTTGATTCTTCCTTTGTCCCGTTTGCCACAGCAGGGACCACAGCCAGCATATGGTCTGTTAGCTAATGCTGAGAGGTGTCTGTAAGGCAGAGGGGACAGGGGAGGGGGGGAGGAAAGATGCCTGTAGTCTGTGCCGAGCTGCAGCCACAGAGCAGACGGCAGGGGCCATCTCTGCTGTGGAGCAGAGAGCCCCACCCAGCCCAGAGAGCATGCTGGGATGCTGGGGGAGTCCAGTCTATCGTAAAACAGCAAGGTGTTTGGGACAGACATTGCATAAACTGGTTTGACCCAAATCAGTTAAGTCTGATACTACATTCACCCAGGCTTATCTCAAACTGGTTTCAGTCATTTTTAAACTGGTATATACACTGAACATCTGTTCTGTTACAGGTTTAAACCAGATTCTGATAATTTAAACTGGTTTATGTGTAATGTCTGTCCCTAGCCAGGAAGACTGGATGTGAACTTTGCAAAGTGCTCTTGCTACCCCAAGGCACATCCCATGAATGGGAATGTGAGTTTCCCTGGGGACAGATAGCAGCTGCACATATTTGTGCCACTGCTACTTGTCCCCAAGCATGTTCTTGCATATGCACTGTGGCTTGCGGCAGATTTTCTTGGGTAGGGTAAGGAGGTAACAAGCACCTAACCTAGCCCCAGCAGCCTTGCCCGAGGTCCTGGGGACCTCCTGGGACTTCAGCAGAGGCAGTCTGGGCACGTGGAGCCTGGCTGGAAGTGGGAACGTGGCTCTGGCTGGCTAAGCTCCAGTTCCAGGTGGCATATGCTGCAGCCACATGCACTGCTCTGTTTTCCTAGATGTTCTGGTGTCAAAAAACCCCCTGCCTCACTGCAAATTGGCAGCATGGTGAATATGTGCAGTTTGTGGCACCACGGATGGGTTTGCAGCACCACAAGCCACACGTGTGCGCTTGTGAGGATGCACCCCAGTGTACATCTGGAGTACATCCACTGAAGTCAGTGGAATAACACCTATGCAAAATGTGTGTGAGGGGAGAGAAGGGGGAGCAATCACACCCCTGTGATTGCTGCATGACCAGGTATTATGCCATAGATTGCCTGCACAGAAAATAATTATCTACTCTTATTCTTTTGTGAATATGCATATAGACTTTGTGAACTAGTGATGGCATAGTTAACCCTCTTTTTCTGACTAGATTTTTGCTGACTCATGAGCTCAGTGAGGAGGACATCTTAAGTCTTCTGACAACGTATTGGTCTTTTTCAAAGCATTGATTTGGGACTTCATGTTAAAATACTTCCCTTTCCAAGGCTGAGACACAATGTAGTCACTAACTCCCCATTTTTTGCCAGTACATCTCAGTAGGATGGTGAAAAAAGGAACATAAAAATTCATATATAGTTTTGCTTAGCGGGAATTCTCCAGGGTAGGCAAGGGAGGCTTTGCCTTTTCTATTTTGAATTGAATAAATATGAACTTCAGCTGCTTCCAGATTCACATTGGCCTGTTCTGCATGTCAGCTTTTTAAGATTTTGTCTTCCCTTTCTACGCACTTGTTATATTAGGGTAAGTATATTGCATAACTCCTAAATAAGATGGATATAATCCTGTTAGCATTCAGTACACTAAAATATTGAAGCAGAATCTTTCATTATACCCACTAAATCATTCATGAGGACCTGTAATAAACTCTTTAGAGCTTGGTTTGGATCCATAGAAGTTAATAAGTTCTTTTGTTGACTTCACTAGAGCTTGGATCAGGCCTTTAGATTGCAAGTTCCTTGGCACAAGAGCTAAGTTATTTGCCAGCATCTTTAAGCACATGTCATTTTTGCACAGGATTTATTCAGTTAATAACATATTTTCTCATATCTAACCCACACCTTTTCCCCCAAAACCTGCTGGGGAAAATTGGGGTGTGTATTATATGTGAGAAAAAGGGGTCTCCATGAGTCTAGAAATTTGATCACAGGGTTGGGGATGGGCACAGCAATGGCAGCTTTAATTTCTATAACTCTGGGAACCGTGACAACTAACACTACTGCTGCTCTATGTGCCCCCCCGCACCAAATTTATGGATTTGTAGGGTGCTTCACTCACCAACCACATGCTGGATCAGGCCAGCATGCAGGGCTGTTCCGTGGGTTGAACTCCACATGCTGGTTCCGGAGCTGTGTGCCAGGTTGGACCTGGTGCCCTGAGTCTGTTTCTGTACATGGAGTTGGAGACTGTGTGCCAGGTCAAGGCCTGCTGCATGGCCCTAATGCTGGTGCTCCAGATTGGGCTCTGCCCCGTTGCCCACAGCCCTGAAGACCCCAGACTATATTCTAAAGTAAGGTATTTTTTCCTTATTGGGGCCTTCCAGAAATAGGAGGAGGTGGGGGTGTTAAATGCGATAAAATATGGTAAGTTACATGTGCATGAATTACAGCATTGGAATTGCTTGTGACCGTTTGTTTTTGACAACTTTGATGGGTCCCTAACATAGCAAAGTATCTTTCTGTTCCATATACAGAATCCCACTTGAAGAGAAAGAACCTCATTTGTAGAATGTGAGAGAGAGGCACTTGGGAGCAGCACACTATTGTAGTGGAACCCAGGTTGCCAACAATGACACAGGCTGCATGACCCGATAAGCACCATAGTCTGACATTCTAGGTATAGGATCCCTCCTGCTCCTGTTTCTTGTTGTTTGTGTGTTTAGTTTAAATATTGTCATCCCCTTGTTAATCCCATTCTCACACTCTTGTCTACAAGGACAATTGATCTGACCTTTCACTATGCTGGCAGCAGGGAGGCTTCAGAGTGGGCAGATGGAGGCCCAAGGGTGTGGTGGGGCTTGGGTTGGGAGCAGAGGCTGCAGGGAGGAAGGAGTTTGGGGGCTGAAGCAGCAGGGGGGCTGGCAGCAAATGCAGCCCTGGCACTGATCTGGGTTTGGGGCTGGAGCCACAGCCTAAGCAGTCACCTTCCCTTTGTTGTCTTGTACTCAGTTCCAAGATGAGGGGCGTTTCCCTCTGTTATATGGGGGAAAAAACCTCATCTTGAAATTGAGTAAATATGATAGTATTGTTGTCATTTCTGAATGAAGTGACTATTTTCATAGCAAAGCAGGGGTGGAAGGGACCTCATGAGGTTGTCTGTTCTAGCCCCCTGCTCAAGGCAGGATCATTCCTGACTAACCAACCCAGCCAAGTGTCTGCTCAACCTGCTCTTGAAACTATCCAGGGATGGAGAGTTCACAACTTCTCTTGGTACCCTGTTCTAATGCTTGGCCACTCTCATAAGCAAAAAGTTTTTCCTAATCTCCAATCTAAATTTTGGCTGCTGCAGTTTGAAGCCATTGCTCCTAGTCCTGTCCCCTTTTGCCACATCCTCTTTATTTTTTTTCACAGACTTCATAGACATTAGGGCTGGAAGGGACCTCGGAAAATCATCGAGTCCAGCCCCCTGCCCAAAGGGCAGGAAGTCAGCTGGGGTCATAGGATCCCAGCAAGATAAGCATCCAATTTGCTCCTGAAGGTGTTCAATGTAGGTGCTGGAACCACCTCCGATGGCAGGTTGTTCCAGACCTTGGGGGCTCGGACAGTAAAGAAATTCTTCCTTATGTCCAGCCTGAAACGGTTTTGTAGTAGTTTATGACTGTTCGACCTCGTCATCCCTTGGGGCTCTCTGTTGAACAAACGTTCCCCCAGATCCTGGTGGTCACCCCTGATAAACTTATAGGTGGCCATCAGATCACCCCTGAGCCTGT
>NW_017729022.1:87647440-87657712 GCF_001723915.1 Gavialis gangeticus
CTGTCCAGGTCAGCCTGGATCACCTGCCTGTCTTCTGGTGTGGATGCTTTGCCCCAAAGTTTGGTGTCATCAGCGAACTTGGCCAGTCCGCTTCTGACTTCAGTGTCCACATCATTAATGAAGATGTTGAATAATATGGGTCCAAGGACAGAGCCTTTAATAAACTTTTCTAAGATCTTGCCTGGGATTGAAGTCAGGCTGATGGGCCTGGGGTGGGGGGGCTGGACTCGATGATCCTCCCAGGTTCTTTCCAGCCCAAATGTCTATGAAATCTATGAACACCCCCTTTGCCCTGCCATTCTCTAGCTCTTGTCTGTCTGGCACACCTCCAAGCTCCTCTATGGCATGGTGAGCACCTATGCCAGCTGTTTCAGTGAAGGTTTTCATTCATTATGCTATATGAGTGGCTTAAAATAAATCTGGACTGCTATCAGCACCTTCTGAATACCGACATAAAGAGATTTAAATATCCGTGTTGCTTTTCCTTTTTGTGTGTGTGTGTGTGTGCTTGTTTTGCGCCCTAAACTTCAACCAGCCAAGGTTTACACATGTACCTGTTCTGTGTTGCTAGTACTTCTTCTTTGCACTAATCCTGTAGTTTCTGTTCAGTCTGGATTTCCAGCAGAGGAAACTGTTGAAAATAAAAATAAAAATTTCATTATGTGTTGCAGTTATGTTTTTATTTGTTAAGGCTCTCACTTTGTAAACTCTAATGACTATGGGCAAGCGCACTAATTTCAGTAAGGCTGCTCACATGTGTAGGTGTTGCAGGATTGGTGATATTGTTGCATCTGTGTCTAATATTAGCACTCATAAGTTCTTGCTCGCTGCTCCCACTTCTAACTTTTCATTGTATGAACTCTGTGATAAAATTTGGAGCCCAAACTAAACTGATGTTATCTCTTTAATTTGAAGCTCAGCCTTTTAATTCTCCTCCCTTTTTTTTTATTAGTAGCTTTCTATTTGTGCTGATGTACAGCACATATTATTAAAGCAACTAGTAAGGCCAGAGCTGTACTATGTGGAGATTGTCCTAATAAGGGAAAAAAACAGCTCTTTTTGGTGAGGTAAGAGAAATCAGGCAGTGGATAATTTTTTTGCTGATTGAGAAGGATAAGGTGTGGTTTGGCAGGTATTGCATTGGTTTGGCTAGTTGCTGACATTGTTAATCTCTGTACAGTTCAAATCCCTTGCAGAGCAGAGCATCAGGAAGATCTTCCCCCACCTCCTTTCCCTCCTCCTTACGAAAGCTTAGTATTGCCATAAAATCAGACTGCATGTCCTAATGAGAGGTTTATACAAATCTAACAGTGCCATACTGTACTCAGTTTTGAAAAAAATCCAGGCCTACCTTCTTGAGCATGTTTAAACACAATTTTCCATACGACTCATTATCTATCTAATGCATTAAAAGTAATTTTCCAAGCTGTCAATAATTAGAATATTCAGATGCTAGTCACAAATATTACAGTCTGGTTTTTCCTCCCTCAGGGAAGACTGCAGTGACTCTACTCAACAGTATACTGTTGATTATTGTTCAGCTGTTTTTCTTTTCAAAATGCTTGTAATTGTCCCTGTGAATTACACTTATTTTAATAATTAACTATCTAGATTTAAATGTATCTGCTCATGCCAGTGTACATATAAAGCCTATTACATTACTGTAGCTTAATCCAAAACTGAGTGTAAAAACTGAGTGATTTCTTTTCTTTCTATAGCTCCATTTTTGGTTTACTGACTGAAGTTTTGAGCATGGTCTTTGGCCCCCTTTGTATGGCTCATTAACAGAGTGGAATTTTAAACTCTCCTTAAGAAAGCTGTTGAAGATTCCCCTTGTGAATCCAGTACTTGTGTAATGGTACAAGAGACACTTTTGAGGTGGGCCAAGATTGAGAAGGCAATATCTCAGGAGCAGATGTGATGTGATGTGATGTGATGTGATAACCTTACTAATATAGTGGCCTTGGGAGGCTGGCAACTACCAGCACAAATTGGAGCAGTCCTCAGGTTGTTCTAACTGGACTGGGGGCCAGTGTATCAGCTGGCAGCCCAGAGTTAGTGGGCAAGCAGAGACATGGCATACAGCTACCTTTTAGATCCTCTCTCAGTGCCTGAAGCTTCAATCTGGTGAAGATCAAAGACCTACCACTTTGTATTTATGAAGAGTCATAGTTAAAGTAATGAGTCAATAAATGCCTAATTTTGACTGGCTTTTATCTATTTTTTTCTGCTTGGAAAAAGCTTTCTTGGGTCTCTCACTCCCTCATACTGCTTTTCTTTTTCCATTTAATAATTTTAGCATATGCATCCTGTTATCTTGAGATTAGTTTATTATAGGCAGATAATAAAAGATAAACCTGAATGATAATAAAGCAGAAGAGAAAAATAAACAGTATCTGTAAAAGGGATGGATGAACCATTTCATGTAAAACAAAGCACATGCTTACACGTGCCCCTGATGCACTGGAACTATTGCAGTTTTCTGGACTAGTATGTCACCAGGGCTCTTCCAATCTGTGCAGAATTTAAATTAAAATTGATTGCAAAAGAAACCTTTTGAATGTGACCTAACATACTGCTATCATCCTGACTGTATGGATAGAGTTAGCTCTAAGAGTAATTATTTCAACTGCCCTTCTTGTTTGAAGATTTTGATGTTGGAGCTGAATTATACCTGTACTTAATAACCTCACTAATATGTTACTAATAACCTACCTAATAAAAATGAATGGGTATTTTAATGTTGATCATTTTAGTGGGTGTTTCTGATCTTTTGGTGATACAATGTCATCATCTTTTTTTGTTTCTTTGGGCTGATGGTAACAAGCATGAAGTCAGTCAGAAGGCAGGATGGAAAATGTATACACATGCACACATAGAGTTTCCCTCCCTAAGCCTCAAAATTCAATAGTTTAGTTTTGTTGTTTTATTTCTATCTTTATTTATCTTTGTGTTAACTTTCTCTTTAATATTACCAGATATTAATGAGAACCAACAAAACACAGACTCCTACTGGAAAGTCTACCCCAACAGAATTTAAAGTTAGGGGAGATATTTAAATAAGCAGTTGATCCTGAATCTTCCCAGGATCATTATTCAGGAGGCAGACGGGTGATTTTTCAGGCTTATCGCAGCAGAGTTCCCGCCATACCTATGATTACTAGCCACTAATTGGTTGAGAGGGCTGTCTATCATATGCCCCACCCCTTGCCACTGCTGATTGGTGGGGAGGGGTAGGGCCACATAACAGGCAGTGCTCTCAGCCAGTCCGTGGCAAAGGGCAGGGACAGTAGCCATCCTGGCTGCTCCCCTTTGTCCTGGATACTCTTCTCCCTTACCCCCTGGCAGGCTGCATGGCTGGGTTGTAGCGGCCATGAGGACTACTGGCTCCCACTGGGGAGCCAGCAGTTTATTTTTAGGAAGTTTCTTTTTTGGATTTTGTAGACAATGCCTGATATCTCAATTTCCATGAAATTGCAAGTTGAGTAGGTCCCTATTTATAAGGATTGGAACAGAGGTTAGGAGTACCAGGTATGAACCAACACGTCATTGTGCCACATCCTGTCCAAACACACAACCAAAAAGGCATTACAGTCTACATAAGAGATTTTTTTTGCTGTTTTGTAGTGGCCTCTATAAAGTTTTATAACTTGAAAAAGAAAGCTTTTAGGACAGATTTTGGCCCCTGCAGTGGCAAACTGTGTTTATGTTTTATTCCCCAAGAGTATACTAAAAGTGGAAGAGTGCCTTAGAGGTACGGTTGCTGAAAAATTGCACTTGTATTCTGCATTCACAAGATCTTGGCTTCTGCTTAGTTTTTTTGTGGCCAAATTGCCTGTAGGTTTTTAACCATATTTTCTGAGCAAGAGCTTTTGGTTTGCGAAATTCCATGTGGACTATGTTTAATCTTGAATTTGCTTCAGTGTAATTATAATTGTACCTTCCAGCACCACAAATGTTAAATATCCTGGCATCCTGTTTCCCAGGGATCTACCTTACATAATTTGGTGGTAGGAACTTGGGATGGGCAAGTTGCTTAGAAAGCTCAGTACAGCTGGGATAAGCATCCAGAAACTGGTACTGATCACTCACATGTTGAAACCCATGCCCCCCTAGGAAAGGCATTTGAAGCCATTAAAGTTTACTTGAGTGAGGAATGATGCACTAAAGATTTTGGAATTTAGTCTGTGATGTCTGTGGCAGTCCATTTCCTTCTCATGACAACACAACTCCCCTCAGCCCTTATAAGAGAGACTTTTCCACAGCGTACCTTGCCTTTCTTTCTGCTAAGTTTTTGCCTTTCTTCCTCACCTCCCACGTCACTTCTTATCCCATGCTGGGTATTCTGCAAAGCCCAAATGGGTGGCATCAACCAATATGTTCGCTTTTTCTACACCCTTATTTTTTTTTAAAAAAATCCCACCTCCTTAAATCTAGTGTTAAATATTAGCTACTTAAGGAACAAAGATGAATTTTGAATAATATTTTCATCCTGCTGGGCAGTGAGAGAAAAATCATTGACATGCTATCTAGGGATATTCTTAACTTGCCTTGTTTTATTTGTACACCTGCTTGGAGAGAGTCAAGGGGGTTCCTGGAGCCGAGGTGGTCAGAAACAGCATGCTGGTAATTGCCTTTTTTTAGGATCTCAGCATAACACCAAAATCTAGCTAACAGGGACCAACCCTGCCTCAGGAATTCACTCTATTTAGAAAGATTAAGACAGAGAACAAATGCTCTTGCTGCTGGCCCACAGCTCCCCCATAATCTTGATCAGAAAACTTAACAACCCCACAGCATTTTTCTTCCAAGATTTGTCCATGTGTTAAAAGAAGATGTTATTTTTAACAGTGCTGGCTCATGACCCCTGCTACACTTGGTTCTGTCACATTACTTCAGTTTCAGGAAACACATTGGGATAGTTTGTAACCTGCATATTCAGTTGGGGCAAGTGTTCCTTTCTGCTGTTGTTTCGTTTGCTGTGAGCATTGTCATTGTCAATAAAAGGATGACAGCCTTCCAGTAGACATGGAAGGCACTGGTGAGTCTAGAGATGACTGAAGAGGCCAATCTGAGATCTGCATGTTCAACTGCAGATATGATATACAGTTCCAGAAAGGAACTGGTGGATCCTGGTGATGTCGGGTCACAGTCCTTTCTCTTTGTCTCTCTTGCCTGTTTGCCTCCATAGTGAGGAGAGTGTGCTCAAAATGCTTGAAGTTTGATCATATTTCACAGTGTCACTGGGGATAGTTCAGTGCTGGAGTCTCCAAATATTTATGTTAATATCACATTTCTTCAGATTGGCCTTCAGGGTGTCCTTGAATCTCTTCTTTTGCCCACCTCTAGAGCTGTGGCCATTAGGGACTTGGGAGTATAGGACCCATTTCAGGAGCTGGTTGTTTTTTGCTTGAGCCAGAACACTGACATTTGTTCTTCTGTCCTTCCAGTTGTTATGGAGGATTTTCTGAAGGTGTTGGAAGGACAGGAGAACAAATGTCAGTGTTCTGGCTCAAGCAAAGACCACCATTATTGAAGCCAGGTTTATACAGCACCAGCTCTTTTGGATAGCACATGTCATAAGGTTGTATAACAACTGGCTCCTGAAACAGGTCCTATACTCCCAACTTGCTAATGGGCATAGACTCCACAAACTGGATCAGAATCACGGGACGGGGTCCCTAAGGATGGCCACTTTACCCCTAAGGCCCCTCGACCGTGCCAGTTTGGCCCGCTGGGCACCCCCAGTTTTCACCTGCCACATCTTGATGGATTTATAGTATAGGGAGGCTGCTTTAAATCCTCTTGGACATGGTTTGATGGACTATCTGAATCCCGTGGGTTCCAAGACCCTTTGTGGGTCCTGCTTCAAAATAGATGCCACAGGACACCCCAGCCTTATGGGCTATATGCGTGGCTCCAACCGCCCCTTTACCACGCCCCAAGCCTCACAGATGGCATTCACGTTGTTTGTTCTGGGCCTTGGTATGAATTGGCCCCCTTGTCCTCTCTGGGCTCTCCACAGCCCTTGTCGCTATGTTTCACTGGCACCAGGGTCTGTGCATCCCAAATGCCATGCCGTCACTGGTGCTGGGGTCCCCACGCTGGAGTGGGCCCCCAGTGAGGCCTCCTCCTTTCCCAGATAGTCTCACCCAAACCACCGGTGTTATAAACAGCAAACAAAACCATAAGCCCCTGAGCTATAATGTAATGTAAAAGATCAGGGTGTGCTCTGAACCTTTAAAAGGATCAGATTTCATCCCTGGCACCAAGTGTCTAGTAGGCAAGGGTACCTGTGGAGCTCATGGAGCCCCCTTAGCCCTAGGTGCAGTATACCAGGCAGGTGCAGCATCACAGGACACTTCCTCCCTAGAGGCTCCTTCCCTTCTGGCTGCTAGCACGGAACTGCCCTCCTCGCCTCAGCCCTGGGGTTTATATATGAGCCAGGCCCTGCCCCTTCTGGTCAGCCGACCGTTGGTAGGTGTGGGCCAACTAGCCCATTCTGGCCTGGTAACCAGCAGCTGGGGCTCCCCACTCACTGTTAGTGCTCTCTTCCTAGCAGTTTCAGCTCTTTAAAGGAGCAGGGCACCTAAGTGCTCTGCAACAATCAGTAAAGGAGGTGGTGGTTATCTTGGATTTGAAATGGAACTGGCTGATGTGATAGTGACTGCTGACCACAGATAGAAGTCTGTCAGCCACAATATATGGAATAGCTACAGTATAGATGGAAAAGTGTGTTGGTGCAATCATGCATCCTTGCTTGACTCCAGTTCTAATGGTGAAAGGGTCCATTTCTGAGCTGTTGCTTTGGATGGTTGTCATGAAGAAGTTTGGTGATGGTAACAAATTTTGGCAGGCATTCAGATCTCATTAGGATCTTCCATAGGGCCATTTACTGTGAGCATATGGATGTGTTTGAGAGCAGAATGTAGGCTCTTGTCTTTGTGGTGAGGGTTGTGACTTAACTCCCTTACCCTTATGTTTGACAAACCTGTTCAGGATTACACATACAGACACACACTTTGTATGGGGGTGGAACAGCAGGAGTTGTAGTCTGTCTTGGCACCATTCTGGACTCACTGACAGACTGCAAACCAGACCATGTTACTACTGAATTAGAACTGCAAGTTCTCAGGAACCAGATTAATAACATGTATAGCAACCAAACACTCTTGTGATGCATGCTCCACATTTTACAGAGGGTGCTGATGTTTAGAGAGATTAAATGATTTGCCCCAACCTCTTTGGTTAGCTTGATTACCACTAACTGTGGTCTTTTGTCTCTGTAAATGACATTTCCCTAAGGTCCCATCTATCTTGTGAAAACCTTCATGGTATAAGACCCAGTTACAAATGGCAATCCCTTGAAATGGATAAGCAGGTTTTCCTCTTCAGTGCTGAGGAGAAAGGCAGAAGAACCCTAATTTATATATTAGGCACTATAGACTTTCAAAATCCAAGCCTATAGTGCAGAATGGGAAGCTGGCTAAAATACTGTTCAGTCCTATCTGCATCATAAGACTGAATTAGATCCTAGTCTAGTGTGATATTTTCCACACTGTACGTGACACCAAAAGCTCTGGGGTTTAAGCTTAGCAGTTTTTCATTTGAGCCACTGTTCAGGAGCCCTACCTCAACCAGAACACAATGCTTTTCACATACTTAAGCATGGGAAGTAGGAGAGTTTGGCTGAGAGTTCACTTCCTGTTTCCTAGTGCCCTGGCAGGGCTTCCAGACAATAGCCTTTTCCAGGCACTGCCTTCCATCTTGATCTGCGTCACAGAGCATTGAGAAGGTATCAGATTGTGCCAAGATGCTCAAGTTCTGTGCAGCCTGAAGTATCTTGTAGGCAGTGTGTCTTGGAAAGACCTAGTGAGACCTAGTGGGGTGGGGGGAGCAAAACAAAGTTGTAACTGGCTTTTTTCCCCCTACTCCCAGATCCCCCAACATAATTTCACATAAAATAAAATAATGATGGGCTAGTTCTTGCTTTGAGAAAAGCAAGAAAACTCAGAATGATGCATTTCTTTGTTCAGGATGCCAGTGGAGAAGTCCTAGAACAGTTTGCAATAGTATTGATACTCACTTGGGCAACCATGCCAAAGTTCAGTGATGGGAGTCAGTGCAGTCCAGTGGCGAGAAGAGGGAACTTGGAGGTGGGATTTGTCTTAACATGCTTATTTTTGGGTCAGTGGAAAGACTCTCATCATCTTTCAGAGGTCCTTTGTCTTCCAGCCTTTACTCTATCATTCATCTGCCATGATATAGAGCAGGGGTTGTCAATTGGGGGTACATGTACCCCGGGGGTACTTTGAAAGGTGCCAGAAGGTATACAGGGGTGGGCGGGGAGGGAGCATTTCGACCGTACACCGCTACCTCACAGGAGCAGGGCTGGGGTGGGGTGAGAGCAGGTCCGCACAGATGCCGCGCTGCCGCCGCTCCACCACTTCCCACCCCCTGCCACTCTGCATCTGGCTGCTCACCATGTCCCCCCCAGTGGTAAACATATTAAAAAGGGGGCTGCCAGGGTTACACTTATTAAAAAAGGTTGAAAACCCCTGATCTAGAGTAAATGCCTGTGCCTCTCTATCTCAGTTTTCCATTCTGTAAATTGGGTTAATAACACCCACCTTGTAGAACACAAAAGGGTGCTAAGAGAGTTAATTAGTGTTTATAAAGTACTTGAGCTCCTCTGATGAAAGCAGTTTTGTAAGTGCCAAGTACTGCTATAACAATAATGGGAAAATAGCCATTGCTCTGAGTCCATCCTGGGATTTAGTAGATTACACCAGGAGCCTTGGCACTTGAACACATTTTGTACTGAACAATGAATTGTTGTTCACTGTTTCTTTAAAGCAGTGATTTCAGTTTGGTGAAAGAAGTCAGGCTGCTGGCATGGGTACGACTACACTGTAGTACACTGCTGGCATGGGTACGACTACAACTACCTGCTCCATGGGTACGACTACACTGTAGAAGGGAGCCATGGGTAAATGAATCTGCACAGATCTCTGTGTTGCCACAGCTAGACTATAAGGCTGTGAAAAAGCATTACATTTCTCCCAGGAGAAAGCCTTTTGTCTTGGTTCCTATAGGTGGCTTCAAGTAGCTGTGAAGTAGGAGGGATAAAATATACTAATGCCTTTTTTTTCTGGGACATCATGGTGTGTGTCTGCAATATTATTCTAGTGACAAGGTTATTCCAGGCTGTCTGCTCTCACCAGCCACCTACTGGCAAAGTAGCAGCAACATAGTTTGGAAGTTACATCTATAAATGTCTGCCCCTCTTGTTTTGATCCACATCAAAACCAAGAACAATCAGCACTGCCTCAAATGAGACATCTGTCTGTAGCCTAACTGCTGTCCCAGCCAGGTCATTTGGGCTAGGTGCAGACATTACACATAATCTGGACTAATTGCTTGGAAATCTAGCCAAAGCCATAACCGTACAGAGGTTTGGGGCACACAGGCCAGACTAAAAATGGCAGAACCTGGTCTAAGATAGTCCTGGATTGACGAGCCCTCAAACTTATGTGAATTAGGTTAGTTCGGAGCATTAAACTTCTGTACCAGATCCCTTATTGTATCAAGTTAGGTCACTGCCCACCAGCATCCCAGGCTCCTTTGAAGGCTTCTGCTAGCTCCCTCTCACAGGGAAGTGTGCTGGAACTCAGCCTGTGCTTGGCTGCTCTGGCTGAGTGCACAGTGGACCCTCCCCTGGGTTGTCACAGAGCCAAGTCAGCAAAGCAGTGCCACAAGGGGGTGGGGAGGGGGGAACAAAAGATCCAGGAAAGGCTCTGGCACATGCACACTCATTGCATGCTTCCTAGATTAGGGTGTTGACTCTCCAGGCAGCCTTCATGCACTGCACAGAGGTAGGGACCCCCAAGGTGCACCATAGCATCTCTGGGAGCAGGGGAGAAGTGGGGGAGAAACTGCTTGGAGCCCATGGCTGGTAAGGAGTGGCACTTACCTGGCCTCAGCCAGGGTTTTCTCCTTTGTTCCATTGATTTACCTTGTTTCCAGGTGGGGGCGGGGGAGCCAGTGTGGCTGTTGCAGATCATTCTGGAAACGGACTCGCCTGAGCAGAGCCAGTCCAGCTGGCAGCAGTCAGTGCTCTAATGGCAGTGGGATTGGATGGAGGTCTGCCTAGTTTCCCATGCTGTGGACCCTATTCCCACACTGGAATTGCCCCTGGCTGCCCCCCCATCCCCCTCCAGGGACCACAGCTCCATGGATGCAGGGAAAGGAGCTTCAGCTGGGAACTTGGTG
>NW_017729022.1:87657779-87670785 GCF_001723915.1 Gavialis gangeticus
ACTTGGTGCTAGCTTTGGGGGGGGGGGGTCTCTGATCCCTTCCCCGAATTGCTCCAGGCCATGGGTCCCAGGGCTCAGATGGAACCAGGACAGGGGAGGGACATTCTATGCCCCACTGATTTGAGCCAGGAATGCCGGGTGTGCCCCTGGCACTGCCTCCCCCTTAGCTTCTCATGAGCTCCACTTCCCCCCACTTCTGTCCTTCCTGGGGCCCCAAACCAGACAAAGCCCAGGGACCCCCATGCCATCACAAGAGGGGGCAGCCCTATTGAGCCAGAGCCTGGCAGGGCTGTGGGTCAAGCAGAGCTCCCTCCTCTGGTTGCCCACAGCTGACAGATGCCTGTGGCTGACAGTGGACATGACAGCAGGGGGAGGCGTTCTCTCTAGGCAGACAATCAGCCATGGCCTGGCCACTTGGCTGTTCTCAGTTGCACTTTGCAATGTCTGGCAGCCCAGGGAGACTGCTGGGAGGCATGCAGGAGTGCCTGCAACCTGCTGGCCTCAGCCGGTGTGGGCAGCCTGAGTGCCTCCTGCCTACCCACCACCAAAGAGCAAATGTGTGTTCTGTTCCCTCCCAATCTAACCTAGGGCGGTTAGAGTAAACTGCGTAACTTAGATCCATGCCCCCTCAGGCTTTTAAAATGTCTGTACCTAGCCTTAAAGCCAGTTTAGGTATCTTTACACTATACTGCCATCTGCAATATAAACATACACAAAGCCTCTGGTTACCACAAATAGGTTCTTCCTCCTGAGCTCACCCAGTAAGGAGAGTTCAGGCCATTATGTCCTGACCTAGCTAATGGGCTCCTATTGCTATCTTGGAGCAATCATTTGTAGAATTTAGAGATTAACTCATCCTTGGTCCTTCAGGGCTGCCACCTACTCCCCATCCCCTGTAAAAAAAAGTAGGCAGGCTGTTTATGAGCTTCTGCTTTCACTCCCTTCCCCTCTGGAATGCTGTGGAAGCAAGAGACCCCTTGTAGTGATACAGTGCCCTGTACAAATGTTATATGTAGGACTTCAAGATATAACCCTATGGAGAAGTTTGTTTCATGCATGACCATTTTTGTGCTGCTGCCGCCACTTTGTAGCACTGCAGAGGGTATAAATGTCTGTTTGCTCAGCCTTGCTAGTGTTACAAATATAATGTCTATCCATGGCCTTAGTTAAAATTCTAATGTTACAAAGTGTTCTCTAAATATTTATCTGTTTGGAGGTATTGAATCTCAGTTGTACAGATTTTTAAACGACTCTCACCATAAATAGTAGCAGAAACTCTGCAAACGGTTAGTAACAGTGAAGCATTGCTATTAAAACTGCAGATGATCTTGCATATCTGTGTTAGGCCTGTTTTGTGAGAAGAGGGTTTTTTTTTTATTATCTTTCATGAAGTTGGAAGACCTAACAGGATTAACTTTCAGAACCATGCTTGGAATGCATCAACCAATAATCCTGTTTGCAAACAACTGGATCTGTGCTCATAATTCCTCTGCTGTCTCACTGAAAATATCTCCTAATCACCTGTGCTGTCAACAAGTTTCTTAAATACAAGTTAGAGAACAAGAGAAGAAGCTTATTTAAAAAAAATCCCGTTTAAAAATAGAGAGATTTTAAAACTCCACCCCCACAGATGCTCACACTATTCAGTTTTTATGTAGAGACTCAGTCCAGGCAAAACTCTGTGACATCTGATTCTTGTTATTTATTTTCCACCTACCATATGTTGTAGCATTGAACATATTTGTAATACCATTTTCCCCTTAACATGGTTTATTTCAATTATCCTAGAGACTTCAGGGTCTGTTCTGTTTCAGTGCATGCTTTAATCTCTCATATCAATTGTTTTTTCCATTGTATGGAGTATTTAGTTCAGTACTGAATCTGCTGCAGTCTGATAGGGGCTGCCACCTTTTTGCATTTTGGGAGAATGGAGATTATTTTTATGTAATGGTCTGGGGCCATAGATAGATATTCTGTTTGAAACACTCCAAGTGCCTTTGAAGCAATACAAACACCAAGAGGGCAGATGTTGATGCCTGATGAAGTGCTTCGAAAATCACCCTTGAAAAAACAGGAACATCTTTGAAAAGCTTCCTGAAGTATCTGCATCCTTCAGAAGAGCACCATAGGGGTTTGCTTGGACCTCTGGCATCCCATAGTGTTCTCCCTGCATCACAGGAGGTAGGTGAATGTAGGGGGAAGCAGCTCAGACAGCCATCAAGTGCTGTCCTATGCATTGAGCTGTCCTCGGGACCAGCTGAAGAATGGAGGTTGAGGCATTCTTATTTTCCTGTTTTCCAGCCCCATGGAGCTGTTTAAGAAACAGGTGGAGGGGGGCCATGCATCTGGATGGTGCTGAAGCACTCTAAATTTCAAGTGCTCCTAACTGGAGCAGGATTTGAAGCACTGTAAATGAACATCTGTGAATAATTATCTTACAAAGTTGTTTTACATTCTCCTTTTTTTAATTAAAAGAAGACATGCTTCTTGAACAAAGCATTTATCAGACTTCTCTCTGTTTCTAAAAGTTGGGGTGGGCACCTTCAGAGTCCCCTCTGGCACTGAGCAACAATAAATTGCTCCAGGAGATATCATCACTCTTATATCCTCTAGGGAATACTGAGAACCTTAGCTCTTTGTGGGGCTCAGAGAGTATGAACTCCCATCTTTCGTATGAAACAAAGAGCCCTACTCACTTGTAGTCATTACAGATTGCATAGTGTTTGTAGGGAGTTAGCTCTGATATCCTGAAAAAATACAGTTCGAGTAACTGTATTTTGCCTATTAGGGATGTAAATATTGTTTTAAAATTATCCGTTTAACCTGCTCTAATTATATCATTTAAATGGTTAACCAATAACACAGAGGCTCAGGTATGGCTGCTTCTGGGAGCTGCTCTCTGGGGCCTTTGATGGGGGAAGAGGAGGCAGTGGGAAGTCCCACCAGACAATACAACCCATGTGAAGCCATAGGCAGCAGCAGCAGGCAAGAGACTTTTCTAGCCTGCTGCAGCCACTGGCTGGTGGGGTGGGAGGCAGGGATAATCTGTGAATGAGCAGCTAATTGTTTAATTGATTAGGCTGCCTGCAGTTTTCCTCTTTAACATCATAGGCTATAGGTACTAGTCTCCCCTTGCTGATCCTCCTCCCTCCCTCCCTTCTTCCTGCCCTGCTGTCTTCCTGTTCCTGAGGCACCCCACTGCTTCCCTTCCCTATCAGATTGCACCCCATGCTAAATGTTAATTTATAACGCATTACCAGCATAAATATACTTATTGTTTAACCTTTCACATCCCTATTGCCTACCTAACATTTCCTCACTATTTCAGTCAGTTATGATGGTGTTCTTCACTTCCAGTTCTCCACGTTCTGAGATACTACAGTGACAGGGAGCAGTATAAAACTTCAAGATATCCATAAACTGGGTGTTAATGTCTCTGTTACAAAGCTATTCTATTCCACTGGGCCCTGTTCTCCTTGCCTAGCGAATTATAGTTTGCCAAGCCACCCTCCTGGTTTCTTGTCCTACTTGTCTCTCTCCTATTTCCTGGCCTCTAGTTACGTGTTTCTTCCTGTCATGCTGATTCCTGTTATCCCTCCACAAACCCCTTACCCAATTAGTGTTTCCCTTCCTCACCAGGATTGTCCCTGCTACCCTCTCCCCTTCTTAGATTTATCTCCTTTCCCTGCCTCCTCTGCTAGCCCGCTTAGGGTGTGTGTAGATGAAACGGAGGCTCTAAATCAAAGCAGTGGATTTTAAAAAACACTGCTTCAATTTTGGGTTGATTAAACCACTGTGTTGTGCACACACCCTGCTGACTTCCCTACCTCTCTGGTGGGGAGGGAAGGGTGAGCTGCCAGCAGGGGGAGTGGTCCCTGGGCTGCAGGGTGTGGGGCTTGTGCTTCCCTCCGTGGCAGCAGCAGCCCCGGCCCAGGTGGCACTCGCTTGGAGGCACCCGGCTTGGGTGGTCCCGGGAGGCAGTGCAGCTGCAGAGGGAAGCACCAGGCCCCACGCAGCTCAAGCAGGCAGGCAGGCTCCGGGGGTTGGGGGGATCAGGCTCACCACTTTTCTTGGGCAGAGCCTGCTTTCTTGGGCTGCTGCCAGGATGCCTGCAGGGCTTCCTGCAGAGCTGTGGAGGAGCTCAAAGGAGTTTAAGTTTGCTGCGCCCCAGGTCATTTAAGGCGCATTATGCCACCAAATTTGCTACAGTGACTGGAATTAATGTGCAATATGCTGCCGAGGTGTGCAAACACCAACATCATTATAGCATTGCAACAGCATTTAGCCCACTTTAAAGTGTCATGCACACACACCTCTCATTTTGTCTACACACAGCCCTAGCTTCTCAGTCCCAGTTTCTTTCAGATCCATATCCATTCTCAATTTTAGATAATCCTAAACTGGAAATAAGTTTTAGTATTAAGAAAATATTCTCTTCTACGCTAGGTGATTCTCTCTTTCATTGGTAAATGGAATAATACCATTTTGTGCAGGGCTGGTGCTACAGGAAGATGTGCTAACTCTGATAGCAGTCAGGAAAGTTTGGGGAATACTGTTGTGAAGCTCCTAGAGGCACTGCTTTAAGGACTTAGCTGATTAACTCCCTGTAGATTCTAACACTTGACTCTTCTCCAGCCCCTGGCTCCAAACTCCAGTTTCTCCAATCCTTGGCATTAGAGCCAATAAAAATATTTAAAAATCAATCAAAATTTGGAACATGTTGCCACCTTACAACTTTCCAAAATGATACTTGGGTGGAAATTTCACATCTGCTCTGGCTGTTTGTGGTGCATGGCTGTGTGTGAGAAGTTTAAGGAATTTAAGAGTCTGGGTGAATGTAGGTGTTTGTGATGTATATGGGTAATGGAGACTACGCTGGATGTTAACAAATTAATTATTTCCTTTTGGATTTTTTTAGTGAATGTGTTGATAGGGCTTTAAATCAAAATTAAGGAAGTTTTTTGTATAGGCAATTTATATCTATTATGCTATGTTTGTATTTAAAGCACTTCTAGCAATCCTATTTATTTTTCATGGAGAAATGAAATGCAAGTATTGGTTTGATAAAAGAGCTTTCTTTTTCCTGGTGCAGCTCTGCCATGCTTATATGTGTATAGTAAAGTCTTCAAAATAGGAAACCAGGGTGAAAAGTGGAGAAACAGATAAAGTTGAGAGGCCAGGCATTTGGTTTCCAGGTCAAAGAGATGCATTTAATTTATAAACATTCAGCTTTTGCTCTTCCTGGATCTTTACTTCTTTCCTGTTTTGTTAATTTGTATGGGTCCCACAGCTTCTTTTGGATTTTTTAAAAATTAACACTGGAAATAATGTTTTTGTGGGTTTTTTAAATTACTTGCTGCAGTTACAGGGCTAAATTCAGGAGCAGAATATAAAGTGGTGTAAATGACCACCCTTTCTTCAGTCAGACTTTTTCCAAATGGTCTCTGAGGGCTTTTTTCATTAAGGAAGCTTTGCTTAAGTTTCCCATTGTTGCTACCACCAGTGTAGCTCCAGAGCCATGGGGAGGCAACTTTTTCTTTAAGTATTACACTCTGTAGACCTGTTCTGAGCATAGTTATATGATTTGGTGCTTAAAATACATAGGGTCCCATGGAGCTCTTTCAACATTATGCTTCCAACCACTACTACTGCTAGGAGATTTAAACCCAGAAGTAGTAACAGTGGGATTCTATTTGGTGAAAAGCTTTGCATATACATCCCTGTACACTTCCTGAGGCCTCATTATTTCTTGTCTCAGATGTATGAAAGTCTAAGGTATAAGTATAGGAAAATTGGGAGCTACTTATGTGAAATATCTTCTCCATTGATATGCCTGAAGAAGTTAGAGGGAAGGGCTTCATCTACCAGTTTCTAGGAAACCTTTCTTTTGGTGCATTTAGCTCTTTAGCATTCTTCAGAGGGCTCCCATCTAAGTACAGCACAGAGAAGACATAGGCTGCATACACACATTCAAATGATCTGAGAGAATTCTTCTGGGTTTGTTCTCCTGGTAGAAAAACTTACCTAGAGATGCCCGAACAGCCATTTGAATACTGAGCCTCTGAAGAGCTGAGACCTTGCAGTGCTGACACTGCACAGCTAGGCGGCCCCTGTGCACACATCTCAGTGTGCTCTGAAAGCTTCCCAGTCTCTCTGGTGATAGATGGCAGTAGTGCATAGGACAGTCCTGATTGGCTGACCCAGACTGCTCAGCATCAGCTTGCGTCTCCCTGCAGATGAATGTGGGGATTGGGAAAGGGGAAGTGTTTTGCTCCCTGCTTGGCTGGAGCAGTGGATTCCAGTGAGTGAGATGCTGTTTCCTGTGGGTGGCAGAAGAGAAAAGCACCTTGGGATTCTGGAGGACTGTGCTATGACTTCTCTCAAAAGAGGACATGTACAGACATTCACACTCCTGAGAGAAACTCTCCAGGGAGCTGTTTAACCCTGATTGTTCCCAGGTTATTTTTCCCCTGAAAAATAATTGTATAATTTTTGTTCTGGGAGAAAAATACCAAATATCTGTACACTTGTAGTTTCTCATGGGAGACCAGCAACTCTCACAGGAGAAACTCTCCGTACATGGCCCCAGTCTGCTTAATTTATGACAGTTGATGGAATTCTAGCTTAATGTGGCAGGGCTACAAGTGAAATAGCTTAATTTAGTAATTATTTTTTCTTATTTCTTGCACTAAAGCCTAGGTCAGAACTTACACATAGACCAGTATAAGTGATTGGAAACCAGTCCAAATCTGTAATACAACAGAATTTCAGTACACATAAACTGGTTCAGTGTGGCCCAAACTGGTTTAAGATAAACTTGGATAGATGCTAATATCAGAATTAAATGATTTAGGTTAAATTGGTTTCTCTCCCAGATCCCCTCCAGACTCAAGTTAACTCACAGACCCCCAGCATCCCAGGGTGCTTTGTATCTCCCCTGCAAGCCCCACCTTGTAGGGTGGATGGGCTTGCCTTGGCCCAAGCTGCCTGCTGCAGCCAAGCTGTGAGGTGTGCTCTAGTGCTTCTGGCCTGAGGCATTTCTGGAATCAAAAGTGAATGTCTGTTCACTTGTTTATTGGTTCAATGTACACAGTTTAAACTAACCTGCAAAGATTGAATCAGTTCAGCCTTGGGCTTTTTGACTGTCTGTAATTAGCCAAAGAGAAGCTCTGGGAACAGAAGGCTTGATAAGGAATGGAATGCCAGTTTGGAAATCTATTGCACTGAACGGCATTGTTATCAGTTCTTTTGTAATGATTTAGGACACTTCTGTTTGAATGAGAATTTGCTCTCTAGCAACATCCATTCTCAAATATCATGGTTCTCATTTTCCTTAACATATCCCCACTTTGTAGCTGTTACTGCTGATGGGAGTTGAAAAATAGCCAGGAGCCACATATGCCACCCCACTTTTTTGCGGTATCAGAATTTCCCAGTATCTAATTTTGGCTCCGCGTTGCAAATTTACAGCATGGAGAACCTTTACATGTGCACGATGTGCATTTTGCAGCACTTCAAAAGCCTTTGAGGTGCTGCAGAGCATACATGCCCGCTCATCTGGACACACCCAGAGTGGTTTACTCCACTTTGATTTAGCAATCTCAGTTTCAGCCTGCCAGGAGTGTCCACATGAGTACTTGGTGCAGAGTAGCTAGCGTACTGTAAATTCACACCTTAGCTTACTTTTCAGTGTTTTCCCTGTCTGGACAAGTCCACAGAGTTTGGCGGGTGGAGAGTTCTGAGAAACTGGGCATATAATTTAAACATTTTGGGTGCGTCCAGACAAGCATGGTCATATGGTATGTGGCACCACAAAGACATTTTCAGCACCATATACCGCACAATCTGGTGTTCTCCACGCTGCATGGGCATGCTGCCCAAGGGTGCACTGATCTGGGTTTTTTTTCCCCATGGGTTTTTTTTTGACTTCTGGATATCCAGAGGTCAAAAAAACCTTCAGGAAAAAAAAAAGAGCAGTGCACGCTCGAGCAGCATGGGCTGCTGAAAAGCAGAGCCAGGCCTCTCGGAGCTGCGCTGCAGCTGCTGGCCAGACTCCACCCAGCAGTATCGCTACAACTGCAGCCCCAGGAGGTTCCCAAGACCCCAGGTAAAGCTGCTGGGGCCAGCACAGTGCTGGCCCCAGCCTCCCCTACCACCCCCAGGGTAACTTGCTGCGTGCCAAAGCATGTGTGGTATGGGCGTTCCCCGGGGACAAGTACCTGCGGTGCAAGGTGCACCACTACTAGTTTTCCCCAGGGAACCAAATGTCCATGTATGTTTGGACATGGCCACTATGTATGAAATTTCTGTCACAGTGCAAGTCTCTGAAGAAAAACAAGTTTCATTATTGCTCTGTAGGATGGGAGGCAAGAACAGATTTAAAAAATAAGAGCTAAAACCTGCTCGTTCCTTCTTCATTACCTTGGCATACCACCCAGTGACTTCAGCTGAAAATTGCCTGAGGGAGAAAAGATACAAAGAGGGCTAGGGCTTCATTAGATGTTAAGTTATTTGTGTTCTGATAGTGCCCACTGAGCCCATGTGGATTCAAGGCTTTGAGGTGTGAGGTGCCATGCATACCACACTGAGAGAGAATTTGTGATTTGTCTTGTAGCAGTTGTGGGTTATGTTTTGGGACACAACCCAAAGTCCCTCTTCATGCCTCACTTAATCACAAAGCCTATTATTTTCAATGGTCCTATGCTGAAATAAGACCGAGTAAAGATTTAACTTACTTTGACTAGTTTGGATTTGACTTTAGTAACTAATGGCTAAAAAGTAAAGGTCATGGCACCAGATATAAAAGTGATTTGCACAGTGTCTGTAATGGTTTGTGTGTAAGTGTGGACAGTAAAATCAAATATCTTTTTCTAAGCTTCAAGCTATGAAGCTTACTATGTGATTTTTTTGAACAGTTTGTATGTAGGATGCACAGATTTCTGGGTAAATTCCACACAGCTTTTCCACGCTGCAGGGAAAGCAGTCAAAGACTAACATTTGATGGCTTAAAGACTGTAAGGGGGTTGGGCAGTGTTGCATTTTTTCTTCTGAAGCATCCAAATTGAAACAAGGTAAATGCAGTACAGTGCTCACTGACTTGTTAATGTCAAATCTATTGTAGATGAAACAAAACTGCAGAGTATTATAGCCTCCACATATTGAGAGAATTACGTTCTACCCTGGGACAGTTCCAACAAACTCTTTTATCTACATGTAATATATTTTGGAAGCAAATTTGACATTATTTCAGTAGCTGAAGGTTTTTACCCTTCATGCTAACAGCCCTGTATGCAATTTAAGCTGAGGCATTTGGAGGCAGCTTACAGAGTTATTTGAGTGTGGTTGGAGAATCTGCTTGCATTTCACATTATGAAAGAGATCATCAGTTTTCTTCCATGAAAAAATAAACAGGAGCATGCGTGAGTCATTTTGCCTTTGTATACAATGATGCAGTGATGTTTTATGCTGGCTCAACTACAAAACCTTGGTTTCAGGGTTTGAATCTAAAACCCAAACAGCAGTGTCATCATGAGCAGAAAACTGCTGTGACTCAGATGAGGTGCTGCATATTCCAAGGTACTGGAGGACTGAGGTCACATTTTCAACAGAGCCTTGTCATTATGAAAGCCAGGATTTCTCCCACTGGCTTAAGTGCAACATTGAGCATACACACAAGGTGTTTAGCTACACTTTCACTTCTTTTGGCCTTGCTTCTGCTACCAGGAGAGTTACAGCTGGTTGACTCTTTCTATAGCTGGATAGTCATTTTTATCATGAGATAATTACTCTGCATGTGTGGCTGGCCTAAATTTATTGTATGATTAACCAGTTCATTGCATAATATATGTAAAGATAATCGGGGCCATAAATGTGACTGTACCTGTATCGCTGTATCATTTACTCTGGCTTCTTGTATAACTCCAGTCCATAGAATTTTCTTGTATTTCTGCTGTAATGAGCCGAGTAATTTGTGTCTGAGAGAAGTATTTCTGCCCAAAAGACATTCAGTCTTAATTTGACTACTTAAAGAGAAACTACCATTTGGTAGTTTGTTTCAACATCTATTCAATCTCAACTTTAAAATGTGTTGCTTGTTTAATGTTTCAGTTTGACTGGCTGTAATTTTCAACCATTCATTTTTTTTAGACTAAGCTAAATGAAGAGGAAATTATGTGAGAGAAAGTGTGAAGCATAGAAGAGAAAGATATTCATGATTAAATGCACATGCAGAGTACAACAGAACTATGGGGGCTAAGTCGTGATCAGACTAGTTAAAGTGGCAAGTTTCCAATATAACCCTCATTTTCACATATAGACATTTCACTCAAACAGTGTAACTTTGGACTTACATTTTCTATTGTTGGCTCCTACATAAAGACAATTTTAAAACTTTTTGAGAAGAATCCTTGTAGCTATCTGTGAATTAGAAGAAAGAAATAATTTTTTTCCCAATAAAAACTAATCAAGATTTTTGTTTTGGTAGGGCTGACCAAAACCAGCTGAATTTTGACATTTAAGAGGCACTTAATCCTTATTTGCAATGCTTTTGTTTCTTAAAATTGGTTGACTATATTAATCTTCATAGTTTTGAAGTGTACAAATTGTAATGCAAATTGCATGAACAATAAAACATTAAAATATAGCTTGACAGACTATCAACAACAGAAGGACTTCCCAAATTGGTTAACAACAAGTCTCAGCCATTCCCTCAGGAAGTAGCTGAGTAAATATACGTCTTTCAGTGAACACTGAAAGCCAACAAACTGGACTTTGACATACCATGTTTGAAAGAGAAGGCCAGCATCAAAGATGCATTCACTAAAGTCCCTTCTCAAGCATGAGGACACAGGTATTAAAGGACTTTCACTTCTGCTCCATTTGAGTTTAGATATTGAAGTGCTAGGTGCCTTTAAAAATAAGGTGAAAAGCATAGATAGAGCAGATAGATGGATACAGAGGATGGATGATCTCATTTCCTGTGCTGGAACACAAAATGAAAATCAGTCTTTATGATCCAAACCGTAAAGGCTTTAAATGTAACAAAGCTATGACAGCTTGAAAATTGCTTGTTGCATGTGTGCACTAGAAGGTTTTGTTTTCTACAGACATGCATGTTTGTAAGAAGCCAGTGTAATGTGCATTGGTTGGTAAAAGGAATATGCTCTTTTCATTAATAGAACAAAAAAAGACATATCAGAATGTGAGTAAAATGTTGTGGGGAGGAGAAGAGAAGGTGGGGCAAACTGGACTGTTTCCATATATTTGAAAACATAGATAAAAAATCTTGTGGTTTTGAGATTTGTTTTGGATTTTTTTCTTTTTTTGCGTACTTCCTGACTTCTTGTATTTGGAATCTCAGCTGAGATTCGCAGGTCTCTCATTCCTTGTTTCTCTTCTGTGATGTTATGGTGGAGCTGAGCTGATTTGTAGTTTCAGGTAATAACCAGTTGAAACTCAGTGATATTGCCTGGTTTTGACCCCAAAGTATTCTGACTCTGAACTTCATGATGAGCTTTTTTATAGTTTCATAGTTTGTAGGGATGGAAGGGACCTGAGCAGATCATCGAGTCCGACCCCCTGCCATGGCAGGAAAGAGTACTGGGGTCAAACGACCCCAGCAAGGTTTATATCTAGCCTCCTCTTAAAGACCCCCAGGGTAGGAGCCAGCACCACTTCTCTTGGAAGTTGGTTCCAGATCCTAGCCGTCCTGACCGTGAAGTAGCGCCTCCTGCTGTCTAATCTGAATTCACCCTCTGCCAGCTTGTGACCATTATTTCTAGTCATTTCTGGTAGTGCTCAGGGGAACAGGGACTCCCCCAATGCCTGCTGGTCCCCTCTGACTAGTTTAGTTTTGTCTGAATCCATAGTTCAAAATAGAATTCAGAGGGTGCAAGATCTTTCTGAACCAAAATCTAAGGAAAAATGGCACCACCAGAACCAGAAGTTTTGCGTATAGCTTTAGCCTATAGACATACAGTCCTGGGATGAAATGTCGGGCCACTGAAGTCACTGATGTTTTTGCCATTCACTTCAGCAGGGCCAGGATTTCACCTCTGGAGATTTAAAATTCACCCATTTTACAGGATGGAACTTGTGTTATTTAGTGTTGCTCCGGCCTTGCAGGGCAGGAAATCTTTTGTAAAATAGAGGTAAAAAATATGTTTTCTTTATTCCAAAGTTGTAATAAGGTTAGATAGCTTTACCAAGATATTATAGTAATGCACTTGAGTGTATTGCCATTAGAGAGTGTAGTCTGAGAAGCAGCAAATACTGTGCAATTTTCGTCTTGCTACTTAGATTAGGAGTGCTGCATTATCTTTGAAACAATGCGGGCAGAAAGTTTCCAAGCCCTCTTCCTTCCATCTGAATATTTAATAAGACATATTGAGTATCAGAAAGCTTGGAGCATCTGTTGAGGTCAAGTTGTTACCTCATTGTTTGGATAGCCAAATAGCAAACAGAATACAGAAACCAACCTGAAAGAAACCCTGACAGTTATGCAGAAGGTGACAAATGGATATAAGGTGAGTCAAGTGTGGTATGTTTGTATTCGGTGCATCAAAACAGCTCCTCAGGGGGGCATTGTATAGAAGCAACAAAGGCAGTCATGAGTAATCGAGTATCCAATCCTAGTACAGTAGAATTTAGGACTTAGCCTATGATTATGATTTGCTGCTTACATAGAATTAAGAGTGTGCTAGGTGACTAGATAGGCAACACAAATGCAAAGACTTGGTCCCTGTCCTGACTATCTCTTGAATAATATGTAAGTGAGAGGAATAAATAGTGGAAAAGATGTAGCAAGGAAGCATGAGAACATGCTGGTATTCCTGTACAGTGGGTGTATGCATTGGTGGTTCTGCTAGAGATATTCATACCCTTGTAACGGTAGATAAACCACCTTCCTTAGGTAGCAGAAAGTGGATTTTTAGACAGAATTTCACTGAGACAAGGTTAATGGCATGAAAAAGCAAATGAGGATGGTGTTCCTCAATATAGGACTTTA
>NW_017729022.1:87671107-87684405 GCF_001723915.1 Gavialis gangeticus
CCTCCCCCCTCTCCCTCCCACCCGCCCCCAGTAGCTTTCTTTACTCTCTGGTTGAAGTATAATGGGAGTTAGGTGCCCAAATTGAAAATCTGACCCATAAAGGATACCAGTATACTTTCCCTAACTGTAGGGCTTGCTTAATTCCATTCTGTCTACTTAATCCCTTCTGCATTTTCAACTCAGGTCTTCTCTTAAGAGCTGTTGTGCATTGTATCTAGTTCATAATAGCCATGAAGTTCTTTCCCAGGCATGGTTGCATTTGTGATAAGTAAAGCAGCCTTTAAAGATGCAATGTGGAAAATACTTTGAGAGACTTTTGCATAAAATATTCTTCATATTACCACTCTCAGTCAAATGTTTAAGACAGTTAATGAAGCCACACTGGTGACTAAAATAAAATAACTAAAGTTAACCTTATGTATGGTGCTTGATACCTGATCGTGGTATCATTCTGTACACACATATGTATTTACTCTATTGAAAACAGTCTATATAATAATAGGGTGGGAGTTAAAATTTCTACCAGTTCAAGGGTTATTACTAGGTGTTCTCTTTAAAGGTTATGGAGAGAGCCCCAGAATAAGCAAGCCCAAATACCATTACGCCTCTCACAGCTAGACTACAACAGAACTAAAGAGAATCTTTCACTGTGCACTGGGTCTTCTGCAGTCAGTTTTTCAGTACATTTGTATCCTAGAGTCTGTTTCTCTTGCAGGAATATAATGGAGATCCCCACCAATTTGTTATTGCTTTCATCTGCTTCCCAGTTTAGACCTAAATTAGTTGTTAGAACCCCTTTAAACTAACTGCAAATGACAAAAGCTTTTTCCCTAGTCTTCCATGGCCTGTTGCTTCTGCTTTGAATTCACCTCCTGCCCCTGCCATGATTCATGGTTGTTCTGCTGACAATTTTCATTTTCTTTGAGGGCTCTTCATACAAAGCAAAAGTTAAAAGCTCATGTGGTGGAGCATGAAAGCGACAACCAAAGCCACTGTGTGCTGATGCCAAAAAAAGTTGCAGAGGAGTGAAACTGCCATTCCAGCTTTGGCAGGCTGTTCAGCTTTACCCATGGCCACAGCTCTGCTGAATCCACATTTTTCCCTCCTTTTTTTTCTTTTTTCTTTTTTTTTTGGAAAGGAAGGTCATGCCTAGGGAAAGGTATCAGACCAGAAGCCATCAGCAATCTCTTGCTTCATAGACTTACAAACCCAGAGGGCTGGATAATTTTACAGCTAACTAAAAATATTGTTGTTGTTGCAAATGCCAAAATATAAAGACAGAATTCATGCTGCAGGGCATAATCAGACCATCTGCAAAGATCTGCATCTGTTTTATTCTACGTACGCAGCCTCCTGTGATGTGCCTACTGGGTGGGGTTGACTTTTTTTCTTATTCATTAAATCTTAGTCATTGTTGGCTGTTTCAACCTCTGTTAGGGTTTTATTTTAAGACCTTCTATCCACAAAGCTAACAGTGTAGGTTTATCATCCTACATGCCTTTCTCCTTGAAGTATTGATGGGGATGCTTATCTCTTGCTTTCACTTCAATCAGAATTAAATTCACTGTAGTAATTTGCTAAGGTAAATGGAAGCACTGGGATTTTTGCCTTATGTTGCCTGTGAGGCTGAGATTTCCTGTGGTCCAGTCCTGACAGGCTCTGGGCTCACACATCTGTTGATGTCAAGTGTTCAATACTCCTTAGCTTAAATTACTCAGAAGAGGTGTTATCTCACATGGGCCTCCTAGCTCTTTTTCACTTCTGAAATAAAGTGGAATAGCTCTAAATTATTAAAGAACAATGTACTTAGCATATATTTATAAAATGTTTCCAAGCTACATCCAGCTTTAATGTGGTTAGATGGACCCCAGCATTGATCTAATTAAATATGAGTGCATCCTAGCAGGATCACAGGATATTATTCTAACAGGATTTCTCTTCAGCTACAGAGCTGGGGTTTTGGCCCCAGCAGTTGCAAAAGTGTACATTGACTAAAGGGTATGTCAAGGGTTGAACAGCTTCAAGATGAGGTCAAACATTCATTTTTCCCCCATGGTCATGTGGCTAAACAGAACGTTGGACAAATTCTTAAAATAGCCTTTTATACTCTTGGATTCAATAGTATCCCTTTAAATCATATATGGGGTAGCCACTGAAGGAGTTACCATTGTTCTACAAGGTAGCATTGGGCTGATGTTGTAACAGTGATGGCCTAGGGAAAATGAGAGGCAAGGGTTTTTGTGGACTAACTACATAGTTGGGAAGCATATAGACAAGCTTTTGGATATAGAGTACAGTACCCAATTATAACCTTGCCTCTTGCACAAGAGGCAAGAATTTTTGTGGGTGATATCTTTTACTGGACCAACTGCATGGTTGTGATAGATGTAGGTATCTTTGGGGTATCACAGTACCCTTTCTCAAGTCTCTCAGAGAGAAGCAGACACAGCAGAACTAAGTTGCAGAACAAAAGCTTTTTGATTGCATATTTCCTGGACCATCATGGCAACATCACTTCAATGCTACCAAAACATTGTTATATGAATCATTCATAACACATACTTTGTCTCTTGTGAATCTGTTTGTCATTGTTTCCACAGTATTACCAAGCAGATAGAATCAATCTCTTTATTAACTTGTCTCAAATGGTATGTTGCAGACTAGCCTACCACAGAACTGATGATGATGATGAAGAAGCCGCAAGAGAACGCCGCCGACGAGCTCGACAGGAAAGGCTGCGGCAAAAGGAAGAGGAAGATGTAGGAGGACAAGGAACAGAGAAACCAGAAGCTAATGCCCAGAACAGGTAAGCTTCAGTTTAAGTGGTTATTCACTAATGCAATTAGTGGAGCTCTGTGTTTAGGGACGGGACGTAATGTTCTAGGTGTTTTTCAATCCTATGTTCCTGAGTTCAGGGAGTAGATCTAGACTATGTTTTGCCTTACTCTAAATAGAACTTTATTCCCATTGGTTTAAAAAAAACCTGTTTCTGGAGTAAGGTGCCACTTATTGGGTGTATCTAAATGAGATGCTTTACTTGGTAAAGAGTCACCATCTACATGTGCACACAGTAACTGTTCAGTAAATTAGTTTACTGTGCAGTTACTATTAGGGGTGTGAAAATGGGCTGTATTTGATTCAGATTCAGCCCGAATTGGGGACAGTGATTTGATTAGCTGATTCAGATTGTCTCCCATTTGATTTGGCCAAATCCAAATCTGAAGATTCGATGCTGATTCAGAGAATCAGCGATTCGGCCATAGACACAGCTTTAAATGTTTTTTCTACATACCTTGATGTACCAGGTGCAGGGTGGGGGAGCCTTGTGTGCTCATCAGCGAACCCAGAAGTGGACCAGAAGTATTTCCAGTCCAATTCTGGGTTCACTGCTGAGCACGCAGAAATACTTGTGGTCCACTTCCGGGTCTGCTGGGGAGCATGCTGCGGGCTGTCCCCCACACACTCCCTGCAAGACCCAGAAGTGGACCGGAAGTGTGTCTGGTCCACTTCCAGGTTTGCTGCCAAGCATGCTGGGGAGCCCCCTGAGCTCTTGTGGGATGTTCCATCTGCTGCAGCATTGCAGCATTCATGAACCGCCTGCTACCTTGAGTTATGTAGAAAAAACATTTAATGTTGTATCTATATCCAAATTGCTGAATCTTTCCAAATCTCTCCAAATCAATTTGGAAGGTTGCGATTTGATTCACAGAGATTAAAGGGCTTCCTGATTCAATTTGGATTCAGATATTTGGCCACTGAATTGGGCTGGATCTCCACCAAATCGAATCAGGGATTGAAGCTTCTTATGGCCCTAGTTACTCTCTGTAAATACAGGTAGTAAACAAACTGTACATTAGCGCATGTGTAGATGCTGACCAGGAGCAAGTTTGCTCCTGGTCAGCACTAACACTAGGGAACCACAGGGGACAGGAAACTCTCTGTTTCCCAGTCCAGCCCAGGTCTGGCCAAAAACTGTCCCACTTCTGGGGTAGGTCCCAGCCAGCCCTGGGCTGCATGGGGATTTCCCTGAGCAGCCTGGGGCTGCATGGAAACTGTCTTTTCTGGGGCAGCTCCCAGTCAGCTCCAAACTGTGTGAAGATTTCCTTACCCACCACAGAGCTGGATGGGAACTGTTCTGCTTCTGAGGCAGGTCCCTGAGTATTTCTTTGCCCAGTCTGGAGCTGCCTGGGACCTGCCCCAGAAAGGACAGTTCTTGCCCAGCCCTGGGCTGCTTGGGGAAATTCTCATGCAGCCTGGACCTGGCTAGGAACTGCCTCAGAAGTGGGATATCTCCAGGCCAGCCCTCAGCTGCATGGGGAGCCCTGCTGGGCATGGGGCTTGTCCCCACATGCAGGGGGCCAAGAGACCTCTGTAGTGGCAGCTGTTTCCCAGCCCCCTGCACATCAGGACACCTCCCAATGTGCCTGGGGCCAGGAAACAGCTGGCACTGCAGCTAGCATAGCTCTCCTGGCCCTGTGCACCCTCCCAGCCCCCGGGGTAGCTCCCAGGGGGAGCCTGGAGCTCCTCCTGGATGCTGCAGCAGTTCAGAGTAGGATTGGGGCAGCCCTGTACTGGGCTAATTCCATTGGCAGCAGATTTGCTCCCTGGGAAGGCTTACTGTACATTAAGACTTTGTAGCATTAATTGCACATGTAGATGTGCCCAGAGTGAAAGTAGTACTAGGCCCACAGTATTGTTGTTGTCTTGAGTGTATCTTTATAAGGAGGTAAAATTCTAAATTAACTAGGTGGGATAAGGTTGGTAGGTCAAATATATATATCAAGTGGAAGGTTGTTTGTATCCATTAGTTACTATGTGTAATTGATGAGCTGTTATGATTGAGCATGAGAGAGTTGGAGAAAAAGTAATATTTCTCATCATAGATATTTACTATTTTCAGTGAAAAGCAAAAGTGGTTAGAAAGGCAGTGAATGTAGAAGAATAAAATGCTTAGAAATTTAAGGGAATGCTGATCCTTTAGGGTTCCAACAGTCTTTGTTTGGAAAGGTCTTCCATGTCTTGTAATGCATTATGTTCCTAGGCCAACTTAGCTTTCTGGTGAACCAGTGTCCTTAAAAATCACAATTTCATTTCACTCCATTTGTGTGCCATTTTGGGGGCAGTGTTGCCAAAAGCCAGTCTTGAAGAGAAACAGTCACCTTTCTCAATATTAGAGGTGGCCTCAATAGAGTAAAAACTGTATATTGGCTAAATAAGTTCCGTGAGAGTTTGGCTGTATGTCAGGAGTCTTTTAATTCATAAGGAAAAGCTCAAAAAAGAATGCATCAAAGCAAACTGGAGAGCTCCATAAAACACATGAAACACTTCCAAATATTTTGTCTCAGTATAGCTTTGTCACGGGTAGGTCTTGTCTTACCAATCTCATCTCCTTCTATGACTGGGTCTCTCGCCACCTGGACACAGGAGATGTGGTAGACATTATATATCTAGACTTCCAAAAGGCTTTTGATCTAGTATCCTACGATATCCTTGTGGGGAAACTGGAAGCTTGTGAGCTCAGCTTCTCAATGGTCCAGTGGGTGGGAAACTGGCTACACGGTAGGACCCAGAGAGTTCTCATGAATGGATCTGTGTCATCCTGGCGTGAAGTAGCTAGTGGTGTCCCTCAGGGGTCCATGCTTGGATTGGTACTTTTCAACATCTTTATCAATGATTTGGATGAGGGAGTGAAAAGCTCACTGGCAAAGTTCGTGAATGATACCAAGTTATGGGGCAGTGTAGTCATGCCAGAAGATAGGTTGCAGATACAGGAGGACTTGGACAGGCTCAAGAATTGGACAGACTGGAACCAGCTTAAGTTTAACACTTCCAGGTGTAAGGTGCTCCATCTGGGAGCAAACAACCCTCAGCATACATACAGGCCTGGTGGTGACAGCTTGACTTGCACTGTGGCCGAAAGGGACCTTTGCATGAATATGAGCCGTCAACGCGAGGCAGTGGTCAGCAGTGCAAACAACACGCTGGCATGCATCAACTGATGCATCTCTTGTAAAGCTAAGGAAGTGATACCCCCGCTGTACTCAACACTAGTGTGATGGTAGTTGGAGTACTATGTTCAGTTGTGGGTGCTGCACTTCAGTAAGGATGTGGAAAAACTTGAGAGGGTCCAGAAAAGAGCTACCCATATGATCAGAGACTTGCAAGGCAAGCCATATGAGGAAAGGCTGAGGGACCTGGGCCTCTTTAGCCTAAAGAAGAGAAGGTTGAGAGGGGTGTTGATGGCGGCTTACTGCTGTATCATAGGTGTGCATCCAGAGCTCGGTGAACAACTGTTCACTAGGGCACCCCTGGGGAAGACCAGGACCAATGGATATAAACTCCTGGAAGGCCACTTCAGGCTTAATACCAAGAAACACTCCACAGTCAGGGTGCCCAGACTGGAATAAACTCCCTCTAGAGGCAGTACAGTCACCTACCCTGGAGGTTTTCAAGAGGAGACTAGATAGTCATCTCGCTGGGGTCACCTAACCCCAGTTGTCTTCCTGCCTAGAGTGGGGGGGCTGGACCCGATGATCTGCAAGGTCCCTTCCAGCCCCTAACAATCTATGAATCTAGAAGCATGCAGTGGGTGTAATGTAACATTTAGCATGAATTCTTAAGGGCAGCTTCTCTTGCAGCTATACCAAAGCTCCACAGCCCAGTCCAGTGCCTATTGAAGTAAATTGAATGAGTTTCATTGATATTAGTGAGTATTGGATTGACTTAGTTCATTAGTCGGATTCCTTAGTCAGGAGCATGGAGGAAAGGAGGGGTATAGATGGCCCTTTGCAAGTCATTACATTACAAAATCCCAAACTCCTGTAAATACAGAAATTTGATAGTTGTCCCTGAAATGTTTGATAAATCTTTAAAGTATCTGACTCTCTTCTGTTTTAGGAACTACATAATATTTTTACTGAAAGCTATTTCTGGAAAGTAACCCAGCAAATACTTTGTTAGAGTGTTTGACTAAGCTTTTGTTTTTGTACAGTGTTGTAGAAGAGGAGACCAAACGCACTACAACAGTTACAGACACACAAATGGGATCAAATGATGATGCTGCCTTCTTGGAGAGATTAGCAAGGAGGGAGGAAAGACGCCAGAAACGTCTCCAGGAGGCCCTAGAGCGTCAAAAGGAGTTTGACCCAACGGTCACAGATGGAGGCTTGTCACTACCAAGCAGCAGAGAGATAAACAATGTGGATGAAGATGAGACCATGGGGAAAGAGGAAAAAATTGAAACACGCCAAGGACGCTACGAGATTGAGGAGACAGAAACCATTACCAAATCATACCAGAGGAACAGCTGGAGGCAAGATGACGAAGAAGAAGAAGTAAAGAAAGAAGAAAAAGATAAGGAGGTGCTGGAGGAGAAACCAAAGGAGATACCCACAGAGGAAAATCAGGTAGAGGTGACAAAAGAAAAGGAAACTATAGGCAAAGAAGATGTGTTAGAAGCAAAAACCTTAGCTGAGAATAATACCAGTGCCCAAATAGAAAGTGAGGAGGCCATAAATATCACTCTTGTTCTTGATTATGAGAAACTTAGGGATGAGGAAAAGCAAAAAGCTGAGGAGGACAAGAAAAGAGCAGAGGAAAAAGAAAGGCTTGAAGCAGCAGAGAGGGAGAGGATAAAGGAGGAGGAGCAAAGAAAAGCTGAGGAAGAAAGAGAGAGAATTCAAGCAGAAGAGAGAAGAGCAGCCCAAGAAAAAGAAAGGATTGAGGCAGAGGAAAGAGCAAAAGCAGAGGAAGAGAAAAGGGCAGCTGAGGAAAGGGAGAGGATCAAGGCAGAGGAGGAGAAGAAGGCAGCTGAGGAAAGGAAAAGGGCAAAGGAGGAGGAGGAGAGGAGGGCAGCTGAGGAAAGGAAAAGGGCAAAGGAGGAGGAAGAGAGGAGGGCAGCTGTGGAAAGGAAGAGGGCAAAGGAGGAGGAAGAGAGGAAGGCAGCTGAGGAAAGGGAGAGGGCTAAGGTAGAAGAGAAGAGGAAAGCAGAAGAAAAGGCTAAGATAGAGGCAGAGAAATTAAAAGCAAAACAAAAGATAGAAGCGAAAAAAATTGAAGACAAAAAAGTACAAGATAAACAGGTAAAAGAGAAGAAAATACAAGAGGAAAAGCCTCAAACAGCCTTCCTAAGGAAACAGGTACAGTAAACATTTTGCACCAAACAAGAGGCCTGTGATTTGTGAGAAATGTAATGCAAGAAAAAAACCACAGGATTGGAATTTGCTCACAGTTTTGTTCCTGCATTTAAACTACTAATGCTCTCTACAATCAGTATTTGATTTCTTTCTTTTTACTAAAACTCCTTGCTTCCACTTATCAATAATGCAATGCATGACACACTTAAATGCTCCGTATGCTGCTTTTGAAACCCTATGAAGGAAAACCTGGCATGTTCAGAATTTTGTGCATTTTGCCACCTTTTTCTTTTGCTTTAAGCAATAGCCTGTGAGGAGTAGAAAAGCAGAGTTTGATGCAAAAGATACATGAGCTATGTGCGAAGAACACTGAATAAGCGTATGTTGTTGATAGAAGCAAGCACAGCTGGGGGCGTTCTCTGCTGGGTTACTCAAGCACAATGCTACATGAGGGAGAAGTGAGCACAAAGGTCCAAGAAGGGGTGTGGGAGCACAGTTCCCTAAATTGGGAAAAGCAAGCACAGCTGCACATGGAGATGTGGGCACAGCAGCACACGATGGAGATGTGGGCACATCTGCACCAGTTGGGTATGTGATCACCGCTTTGGCAAATCAGAGCTGGAAGGGCAGCTGGTAGAATGATATTTTCATCTTAACAAATAAAAAGGGGGAAGAAAAAGAGGTTAAAGTGGAACCTAAAAAGGAAAAGTTACCAGATGAGAAACTTCGACCTCCTTTCAAAAAGGACCAGGTAATTATTGTGCACAAAGATGATGTCATAAGGAAACGTGCTGGAACTTACAATCAGAATGACTCCATAGCAAAAGGATATTTTGTTTAGCAAAGCGTGTGCTTTGTCATTAAGCATGTGCCTAGTCCCATTGAAGTCAACAGGGATGGAACCACTTGTGTGTTTAATGGTGAAGTGTTTGGGTGAGTATTTTGCCTAATATTGACATATTAGGGTGAAATCTTGCTGTATTTTTTAATGTGAGTGCCTCAGTGACTTCAATGAGACTCGCCTAAGTAAATCAGGCAGGCAAGGGTTGGACCCTGTAGATGGACTTTTCAGGACTGTTCCAACTAATTATCCTTCCCTGGTTTCCTCTACTTTTACTATGAACTTTTCTCCTATGACTGAGACCTGCCTTCATAATAATTATGAATACTTCTAGGTCTCTTTGGCCACCTAACTGACCTAACTAATGATTTTCCTTCCCTACCCCCTAAAATAATCTGATACTCAGTGACATATAAACCATGCAGATCCAAGGGGGTTTTTTTTGTTTTAAAGAGAAATCCTACCAAATTTACTGCATTGCATTTCTACTGTAAACACAGGAGGTGGTGCCATGGTGTTTTACTGTATGGTAAGTAAATGAGGTTGAGAATTATTTACTTTTCAGACTTATAATAGGCAAACAGGAATCATTGTTACATTTGTGCAGTGAATGTGCTTTTGGATCAGTCCTATAAGCTGCTGAATGTGTAAACCTCAGTTGGCTTTATTAAGAAAGTTGAGGCTATGTAAGGCCTGCCAGGGTTGCACCCCTTTGGGCTCAAACATACATATCTGGGATAAGTACTGCAGGATGGAGGTAGATGGGATGAGGTGGGATGAACTACCTCTACATCTGTGTACAGCGGTGATGCTCAACCTGCTCAATCTAGTCTGTGGGGCTTGCCATGGGCCTGGAAATGTGGCAGCAGGAGGGCAGTGGCAGTAATAATTGCCTGGCTCTGGAAGCTGCCACAATTAATACTGCCACCACACCCCTGGAGTTAAATTTTTGAATCTGCGGGGAGCCAGATGTTGTAGTCCACATGCCAAGTTGCTCCAGTACACACAGATTCAGAACTGATGTGTGGGATCAGATCTATGAATTTGCTTGTTCATAGCAGTTAAGGAGCAGGCTCAAGATTTCTAGCTGTAGGAGAGTATTTAGGTGAGTTTGGGACAGGCTGCAGCCTACTCTTAGAACTGAAAGCAAATGATACCAATGTGTTTTATGGACATGCAAGTGTCTAATTTTGGAAGCCTCATTTGAAGACTCATTTGTAGGGACCTACAGAAATTGTGATTTTGTGACACCTGGCATTACCCATGAAATTGGCCAATATCAGCAAAATCTGCAAAAAAAAAAAAAAATCCTGGTTCCCCAGAGGGAGCCAACGGTTCTCACAGCACTGTGGCTCAGCCACACAGCCCACTGGGGGCGAGGGGGCTGCAACCATGAAATGGAGCCCAAGATGGCTGCCAGCCCTGCTCCTTGCTGCTGATTGGCAGAGTGGCTGCCTGTCATGTGGCCCTGCCCCTCTTGACCAATCAGTGGTGAGGGGCAGGACTGCATGACAGACAGCCCTCAGAACCAATAAGCAGAGAGGGGTGGGGGCCACTGGGGCCTCTCAGCCAAAGAGAGGTGTTGGGGGGGGGGAGCTGCCAAAACCAGCCCATGAAAATGGCTACTGGCCCCATGATCTCCCCACAAAATTTGTTGTCTGCCTCCTCAAGTTGGATAGACCCCCCCCACTCATTTGAAACTGAAAAGCTACAAAACAGGGCATTTAAAGGGTTAGAAAAATGTTGGTCCTTATGTAAGAAGGGATATTGGTTAAACTAAGATGATTTAGCCTGGCAACAGTGAGAGCAGAAGGAAATCTAATGGCATTTAAGCCAGTGGAGGTTACAATAAAAAATGAAGTCCCTGTTTTTAGATTGTCCCAGAAGCAATTTTTTGTGGGCAGATGAATTTAAAACCAATAAAAGAAACTATTTCTCTGTACAAAAAGGGATCAGTTTCCAGAATTCAGTGCCATACCGTATCATTTAACACTGTAGATACTTTTAAGAGGATGCAGGATTAGTTTAGTACCATTAAACTTTGGAGAGACTTTGGGGTCCTACTAAGTGTGGGCTGCTCTCAGTTCCCATAAAAAAAATACAATCTGAGGGTGCTTTGCTGTTCTTATCTTCTCCCGTTATATGCAAGAATGACTCCTTTGAGACTAAGACTTCTGAAAGGGTTAGGAATTTTTTTTAAAGATTTTTTTGGGTGCTCAATTTAAGACTCATTTTCAAAAAGGCCCTCACTTTTTGAAACTATTCAGTACCTACTGTCTGAAAATCAGGTCCCTTTCAGGTTTCTGGGGTTGTATACTGAAAACTATTAGTCCCTTTGGAAATCTTAATGATCACTTTTTGGCTTAGGACAATATTGGTGTTCACATTACTGCAAGAACAGTCTAGATGTGGACCTTGAGCATCTAACAGTGATGTACAAAATTCAGACAAGCTCATTTTTTATTAAATATTATAAATATATTATCATTAAATATTATTAATTGAAGTTAGGAAGAGGATGTGACCCTAATAAGAACTTGGAAGCATGCTTCTCCTCTATGACACCACGTTTCTGCCTGTATTATACCAGCTTGTGCCCATTGTCAATGAGATCATAATCTGGCTTCTCAGAATTTTGGCTTCAGTCAAATTAGCAACTAGAAGTCCTGCTGCCTCTCTGAACTCTCCCAACACGTTGGGTCTGCAAAATTGGCCTGGAAAGTTCATAAGAACAAATTTTCTCATGACATGAGACTCCTGGTATTTCCTGCTTCTGGTGTGGCTAGACATGCTGCAAAAGTTGCTTTTTCTCATGGTATTTGGGTATTTCTGTGTTCACGGAGATTGGCAACAAAAAACCCTAGACCCAGATAGCTACAGCATTTGAGGCATTCCAAGATCAAACCCCAATCTGGAATCAAATGGTCCCAATCTTTAAGATGTACAGACCCAAAAGTTTGGGGTAGAAGAACTCTAGATTGAAATCTTCCAGATTACCCATTAATTTACAGGCCTGGTCAGAACTAGGAGCTGCAGATGTGTGTGAAATTGTAGATATAATTTAGAACTGAGTTAATCAGATATTTTTAAATTGCTAAACTGTTTATTCCTGTTTTGTTTGTGCCTGGGGTCAAGATATGTGGGAAGAAATGAGCTATCTCTGTGCAGATTATACTACCCACCCAATCTAATTCCATTGAAGTCAGTGGGAGCCCTTCTGTTAATTTCAGCAGGAGCTGAATTGGTCTCTGTTCCTCTGAAACATAAAAGTATTTAAAATGCCTACTTCTCTCACTTACCTGGTGAGAAATTGCTGCTGTGAAAGACTGATCCTGCTTCTATTACAGTCAATCGGAGTTTAATCACTGAAATTAATAGAAGCAGTAATGGGTCCTAAACTGCTGAAATAGATCTCTGATATCATGCTTCATAATCTTTTAATCAGAAATTCAAGTGGTGATGTTTTATCTAGCAAGTGTTTATATACACACTTGGTAAAATGTTAGCCTTCTGAACAGTTATGGATTGGATTCTGCTAATTCTTAAAGTGTGTTATTTAATTCTAACTTTCTTAGCAATTTAAATTAAGTTGTAGAATTTGCTGCCTTCCCCTGTGGGTCTTGCATCTTAGGCAGTTGGAATTATTGTTTGTTTTTTCAATGAGACTTAGAAGGGACTTCATGAAACAGTATGTGGGAAGAAATGTTCTCAAAACCCCATTACAGATGCCGTGACATTTAAAATCCCAGAGCCACCAACAGCCATGGTTTCAAAATCACTTTGACAAGTGGTACAGGAGATTGCTAATGGAGATGGAACCTTTCACTATTAACAATATATCAGGTGTTCAAATCTTTTCCAGATCTGGGAGTGACCCAAAGATACTGCTGTCTGATGGCTGCTTGTTACATTGAATAGAACTGATTGTCTCAGAGCAGTTTCTAGAAGACAGAAGTTCACAACTTCAAAGCTACAACCACTGCCACTGACAATAATGGGCTTATTTGCTGGCTGGCAGTCATAGCATCATGGCCAAAGAATGCATGTTCATGGAAACCAAACTCTCCTCTTACCCATCAAAATAATTCTGCCAGGTCATAAGCAAGACTGCAGTAGAATAGCATAGGGAAAACTTACATTGCTGCTGTCTGTTTTGTGGACTGAGCGATTTTTCTCTGAGTTATATACCCAGATTACATGACTGCCTCCCCCCGCTTTCAGTGCACGCCACATTTCAGCTGTCACGTCATATGTGTTTATACAAATGAACAAACAGCTTTTGATCCTAGTGACAGGCAGAGCTGGTATTGGAGATTCCAGCT
>NW_017729022.1:87689405-87718997 GCF_001723915.1 Gavialis gangeticus
CCTGAGGCCCTGACCACGCAGCTAGGCACGCGCTCTGTCCAAAGCGTGGGCTGTTTCCTGCGTGACATCCAAGCTGCCCTCCCCCCGCTTTCAGTGCACGCCACATTTCAGCTGTCACGTCATATGTGTTTATACAAATGAACAAACAGCTTTTGATCCTAGTGACAGGCAGAGCTGGTATTGGAGATTCCAGCTGTTCAGTCATCTTGTCAGATGCTTTGTAAGGCTCCCTAAGAGGATCCTGCTTTGAAAAGTGGGCGGGGATGCCTTCAGGAAGGGATAATTGTGTCTAGTCCCACTCTAGGTCAGAGTTTATTTTTCTCTTCATTTAGCAGATGGAACGGCAGGAGGATGCAGAGGGGCAGCTTTCTAAATGGTTTTCAAATCAGTTCTTTAAAGAAAATACGTTCTGCCTGCCCAATAGAGCCTTCTGCCGACATAGGAAAATTTTCTCGGGTTAACACTTTTATTTTCTTCCCTGCAATTCAAAACTTATTTGGCTCCTGGTCCAGCTAATTTACTTTGTGGGAATAATTCTGCCCACATAACAGAAGAACTCAAATCAATTGCCATCTCCTGCACTTTTCATCAGCATCCAAGCATGACTCAGCATGCTGGGGTCAGGCCGTGGATGGCCATGGTAAATACTTTTAAGACCAACATTTTCTGGATGGGGATTAGGGAGTGAAACCAATACATTAATTTTTTTGAATCTCAGTCAAATAATATAAAGTGAAGTCCTGGAGGGGGGAAGAGAATTTTTGCCTCAATGTTTTTGGAGAGAACATCTGCTTCTTTCTAGAATTGGAGCTGCACATTGGATAATACCCTCCACTACTAGTCAGTGATTGGTCTGTAACCTAGTATGGGGGCGTTAGAATTGCACACTGGTAAAAAAAACCAAAACACATTTGGCTATGGCCTAATGATCATTGAACTACTTGGCAATGATGCTTGTAGTAGCCAACTAGTAGGCACCTGCTGTGACACTGAAAGCACCCAGTACATCCTGTTAGCCCACATCTGCTGTGCAGGTGACTGTATTGGCTACATCTGGATAGCAAACACTTGCTTTTGCTGAGTTAGTTTAACAATTTATTATGATTATTATTTCTATTGTAGAATCACCTAATAACCCATTGTAGTTACAGCTATATGAACAAACAACAAAGGCATTCCCTCTCTTACAGTGTTCATAGTCTGAGAGTCAGATGATGTGCAACAGGTAAATGAGCTAAAACATGAGGGGCAAGGGGATGGGACAGGATAGCAGTCAAGACAGGTGTCATTTTAATTGGGTTACATAGCAGTAGTAGCATTTTGTGCAGCAGATTTGCATGCAATGCAGGTAACTGCAGCTGTCTTCAGTTGTAAGGTAGATCAGAAGAGGGTGGCTGCAGATAACATTTTAGAACTTTACAGGATGTTTGCTGTAAAAGATTTGAAGATGCATGCTTAGGTGCCCAGCATTCCTAGTTGCCCCTTCACTGCAGGAAACACTCTCCTCTTCAGTTACCCTGAATGTCTAACTGTGAGTCTTTTTCTTCGCTTGTATTCTTTATGGTATCTTCTGAGCAGATAAAAGATGACAAGGCTAATAAAGAAAAAGCACCTAAGGATGAACTTAAGGCTAGCTGGGATCGTAAGAAAGGACTTCCTGAATCGAAGCCACAGAATGGAGAACGTGTCCAGGAACTTACTACCCACAAACTTAAACATACTGAGAATATTTTTGGGTAAGATTCACATGAACACTGGATTTGTTTATATCGGAGTAGAGCTAGTTGTCTTGTTGCCTCTTATGGGTCTCTGTTACAGTACTTTTCAGCTGTGTAGTCCAAGACTTAGGTTTCCAACATCGAACATAAAAATTATGATATTTATTAGTTTTTTTAGAATTGAATTGAGGGTCTCAGGTTGGTTTTTAATAGAATTCTATGCACATTGCTGTAGCAATGAAATGAGATGTGCATAGCTGGGTAATGAATAGAAAAAAGCAAACACCTCACTCTGTCTCTAGGGATCAGCAATTTGTTTTTTAATCTTCTTCCATCATCTGCTAAACTTTTGCTTTCTTAATGAACTTCATATTTTTGTAGTCTGCATTAAGGTAAAGATTGACCTTAGGGCTGAGCTTTTATATCCTTGTCACATGAGCTAAGCCTTTACTGAGAATAACCCATTTCCAGTTACACACCTGCTTTAAATCAGACTCTGTATAAACAATATGAAGCAGTGTCCAGATGGTAACCTTTTTTAAGAGTTTATCTCTTAATTGTTTATTGTAGCAAACCACAAGTTTAATGGCTTTTATATGTAAATAATTATTTTGTAGAAGAAAAACTACTCCTGGTCAAAATGTTTTAAAGAGGCATGTTCAGGAAAATAATGTTGTCTGAGATATCTGCTACACTTGGGAAAGAGGGGGATTCATATGCCATAAAACAGAAGAAAACGAGTTCTCTTCACCTGTCCAGTGTTGGGTCAAATCACAATGAACATGTGAAATGTTTCTAAAACTCTCCTTGTAACTTCTTTGTTTGTTTTATTTCATGTTGAGCATAGGTCTCTGTAGCAACATTTAGTGATAAGATGGGAATCTTTCTTCTATTTCCCTTCTCCCCCAAAATCCACTAATTTTGATGTCTAGCTTTAGTATGTAACCATCTGTGGTGCTAGCGCAGCAGTAGCAGACTCTATATGCTAAGTTTAAATTGCACTGGTAAGAAATAAAACCAGACACACCTGAGGCTAAAGAGAAGCATTATCTATGCCCCTTCTCTCTGTCCTGGTCAACAAGAGGATTTCTGGAAAAACTAATTTTGTGGCTCCCCTTTCCCATTTTCCTGCCACCTGCCCCTTTTCTCAGCTCTTATTCAGGAGTACAGAAATCCTAAGCATGTTGTAATGCATTTTTCACATTGCTCTGTCATGTTTGGCTCTTTCAAACCAGCTTTTTCTCCCCCTGCATGAAGGCTGGCAATTGGCTTCCATTTCTTAGCACCAAACAGGCACTTCTGAAGTTCTTCCTCTGTTCGGTATCTCAGTACTGATTTCTTGATGTTGACAGCAGGGGGCTGAGATCCCCAGAATCTGCTGAAAGCAAAGAGCCTGAGAGGAAAAAAAGTATGAGGGGCAAGATAATTATTGTGCCAATTATTGTGTCCTACTAGAGAATATGCATAAACAGCAAGGAAAATCCTACATATAGCCTGTTAATAAAAGAAGTTAGAAAGAGTAGCTTTTGGATGTACATGATTAGGAGCTTAAAAACCTCTTCTCAGTAAGAAAGACGTACTATCTGTTTTTCAGCTAAAGTATTCACCCCACTTTGCATGGAGTCAGAAAAAAATGAGACTGTTATACACCCTTAGTTTTATAGCACTGCAAGGTTGGAATAACTCTATTAATTTCAGTGAAGTTACTTTATTTGCACAGATGTCACAGAGGACAGAAACTGATCCTTAGTAACTTCTTACGTTACTGACATAAAATAGATCAGTTACTGGTTAAGAGACTTGGTAAACAGTTACTATTTTCAGTGCTACATTTAATAATACTGTCAAACCAAACTTTTATTTTAGGGATTATTTGAGGAAACTTCCACACTCTCCAAAGTGTGGGGTGTGTCCCCCTAGTTTGTGTGTAAAAGGTTTCTAGGGGAGGCTGTGTATGAATTGTAGTGGCAATCAGCAGTGCTCCCCTACTTTAGCCACTCTTGTTGCCTGCCCCCTGCTCCCATTCAGTCATTGCCACTGATTGTCTCTGGCAAAGGGAATCAACAGCAATTGGCAGTAAAGGAGTTTGGTGGTGGTGGCTAAAGTAAGAGTAGTGGGAATGCCGACTTTACTGTGCTGGGCATAAACCCACAAGGTTTGGGAAGTACTGAATGACTTGATATATCTTGATTAGACCACATATCTGTCAAAGTCAATATAGGCTGACTGCCATGACTGCTTAGAGAATGAGAAACAGCAAAATAACTGGGACTTCTCTCCCTGACTGGGGCTAGAGGAACAAACCAAGACTAAAGGCTAGATCCTGTATCAACCTCTAAGTTTCCTGCATGGTGATGTCACAATGACTAAAAAGTAGATGTCTTGTCCCAGGAGGATCCAGATCACTCAGGTCAGGTGTCTAGGCTTCTTATGGAGTGAATGGGGAGATCTAGATACCACACAAGGTCCAGGTCATCCATCCAGTCATTTGGCCTTATTAGCCTACAGGTAGCTAATAAGTATGCTAAGCAGGGGGGTGTGGCTGAACTCTCCTTTTCGAGCTTAAGCAATTTGATTTAGGGATGCAAGGAAGCACTAGGTTACTCAAGGAGGAGGTGTATGATTCAGAACAGTCTATCTGACAGCAGCGCTGAGTTCAGTGTGAAGCACAGCCTCTCCCTTGTTCCTTCTTGAGCTGGTGATGGTAGTGCCCACCTTTTGCCTTGCAGTCTAGTGATAAGAGCACTTGCCCAGGAAGACAAAGACCTGACTTCTAGGTTTATCCCACCCAGGAGGAATAGAAACACAAGAGATGGGGATTGTGTGTTTTTTATTTTTTTCTCTGTTCTTCAGGCATTAAAAAGTGCTAGATTTTAAATGCTCTATTAATGAAACCACGGGGTTGCACAATTTAATGTCACAAGAGTGGGATTCAGATACATTTCCCAGTTGCCAGGAGAGTGTCCTGAATACCTGTTTTAACAGTTGCCTTGCAGGAATTTATGGTCCTGGTTAAAATGGATTTTTTTACTACTAAGTAGATACATTATAAAATAAGTGCCAGGTCACGCACTAGTCTAAGCAATGGTGCTTATCCCTGTTGGCCATCTGTACTAAGAGCTTGTAGGATCAGACTCTAAAAGATTGAATTTAAAAGGAAAATAAAATAAATGGCTGTTTTTATTTCAAATGAAGGGTCTGGTGCTGAAGTGGGTCAGCGGTCTGCTGGATTATGTTGGGGGAACCCAAATATGTAGTAATAAAAGGCTTGTTATAGAGCTGAAATGGTGAAAGTTAAGATGCTCCTAGCAGTATTAACTCTATTAAAGGTTCATGTTCAATGTTTCATCATATGTTAACAATACAATTTGCAAGTGATGCAGTGTAGTCTGATAGCACAAAATTCCATTGAAGTTAATGGGGGACTGTATAGGTACATGGATTTGCCTGAAGGGATTCTAATCCAAGATTGGATTGAGTCCATGGCAGCTCCTGTGAATTTATTAGGTCTTTATGTAGCTGCTTGAGTCTCCAAGTGTGAAGAATGCCTTGCAGAACTGAGGCCCTTTTCATTAAGCCACATGTTGAGACAGTATTTATAATGCTTATTTGTTGTTATCTCTGTAATGTCGCTGCTTACTTAATATTGCTGTGGGAAACACTGATGTTTGTGCTTTTGGCTCTTGTGTGTTCAGTTTTGCAACCCTGTGGTTTCATTAATGGAGTATTTAGAATCTGTATCTTCTTAGAGCCTGAAGGACAGGGAAGAAATAAAAGCCAAATACATGCCCCTTTCCCATCTCTTGTAAGTAGCATGGTGAAACTGTCAAGTATGTGTCTCTCTGTCAGTAGTAGTGAAGACACACTTCCAGGAGCAAGTATTTAGCAAAGTACTGATGTGAGAAATGTATAACTAGATGGAGCTGTTTAACACTCTGGGGAAAAATGTATTCATATTGCTCACAAGAAATGGGCATTTTTTAAAATGTCCTTAAATTTCTCTGCATTAAAGCTGGTTGTGAATAATCTTTCTCTCAGGGGTGGGGAGGCAAAGCATTTAAGAAAAAAAAATCTGTAAACCCATTTAAAAAAGTCAAAATTCCCAGGAAATTTCAAAGAAAGTTTACATACATATGTCGGCCAGCCTAGAGTCCAAGACAATAATGCCTTAAATTAGTGAGGTATCTTTTACTGAAATATGGTGGAACAGCAAGAACTGTATTTGTCATTACTATGCTGGAATCAAATGGCCTTTTCTTTTTTATGATATTTGCCAAATGCGTGTATTATCTGTTATCTTATATGTTATATGTTGTTATAATGGCACTCACCTTAGACAGCAAAGGCTTATGCATATCTTAAAATACTGTGTTCCGTACAATGCATTGCTGCTGTGTTTTTCTTTTGTATGTGCACGTCCTATTTAGAAAAATTTAGAGACAAATAACTCATTGCCTTTCCTTGGATTCCTGAATCATTTTCTTCATATATGCTTTTAGAAGCTAACTCCCGAAGTACGGCTCCCCAGTTATAGAATACATATACACAAACACAGCGGCTTATATACTTTGAAGGTGGTGATGAAATAAAATAGATCTCAAACAAAGAAAGCACAGCGGATATGAATATTTCCAAAATAAAGACCAAGTTATTTCCAAGAAAGAGGTGAAATGTATGTGTCTTAGTTTAAAGGTAGCACGATGCATCCCCAAGCATGCAGGACACTTTCTCCCTTCCCTTTCACTCTTGTCAGTGGAAGGCAGATGAGTGCATCTAAATACTTCAGCATACCTGATAAACCTATCAAGTTAGTACAGAGTTTATGAGGAACACATGATCTTGTAAGGAGGAACTTTTGCGTGTCAAGTTCTTATGACAATAGGTAATTCTAGCCAGGAAAGAAAAACCTGTGGCATACTCACCTGTGCCTGTCTCTTCCTCAGCCGCTCCAACCTGAAAGCAACTGCAGATGCTGAAGAAGCCAAGCCAGCATCTCAGCTTGAAGCTGGCAAAAGATTAGAGGAGCTGCGTCGTCGCCGAGGGGAAAATGAGAGTGAAGAGTTTGAGAAGCTGAAGGAAAAGCAACAGGAGGCAGCCATGGAGCTGGAGGAACTGAAGAAAAAGCGTGAGGAGCGCCGGAAGGTCCTTGAGGAGGAGGAGCAGAGGAGGAAACAGGAAGAGGCTGAGAGAAAAGCCAGAGAAGAGGTAATGGCATAATAGCACAAAGGGATGTCCAGCACCAGACCTTGGGACTCCCTTACTGATGCTGAAAGTAACTCAGTTCCATTCGTCTTTAATTAAATATCAGTAACAGAAGTGAGGTATACTCTTGGATAGTAAATCAATGGGGATGAGAAGCAAGGAAGTAGCTAAGGAAAAGCAGTGTGAAAGTGAGGGAGCTCTCAGCCCCCACTCCCCACATGCGATCATGGAGCAGGGGCTAGGAGTTTGGGAACAGGCTGAGAGTTTGCTCCTAGCCCCAGCTCTGCTCAAGTAATCCCCACCCAGCCAGGAGCTTACTGCTAGTTGCCCCACCAGCAGATTGGTGTAGAGGGCTGGGACCTGCCCCTCCCCACTTTCCAAGTCCCCTGCCCTCGATTGAGGGGTGGAGAACTCCCTGCTGCTGCGGCAGGGGGACATTGTTCTTACCCAGGCTCCAGTGGTGTAGCCCACGCCAGCAGCAGGCAGCTCCTGGGGACAGGGAGCAATCTGACAGCCCCTGCTAGGTGACAGCTGCCTCCTGGCCCTGTGCTTCCTGCCAGCACCTGGGCTAGCACCCAGGGGGAGCCTAGAGTTCTCCCTGGATGCTGGAGGGGGCTGGTGAAGGGCAAGAGGGGGCGGGAGCAGACTGCTGCCAGGAGCAGCAACTGTGCTTTTGCATCCACGCATGCGTAGGTGCATGCCTGAGGTGGGTTTACTTTAGGATAAATTACTCTAGAGTAAACCCACTCTGCAGCATTTGCACATGTAGATGCACCCAAGGTCTACCAGATTGGCAGGGCTAAAACTTGACTTTTATTCCTAACTCTGGGGTTGCTGATGAGACTGTGACAAGTCACATGACCTCTCTGTGCTATTTCTTCCTTTACCACATCTGGTCTGTGTAGTTTACTTGGACTGCAAGCTTCTTGTCAGAAGGACTGTCTCTTACTTATGTGTCAATAGAGGGCCTAGCACAGTGGGCATAGCTTTCAGGCAGACTAACTGAACTAATCGCAGACTGATTCTGGAACTTTTAACCTCAGACCTTGCATCTGATATTATGCCATGTTATCACATTCATGAACCAGTAAAATCTGGATCTAATCTCTAAAATGGGGTAGGACCAGTGGGTGAAATGCCAACTTCATTGAGGTCGATGGCAAGACTCTAATCTAATAATTGGGACAAAGATTTTTATCTGTGGTTGTCTTGAATTTCCTATGATCAGTGTATTAAAAAACAAACAAACAAACAAAACCTTCAGGTGTGGTGCTGCGGGAACACAGGTCTTTGTTTATTTGGGAAGTCTTTTTCTGGCATGTGATAGCTCAAACTACTAGAATCCTGCTCCTCTGTGTATGCAAGTGTCTGGAAAATGGCAAAGCAGATGTTTGTTTGCTGAGGGTGGGATTAAATCCTGGGGTTACGCTGGGCTGGATTTCATTAGAAAGAGATTCTTGCTGAATTTAATATTAAATACCAAAATGCATCTGTTTTTCTCTGTTTCCCCTGGCAAGTGAGTCTTTTTAAACAGGATGTTCAGATCTCTGGCATGTAAATTAGAGATGTAAACCATACAGAAAATAAACTTTGATTTTGGGGGCTAACAATAACAGTACTTAGTGCTTGGAAGGAGCAGCTTGCTCCTGCAATGTGTTGAGCTCCCAACTGGTCCACTGAAGAACTCCATAAGTTAAGAGTACTCAGCTTGTTGCAGTAGTACGGCATATCCTGGTTCAGAGAACTAAGAAGAACTGCCCTGCTTGTAGTTCAGTTGACAACCTTCAAAATATCCCTTTGTAGCCTGGGTGTACCTGGGTTTGTACTTCCCTCTCCAATTGAGGGAATTATTGGCAGGGCAGTGTGCTGTAGAGGGACACAACACCCCAGCAGCTGCCTCTGTCCCTTATAGAGTCAGGTCCAATCAATCAATTACTTAACTATATACAGATTTATTATTACAACAAAACCATTAAAGGATAAGGACATAGATTATATATATATGTACATATTTACAAAACAACAAACCCTATTTTATATTTATATATATATATATACACACACACACACACACACACACGCACGCAAATATATACACACCCAGTTATCATTTAAAATATTGATGAACAATAGAACAAACCAGACCAAAGGATATTGATTGGGCAACCTTATAACTCTATTCATATACAAACTATTACTTCAAATTATTCCCATAAACTGTAAGGCACAGTCCACAAATATAATCAGCAGTCCTTAGACTCCCTGGGTGCCCTCCAGTGCAGGGGCCCCACTCCCAAGGTACCACTACAGGAAAGGAGATGGGGGGAAAGAAAAAGGAGAGGAAGACCTCAAAGACTCCTAAACTCCCCCGCTATCACCAAGGAGCAGCCCACGCAGTGCCCCTTTGCAACCCTTGGGTTGAGCTGGGGGGGGCCCTCCCCTGTGGAGGCCCTCTCTCCGAGGTAACTTACTACTCCACAGTCCCAGAGTGCTGCCTCTTGTTCTTCAGGTCAAGCTCTGTTCCCCACTGGGTTTTCCTGCCACCTGACTCTGCTGCTGCCATCCTGGCATAGGGCCACATACACCATTGTGTGTAGTGAGTGCTTCGCCTTGTGCTAGGGGTTGGAGGCCTGGACAGCCTTGTGTAGCACTGGGGCTTGGCCCTGTTCCCGGACCCTCTGGGCAGCATAGTCTGCACTGAGCTGCTGCCCCGTGTCAGCAGTTGGAGACCCGAGCCGCCTCAAGCGGCTCCCAGGGTCTCTCATCCTCTGTTCAGCACTTCCTGCACCAAGCTCCCAGCCTCGTTCCGAGAATTGAGGACTGGAGCCGCCCCAGGGGCTCCAAAGATCCTGCTCCATGCACCAGCTTGTGCACCGTGTCTCTGGCCGCACGCCAGAGGTTGCAGACCTGAGCTGCCTCACGCAGCTCCCAGGGTCTGGACGCCATGCACCATGCTGCGCACTGAGAGCCTAACCACTGGAGCCGTCCCCCGCTCCCTGCTGATAGAAGCCTCCAGGGGCTCTTCCTGGGCTGCTGCTTCACCTTGCTGAGCAGCTCTCCTCAGCTCTTCTAAGCCCCACTCTGTACTCTTCTCTGTCCCTAACGCCTCTCCCCCGGGCTGGGCACGCAACCCCTTTTATACACTCCAGGGCTCCGCCCCTGAAGTCTTCCGGACCTGACAGTTTGCAGTCTTCAATCAGGTCCGGGGGAGCTCTCTTCCCCCCCACTTCAGGAAAGGGGCGTGATGTTATTTCTCTTGCTGCCTCCTGATTGGTGGATGAGCTCCACCAATCAAAACAGTAGGATCTCAGGCCTGGGACTCAACCCAAGCTCTGAAAGATAAGCCTGTTACACCTACAAAAGAATAACCCTGTTATTCATTCATAGTGGTTTTCATCTTCAGATTACTAGGCATACATAAGTCTTCCTTACACATATAAGGTAGATACCTATTAACCTTTGTGCTATGGTTCCAAGTCAATGAATCTTAGAGGGGGAGAAATGAGGCTGCAGAATGAATCTGTTTTGAGAGTTTGCTGGGACTGAGTGGTGCTGGTTCGGGGCCTGTTCTTAGGCAACTTGGAAGTGGTTCCTGTCCCTTTTCTTTTCTGGGCAAAGGGTCAGATTGATTTAGTGTCTTGAAAACATCAATATTGTGACTCAGAGTCACATTAAATGTGGTTTTAATTAGCATTTTTAACCCATGTGTAATAGTTTTAAAACAACATTCAGCTTCTTAAATCCCAGTCTTTCATGAGATAGCATTTTTTAAAATGTTGCTGTCTCAGTAAACACAGGACCACAGCAGCATATTTAGTTATGCAAGCAAGGCCTTTGTGGGAATAAATGAATGCAGCATAGATTAACCCTGTCTCCCTACAGACACACTTGATACTGTGGTAGATTAGTGCATTACATGCGCATAAATAAATTACTAGAACTGAAATAGGTCACAGACATAGGGGGTCTATTTTTTGTAAATCCTGTAACTGTCTTTGGGGAATTTAAGGTGTTGAGGATGACACTATGGTATCTTGAAGAAAACAAATGACCAACAGTTTATGTATACCATTTTAGGAGGAGAAGAGGAGGCTGAAAGAAGAGATTGAGAGGAGAAGGGCTGAAGCTGCTGAGAAACGTCAGAAGATGCCTGAAGATGGCTTGTCAGAGGACAAAAAGCCATTTAAGTGTTTCAGTCCCAAAGGCTCATCTCTCAAGGTAACATCAGCATTAAGTCCTACATTATAAGTAAATAAAAAGGGGGAATTGTGATAAAAATTGTGTATATGAATACCCCTAACTTTTAAGGTAACTCATAATCTCACTCAGGATCCTGATCTGAATTTTGCAAATGGGCCTTAACAAAAAACAGATGATTGAAATACAGGGCCAGATTTTGCAATTTCAGCTCATCTCTGGAAAAATAGTTAAGCTCTGTCTGAATATTATCTAGAGTATGAATTAGGCATCATCCAAGAAAGAAGCCTTTCTATAACTTTTGGAGAAAATAGCTGTGAAAAATGTTAGTGTTCAAAATGATAAACTGATACGGTTAGTTAACATATATGTCAGTAATGTTGTTTTTTTTATAGAAGGAAGTGGGAGAAGGATTGGAAATGGACTTTTCTTCCGTCCAAATTTTGATCTTTTTTCCCCTTAGCATTTGTGGTGAACATATGGCCACAGGGAACTCATCATTTACATTCAGATTAAATGTATTCCCCCCTGGGTGAAACTGGCCACATCTACATGAGATGCTGACTGCACAGTCATTTAGTACTTGCATAACTAAGTATTAAATGACTCCACAATGCATCTCTGCTCAGTAGCATCTTGGCATGGTTGCCAGGGTGAGACTTACTGCTGTAGCTCTTTACTACTGTGCAGTAGCATCACATCATGGTTCGTACCCAGAGACACTACTGCGCAATAGTAACAAGCTACTGTGCAGTAAGCATCTCATGTAGACATGGACACTGTATCCCCATACAGGGCACGTCTACATGAGATGTTTACTGTGGAGCTGCCTAATTAGCTTTACATGTGCTATTAGGCTGCAGTAATCTAATTAGCTCTGCTGTAGGATAGTACTGCCAGATACAAGAATTATCCTGTGGTGGAGTTATTCACTCTGCTGCAATGCATGTATAGATGCTGACAGAGCTGTTTGGGACATGAGAGTACTTCAGTGCAGGACCTTCCTGCTCGCTATCCCCACATTGAAGTACTCGTGCCCTAACCAGGCTCTCTGCAGCACATTGAGCTAGGTGCAGCCCTGTCCTGGCAGGCTGACCCCTGGGGCCCTCTGCCAGCTGGGGCTGCTCTGCCCCGCTCAGATTACCGTGGTCCTGACTGTACATGCATATGGCACACCTGGGAGAAATAAACTCCAGCGCAAACTTCACCAGATTTTATTCATGCACAGTAAAGGCATGTGTAGACATGCCTACAGAGATTATAGCATAAATTTATCCCCTTTTAAAGCTTCAGCTACAAGTTATTGTGCTTGCTAGTGTTTCCTTTATATGGCAAGGAAGATTAACTTTCTCTGCTACAAGTAATGTTGAGGTGATCTTGTTGCTGTGATGGTCCAGGAAATACACAAGAGGCAAGAATTCTTTAGGGTGATACCTTTGATTGGACCAACTGCATGGTTGGGATAGACATAGGCAATCTTCTGGGTGTCACAGTACCTTTCCTTAAGCTTGTGAGAGAAAAGGAGACAGCAGAGTTAAGTAGCAGATAGAACCTCTTTTCTCTACTTCAGGAATTTCTGGTTGGCTTGTTGTGGCTGGGATTATCCAGGAAGTTTAACGAGATTATTACAGCAGCTCATTTTGGCTTTAAAATCTGTGGGTGACATCTTGACCCCACTAACATCAATGGGGATTTTGTCAGTTGGGGTCTGGGTTTTATCTGATGAATTCAGGCTTTATTAGAAGGTTAAGTTGGTGTTTTATAGCTGAGAAAGGAACTACTTGGACCATGAACTTAATATTCAGAAGTCCTTTTAAAATCAATAATAGTTTTGCTCACAGAATCCCAACTTCCCTGCTGATCTGCACATTTGGTTCATCTACATCGATTTGGATCCAACTCTAAGTTATGACATGAAACCCAATGACCGGTAGGATGTGACTGAGCTTTGTTTTGACTTTTCAGGTGTATCTAAATCTGGAACTTGAGAACAGAGCATAAACCCCTGGAAATTAAGAATGTCAGGCTTCACAATTTTCATTGCTTAGCTCAAATCAAGCTTAATGATTGAGTTAGAGACTTTTCAGTAACTACACCACCAAAAGCATCATTCCAGGTTTCCAGCTGCTAGAAATCAGGACCACTGTGCAAATTCTTCCTTATATGAGCTGTTTCTTCCCCTCTTTTATATGCATTAGGATGTCTTTTTTAAAATGTATTTCATATGCCTAGCTGATGAATGACATGACTGTTTTTTTATCTTTCCTCAATGTGAGGATTGAAAAATGTTGAGTTTTCCAGGGGTAAAGGAAGAGGGGATATTTTTTAATCACCATTTTGGATCTTCACAAAATGGCTTTGGTAAAAATTATAGTTTCTTTAAAAAAGAGAAACGTAGATCTTAAATTTTCCATCAAGTTCTGTGTGCTCAGTTATGGGGGGTACTGGAATAAAGTTGGGAGGCAGGGGGCTCAAAGCTTCAGCGGTATGGAGTGGAGTGGGGTCAGGAGTTCCCTTCTCAATCCTGCAACCCCCTCTCTATGGGAGATGCTGCTGCTGGGAGGAGAGGTGTCAGATGTTGCTTCCAAGAGCCAAGTTAACCATTCCCTAGCCCTGCAGCTATTGCCAAATTAAGGGTTTGGGACCATTGTTTGCCACATGAAACTACAACAGTTTCAAGGCAAGGGGAGGGTTAACTTGACTGGTGGAGGTGATGCCTCCCTTCACAGTTGTGTCCTGCTTCTGTTTTGTTCCACATGGTAGGAACCTCAACCCCCTCCCATGGCTTCGTTTCAGCACCTCAGGGCACAAACCCTATCAGGTATGAGTCTGCTGCCTTGGGAGCAAGCTGTACCAGCTATGGCTCTGCTGCATTTATGCATTGGTAGAGTAGTCTAGAAACCAAGACTGAGCAACATAGTTTAGAGGTCAAGTATAACATGGAATCTAGCTTTGTCTGTTAGGTTGTCCATGGGTAAGAAATATGTATGAAGGCCAGAAGGGACCATTGTGATGATCTCTGATTTTTGAGCAGACTCCAGAAATCACCCAACAATTTATGTTGTTAATGTAACAGTTAAATAAAAACATATTGCTGAAGCCTAAGATCTCTCTGCTTTAGTAATACAGCAGAGAGTTTTGAGGCTGCTATCACTGCCTGAACAGAGGAAAGTAGGGGGCCTGGAAGCAACTGGGTGCTTAGTTGCAGAGGAGAGAGGATATGGTGGATCCAGGATTTGAAGGGGATGATTATGACACTGGGGAAGCTAAACTGGGTGTAGAATGGAATCCCTCAGATGAGAACATGAGGGTTGAGTTCTTTCCTATGTGACAATAAGGAATAAAAATGTAAAGAGAATGAATGCCAGATTCCTTGCTGGCACAGGGACAGAGGAGAGGCAGCTTGTTCCTTCCCCTGCTCATCGCTGCTGGGACTGGTACAGACCCTTTAGACTATTGTAACAGTGCAGGATCACTACTGTACTTGCCTTCTTCCTTTGGGAACCTCTTACTGGGGTGGGTAGAACAAGTTTTGTTGCTCCACCTGGGAACAGAGTCTCTTGGGGACCTTTTCAAGTTGTACACAGCACAAATGGATACAGGAGTGCACAGCCCTTCCACAATGGACAAGTCCATTCAGGAATGTTATTGGGGTGAAAACCATACATGCTGTTATTGACCTGTGTCTCCCTCATTTGTCCTTTCCCCAAGTTGATTAAGAGAAGCCAGAAGATTTAAAAAATGAAGTCTCCTTTGGGTGTAGTGAGCCCCACCCCCATAGTCTGAGTCTGCAGTTGGACAGGAAAACAAAACCAGGGTGGAGCTGAAATGGGAAGAACTCCAACCTGCTGGCTGAGTGTGGGCGGGAGCTATGACAGAGCTGTAGTCTTGGAGGTTCTCCAACTCCTTGCTGCAGAAGTCTTATAGGGGAATAAAGGGATTGTGTGGCAGCCATCTCTGAAATGCCAGGCTAACTGCAGAGCTGGCAGCTGTGACCTAACAGGACTTGAGACGTGTAGTAAAAAAAGGAAAAAAGGAAGATATCTTTCTTTATTTCATTGCTTATTTAGGCAAGAGCTGAGAATTAGAGCATTGACTGGGAAGAATTTGACCCCATACAAGTTACTGATTTATAAGAGATATTCTCCCTTCCTTCTCTCTTCTCTCTGCTAGTGTTACTGGATCATAAGATTACATTTTAAAGAACAGTATTTTTAAAGAACCTCTTCTCTAGGTTTAGTTCCCTCCCTATTATTTCCCTCTTGAACAGATGGCCCAAATTCAGCCCTCATCAAAGGGACCCAGATTACCTGAGGAGTGAATTGGGCCTATGTGCAGAAATGGTTCTGATGACAACAGAAAGCAAAAGAAGTGTTTAGTGGGGCCACAGTGGAGGCTGGTGCTCAAGGAGACTAATGGCAGAGCTCTTTCCTCCTGGGAGCCAGAACCCAAAGTGTTTTTTCACTCGGTTCCTACAGCTGGCTGCCATGCATTAGCTACATGCAATATTGGATAGGTCTTTGATTTGCTGCTTTTCCTGGAACAGCTCCAGTTGTCAGTTGGAAAGTGGTGTTTTGATAGTATTCAGTATGCCATTTAAAATTCTCAAGAGCCATTTTAACAAACAAGCCATAGCTGGAATATTCAGTCAGGATCTTTTCCTCAGTAGTGTGTAAATGCTTTGGGTCAAATCCTCTGTTAACTCCTTCCCCATACCAACCTACTCATGTCATTTGTGATTGTATGGCTAGAAGCAAAGGTCTTAAATTATATCTTTAGCCTTGTCAATATGTTTAGCAACGTCTTGCACAACTTCTACAGAAGATTGTCATGTAGATCGCTGAGCCTGTATAAACAGGATGGCTTCAAGGAGGAGAAATGCATAAACACGATTGTGCCTTAGTCCTAGAAAACTCCTCCTCTAGCTTAATTAAAATATATGTGTTCTTGCATTTGCATGCTTAACCTCTGTTAATTAAGAGCCTCATCCCACATAATGCTTTTGCATGTGCATGACTTAGGTGAGAATTCCCATGAGCGGAGTTATGCATGTACATAGGCACTAGCAGACCAGGACCTTAGTATCTGACTGTTACTTTAATATCAAGCACCTATGAAGCAACAGTAGGCCTCTGATTATACTGATTCATGAAGATTATCCTTAAATTCAACTGATGGGGACTGATTTTCTTGAGCTACTGGGTGTTATTTCTACCCCATGTGCACAGACTGATGCATTTGCCTTCATGATGCCCCTGCTACCTTTTCTGCCTTACGTAGTCTGGGAGATATTCTTTGTTAACAAAATAAGGGTCATAGGCCTCATAAAAGGATTAAGGCCCCCAGGGGTGGCCATGATGCCCCCTGGTTGCGACATGGCTCTTGTCCCTGGGTACCCTCCCTTTTCTCTCACCTGCCATGCCTTGATGTACTTAGTTGATTTGTAAAAAGACAGGCTGCCCTGGGTCCTAGAGAACCCTCATCCATCCTTTGACCAGCAGGTCCCTCCCAGATCCCACTAGTCCCAGTCCTGCCTCTCAAGCGCTCAGTGGACTCTCCTGGCCCGTCCATGCCCCCAGGGCACCTGTTGCTTTAAGGGCTATTTGTGGTCTCCTTCCAGCCCTATAGCTACACCCATGTCTCATGGATGTTACTGATTATAACAGCAGGCCTCCAAGCCTTTGTTGGGGCTTCAGCCTTTCTGACTTTGGCCCTTTTTCTCTGGCTGGGCACCTCTCAGCCACAGCTTCTGGGCTGTAGCCCTTTCTGGCCTCTTGGGCAGCAAGGGCACTGCTACAGCAGCCAGAACAGCAGGCTAGCTGTGAAGCATAGAAGGAAACCCCTGTGGGTGGCTGGAGCTGAAGTGCTTTTGCCTCTCTCAGGCACTGGGCACCTGGCTCTGATTTCATCCATCTCCAGCTATGGCCTTAGCCCTCTCAGCTCCAGGCCTTCTCTGGTTCATGACCTGCCCTGGCAGGACTCTAAACCTTGGTGTGCCCGTCGGGCACTGCAGTGTGGTCTCCTCATTCACCCCTTACAGCTATGCTCAGTCCACTGGGTAATACTTCCCTGGAAGCAATAAGCTCCTCACTTGCGGTTCCTAAGGCAGCTGAGGTATCAGTGAGTTGCTCTTCTGCAGCCATCCTGCTCATGAGCTCCTTTTCCTACTGCCTGCAGGCCCATACTGCCCGCTTGGTCTCAGGCACTGGTCTTATGTGTGTCTAAAGCCCCACCCCTTCCAGTCAGGTGGCCACCCACAGGAGTTTCCTTCTAGGCTTGATGGCTGGACCTCAGCACTGCTGTAGCAGTGCTCTTGCTGCCTAAGCAGATCTCTGCCCAACTGTCTTTTTACTGGGCTGCTAGCCCTGCAATAGCCTATGGATCCTTGGTTGCCTGCTCCCCTGCAGCTAGCGCATAATGGGCACCTGGGGACCTCCCTGCTGATGCTTTTCCCTTAAAATAATGGGAGCTTGTGACTCCCTGTTACAGGCCTTTACAAAGATATTGCAGCAAAGCGATTATGTTTAATACTGGTCAGAGCTTCAGGAAATCCTTCAAGTGTTTGCCATTCATGTTAACCGTCTTGCTTTTCCTATTTGTTTTACAGATCTATTTTGTAATATTGTTTACCGTATGTGCCTCACGTTCCTAATTCTATGCATGACGAGTGCTAAGTGTGTGGTAGATAGAGTGGCTTAGTTCTCTGCATGTTGCCATACTGCATTTGGACCAAATGGATTAATTGCTCTTTAATGCATGCAAAAATTTTTTTTTTTAAATTGAGGGCTCTCCTGGGATAGGGCTCCAGGTCAAATCTTCATGTGAGAGCAGGGAAAATTCAACAACCATTAGCTGTTACAGTATCCTATTCTGGAGGATAGAAAACTATGCCCTGTCCTAAGGATTCCAATTCTGTTCCTGCCTTTTTTTCCATTTATCTTTTTTCCTTCTCAGGAACCCCACCTACCACCCTCCCTCACCCCTGATGCCCTTTCAAGTGCAGAAAGAGCTCCTAAGAATCATGCTCTACTTTTAGCATTTGCCCCAAACAGCAATTGTCCTTCCCTATCCCTCAAATCCTCAGCTGCAGCTGTGTGCCTGTTTGAGTGAGAAGGTGGTACACCAATAATGAAAGGAAGGGTAACTGCTGGACATGTCTTCTTGCCTTAGTGAAACTCTAGGAAACTCTAGAAAAATTGTGTGAGAGCAGCAAAACACCTTTAAACCCTCAAAAAAGGAACCAATTTTAGAAGGACTGTTTGTCAATTAGATATCAGATTTAATTACATTTTTCAACCAGAAGACTCTATGAACCAATTATTGAGGCCCCACCCCACTGATATGGGATAGATCTGCTTGTGCAGAGCTCATGAAAAATCAAAGCCTTTGCTTCTATAGTGTATGTACAGCAGTCTTCTTTAGAAGTCCCATTTAGATCATATTTATTATCAAGAACTAAGTGCAGTAAGAAAATACAGGCTTCTTACAATAACAGAGCAGCTCCATGTTAAATATTTGTCCAGACCATAATTGCTTGTAAGAGAGCCAAAAAGTAAGCCCACCTGACCTTCAGTTGTTAGCCACATTTCTCTTGTAGCATTTTCCCATCACCAAACAGGCTGGTAGTAAATTTAATTTTTTGCTGGGTTTTGTTGCTGGTAGGCAGCATTTGAATTTTTGTCTTGATATATTGTAAAATGGTTGGAAAGAGTTTACCTGCTTAAGATAACATCACAAATCAGTTCACCAATGAAAACTTCTATTGTATTTCTTTTGGGTAAAAATCCATTTCTAAAAAGTTGAACATAGCAGAGGAAGAAATGTGTGAACGTATATAGTCATCTTTGCCTCCCTAGTTGATGTATTGCTGCCACCTTGTGACTGTTTGAAGAAACAGCAAATGTACAGTATTTGGATTGCTCCCACATGGACAAATAATATTTGTCCATCTTTTGCATCAGTCCTTGCGTATAGCTTAGTTCTTAGAGTATGGGCAAATGTATATTTGTAGCAGCTGCAGAAGGGAAGGAGAAGCAGCTGCTTAAGTGCTTGCAGCAGCTGTTACAGTGTAACTGGTATGTGTGCATAATCCTGTAGCTAAATGGCCCCAATTTTGGCCTTGGATGAAGCAGGGCTAAAGCTGGAGTGGTTTTGATGCATTTGCTACAGACTCATGCATACGTAGCAGTCACAGAAGTTCCCCCTTCCCTTTTGAAGCTGCTACAAATGTATGTTTGTCCATACCCTTAGATGAGGACTTAACTTTTGGTACGCTTCTAAAACATAGGGTGTGAACACACATGCATTTGGAAGCATTTCAGAAAGGGGAAATTTCAGAAGGGCAGCAACTGTTACATCCTAAATGTTAGGGGTGGACAAGCCAGAGAGGGTACAAATGTGTAGTACAACTGCTCCACCTTTAGCACTGCTTCATTTAGAGTTAAAGTTGGAGCAGTTTTACTACATTTGAATTATTTCTGGCTTGTCTACCCATAACGTAACAGCTGCTGCCCTTTTGAAATGGCTCCAGAAGTACATGTGTCCTTATCCACAGATGAACTGACTGGAATTTGTCCAGTTCAGGAGTGACTGAGATATGGCCCTTAGGCCAGATCCAGCCCGTGGAACCATGTCATCTAGCTCATAGGGCTCCCCATGGCTCTGGAAATTTGGCAGCTGGGGTGCAGTGGCAATGTTATTTGCTGTGGTTCCTGGAGTCATAGCAGCTATTAATTAATGTTGTTGCTGCTGCTTGTCCTGCTGCCAAATTTCCAGGCCCATGGGGAACCCCATTGGTCAGATGATGCAGCCCTATGTGCTGGATTGGGCCCATGGGCTGACCCCAGGCCACTAATCTGCCTGTGAAATGTGTTTGGTACCACTGATCTACTTTGCTAATTTGTCAGTGTCAAGTGATCTTGATTGAATTCTGGCTTCTGTGTTCCACAGAACTTTTTAATATTTGAACCATGAATTATGGTCTAATTGTTACAGGTAGACATTCTGGGAATGGTACAGATGCTTTAAAAATACTCCAACATTAACTCTGATTAAAGTGGTATTAAAGTTGGAACAGGTTGTTGCCAACTTGTCCTCACACAACAATAAAGGGTCATCATTTTATGTTGCTTGAGTGTGGAAGGGTGCAGGGGAAATCCTAGAACCATTTTAATGAATGATCTTTAGTTTACACTACCTCAGCTTTAAAGACACCAGTACTGCAATAGTCACCATTAAAATAACTTGCAGACAATTGACATAGAGATAAACTGAAAAATCCCAGTTAACCTAAATTCTGGACTAACTGGAGGTTATTTATATCCCCTAGAGTTACCTCTGTTTTATCACTCCTAAATGGGAGTGCCTGAGATAGGATGTGGGAGGATCAAGCAGGGGTGAGTCCAGATAACTGCTGAGAATAAGAAGAGAAAAAAGATGTGGATTATGAAGTCCTTTCAGCTGATTATGCTGGCTGTTGTATCTGCCTCTGGCTTCCCAAAGCGCAGAATGCAAGCAAAGCTTGTATGAAATGCTTTGAAATTCCTTGTAGTCCTTTCTCTCTCCTTGTACTATTCAGAAGTTTAATATATCTTCCTGAAACCTTCACAATTCACCTGTACTGGAGCTGACACGTGATTTCCCTGTAGAAATGGAGAATTATTTCAGTTTGCAAGATGCTGCTGTGTGATAACAGCTGTCAAATATTGACTCACAAATGACCAAATTGTACATGAACAAAATACACTTTGAATTCAAAATTAACTTAGCTGTCATTAAAACTGCATAGCATGGGACATGTGGCCCAACTCCAGATACGGCTTTTTAGTATCTCTATTTTGGCAAATGTATTGCATTTGCCTCTCTTTCAAAAGAAGCAATTATATTTTCATGCTGCTTTTGAAGGATGAGTGAATTTGGGATATAATGGAAGTTCCTTTTAGTGACATAACCTATTCTCCGTTTACTTCCAGCTCTGCTGTACTTGGGACTTATTCTTGAAAAAATTATGTGCTTGGATAGTGTTGAAGACTATGTGAGATGTAAATGAAGGAATATGTGTAGTTCCTTAAACCTTGCATGTTTCTTGCAGAACAGAAGCCTAATATAAGTCTATCTCTAAACCTGTGTTTACGTGACTGCAGTGGTTTGAATCTGAAGCTGATTCTCCTTTTCTGGTTCTCTTCTTTCGCTCTTTAAAGTTGTGTATCACCCTTCAGCTTATATTGTATCAGGCTGCTCATGTTATTGAAGAACATATATAGCACTTTTTTTTTCTGTTTGTAGATTGAAGAACGAGCAGAGTTTTTGAACAAATCCGCTCAGAAGAGGTAAAGTAATAAACTGCTAGTTACAAAAAAATAAATAGGTTAAATCAAAGCTGGAAAGTGCTTGATCAGAGTAATCATATCTTTCTTTTTAATCCCTACCCCAAACAGTGGTGCAAAGCCCACTCACTCTGCAACAGTTGTCTCCAAGATTGACAGCCGACTTGAGCAATACACAAGTGCAATTGAGGTATGTGGAACTGTATTAACTGAAGCAGGCGATTGCTTTTGTGACTATTCTAATCAGGTCACCTTTTAGCATCTAAGTGTTCACACTTACCTGAAGCAGCCTTCACAATTCTGCAGCCCTTTTATTGTTACATTTTCCTGCTTCTGTCTAAAGCCTTAGTTGCATCTGCTGTTCTAGATGGGGGTTTGAAGGCCTCTAAAAACCAGTAAAGTACTCAGCCCAGCATCCTCATATATTAGGCACCTTCGTGTCCCTGCCTTCCTAAAAGACAGGAGGGCTTAACCAAAGGTGTGTGACTCATGATAGGGTCAGACAGTGACTCCGTACCAGAGCCAGGAACAGAGTCCACATCTTCAGCTCCTAGTTCCGTAGTCTGACCATAAGAACAGGCCTCCATGAATTCTTTGCAGTATAATCTCTCTTGAGACAGTTTTACCACCCTGCACAGGTAGTAAAAGTAACACAAGGGGTGGGGGCAAGTGGGTAACCATGCTGGGTGCCAACTTAGAGGGGGCACCAGGGTGGTAGCCCTGTGGGGATCCCATACCATGGTACAGCAGGCAGCAGCCCAGGGTTTTTGAATCCCTGGGGAAGGTAAGACTTCTGCACTCGGCTCACTTTTTCCTCTGGCACTCAGTAGCACACCCCCGTTTTCCCTGCTCCCTCCACAAGCCCTGGTAGGGTTTTGCCTAGGGTACAGACCTTGCTGCAGATGCCAAATGAGGAAGGAGAGGAAGAGAGCACAATAAACTTTGTTATGTGACTGTGTTAAAGAATCAGTCTTGTTTTTAGTACCATTGTAACTTAGATAAGGAAAAGAGCACATGGTGTAGATGCTATACCCTATTCAGGTTGAAGCCCTGAAAAAAACAACCAGTCCTTATCATTGTCCTTGTTCACCTGGATGCTGTTAAATTTAAAGAAGTGGTACAAAATGGGTGTCTTACAGCTGTCCTCTTTCCCTTTGGAATCTGAGTAAGTCGTAAGTGTAACAAGCTCAAAGGGCCTAAAACTTTACCATGTGTCCTGACATTGTATTAGACACCTACAAATGAATGGGTGAGGATGTAACAATAGTCCTATCCTTCCACAAAGTGGGATTCATGCAACAGGGAGCTCTGGTGTTGCCATGCCAGAAACACTGGAACAACGAGTATCAATGATTGGTGCTCTGTTGATTTCAGTAAATCTGGACTGATGTGTGCGTTGAGTACATGTATGAATTGGCGCTTTGTGACATGCGAGTTGGCTTTTCATGCTGGAGAAGTAGGGCAGAGTTTTGAAACAATGTGACTGGTCACTGTACAGCCACCATCTAGTTTTAATGGGTACCTGTAGACATGCCTGGAGGCAGCTCCAACGTGTTGTAATTACTGCTCTGAAGTTCTGTGATTTATTGAGTCTGCTAGAGCGTGCTACAGCCAGCCTCCACATCTCATGTATCAGTGCCCCACATTTCAAAATGGTGTGGGGCCCAGAGATACTGATTCTTGAGATGGTGTGGATGCTTTAACTAAAGTGGCTCTTGCAGCTACTCTAATTAAAGCACTCTTCCCTCTGCTCCCTTCCCATCCCCAGAGCATGAGGCACGTGTAAAAACACCCAATGTGCTGATGCAGAATTGCTGATTTTTTTCAATGGGGATATGCAGTCTTAAGTTGATTTGCAATTAAGCATATACTTTACAATACTTGTGACTGTCACAGACTGGCTATAGAGAGGCTGGCACTAATATTTGGTAACCCTGTAAAAGTGTCCCATCTTACAGATACTTTCAGCAGCTGAAGTCTGTCCCAAAGGTTTCAGAAAGTAATAACTTGTCAGCATTAGAGGGAGAAAGTGGAATATACTGTATTTATCAATCTTTATTAGGGCCTTCCTCTCAGAGTATCCTTCCCTTTTTACTTACGTAGCAACCAGAGACAATTTTTTCTGAGGGAGATGGATATGCTTGAGAGGGTGCAGGGCAAACCCAGGGGTCAGCACAGTTTTGTGAGCATGTGTTCTTTTGCAGTTTACCACAAACCTTGTAAATGCACGTGCACAAAATCTGCAGGAATGTGGTTCCCATAAATTAGCCTGTTGTGGCGTTGGACACAACTGTATTTAAAAATGGGTGAGGATCTCAACCATATTCTTTCTAAGAAATCTTTCTCTTCATCACTTCATATTGTCATCAGTAGAACATATTGCTAGTTAACATGCAATGTATTGCTCAGTAAAGCTCCAGGGCTCTAGATCACTCCTGACACCAGTTTTAATTTTAAGCACAAAGTAGTCTCTCTCTTGCAGGGCACCAAGGCTTCAAAACCTACCAAGCCAGCAGCCTCTGATCTTCCAGTCCCAGCTGAGGGTGTTCGTAACATTAAGAGCATGTGGGAGAAAGGGAATGTTTTCTCATCACCTTCTGGGACAGGGACACCCAATAAGGTATATATTTCTGTTTTGCCTATTGTTTATCTAGGACCTGATTCTGCACTCCTTACTTCTGTGAGTATTCATTCCTCTGAGCAGTCCTGTCAAGGTCATTGGAAGAGAAAGAGGTTCAGCATCTTGAAGGATTGGGTCCACAAACGCCCAGCTACCAGTTCTAGATTGACTACAACATTAGGCAACGTGGGGAATTTAGTGCCATAGTGGGCTTAGTTATAAAGTTCCTGCTGGGACACCACATGTCATATCTGACAGCTACAACTGAGAAGCTCATACTATGTAAAGAGGCTCTCTGAGTTGTGATGGCTGTTTTATGATGCAAATTCTTACATAGTCTAAGCTTTATGTAATGGGTTAGTTTGACAATCAAAAACTTGCCTGAAATGTGGGATGGGTGGGTAATCCTTCTAGCTTAGCTCACCTGGTGTCAGTACTGTGTTGATAACGACCCTGAAAATGTCATTTTCAAGGCTCCTGTTAGAGGCAAGGCTCTCTGAGTATCAGTGTGACAAGCCTTCATAAAGTGTCAAGACTTTAGAGGCTGAGGACAGGTTCTGAGTAACAGTGGAACCAGCATTAATGAGGTGGGAAAGACTGAGAGCAGACTGTGCCTGCTGTTGAACTAGCTGTTTAATTTTAATTGGCTTAAGCAGCTTCTTTAATATTGAGATCAATGGGATTTGGAAATGGCTTGTGCTATATGCACAATTTAAATGGTTGCCAGTTTACCCAGTAGAGTCTTAAGTGGCTTAGATTGTAGTCTGACTGCTTCCAGCTTGTTTTTCATGGGGGTATTTGCAAAAGTATATTGTATCTTCTCTCTCTAAATTCATAAACCAGGGGTCAATGTGAGTTGAAAGATGCTCAGCAAGTGTCAACAGAACCAACAAGCATTGATTTAGGTGCTGAGCTGTCAGCTAAGTTCAGAGCCAGTGGTGACCACTTTTGCTGTGTATCTTAAGAAATTACATTAACAACTTGTTTTGATGTTTAGGTCTCTGGTATATTGGAATTTAGGCTAAAGAGCTTTTCACTTGGGACGTGTAATATCTTCAAGCTATACAGGATGAATTCCAAACAGCCACAGACTTTTGGGGAGAAATTTTTCTTCAGTTTGGGGATTTGATTTTTCTTTAACCCCGAACTATGGATCCGTTAGGCAGGATTACATTAAAAAAATATCCAGTTAAATTGGTAAATGGTTATTTTGCAGGAAACAGCTGGACTGAAGGTTGGTGTTTCCAGTCGTATCAATGAATGGCTAACCAAGACCCCAGAGAGCAACAAATCGCCTTCTCCAAAACCTTCGGTAAGTACAACACCAGGCTTTTGGAGTATGGGTTCTCATTTGTGCCAATGGGAGAAAGCAATAAGGTAAATCTGCTAGGTCAAGGAATTAGATAGTTCTGTGGAAGGGATGGTAGGATGTTTCCCTACCAAGATGCTCAAGTTTACAGAAACACTAAAGCTGGTAAATAAGGATGAAGTTACATGTTACACTAAATCTCTGGAAGTGATGATAAGTGGTGTTAAAGTTAGAACGTGCTGTGAGCAGTCGCATGTTGAAGGTTAATAGAGTTTCTTGCCTCCAAAGCTTTGACTTATCACTAGAGGGCTGGTGAGGAGTGGCATTGCTAGGGTCCAGGACACTTGGGGAGCGTCCCCATGCATGGGAATGTGTGTGTCCCCAGGGACAAGAGCAGTGGCACAATATGTGCCACTGATACTTATCCTCGGGGAATGCCCATGCATGTGCACTCTGGCATGCGTCATGTTGCCCCAGGTGGGGTAGGGGAGGCTGGAGCCAGCACCTGGGGTCCTGGGGGCCTCTGGGGGCTGCACCCGCGGCGATCCCGCAGCAGGGAGCCTGGCCGGTAGCTGAAGCATGGCTCCACCTGGCCAGGCTCCAGTTTCGGGTGACACATGCTGCATACACGATTCCACCTTTTTTATCACAGTTTTTTTTTGACACTGGGATCTCCTTAAGGATGGTGAGGTTCCCCTGGGTTTCAAAGTCCATTTGTGGAAAGGTTTCTCTGTGACTATGCAGATTAGGCTGAGACATAGCTCCAGCAGGTTTCTTTCCTGAAGGTCAGATGTCAGGCAGGGAGTTGAATTTTTCTTACTTCCTGTTTAGCAATGAAGTTTACATTTCTAAATGGCTAATTACAGTACCTTCCATCTTTCAGGGATATAGCTTGTATCCAAAGGGTTTGTACCTGAAAGCTTGCAAAGAATTTTTTTTGTTATTATTCAGTTGGTTTAATAAAAGATATCACCTCAAGCCTGAGAGTTGTGTCTGCCTCTGCTTTTTAGACCAACATAGCTACAAGCCAGATTTTATCCCTGTTGCCATAGTAATCCCTGCTTCAGTGACCACAGGAGCAGCTCCGTAGGATTGCTCACCTCAGCTACAACGAGTGTCTGGTCCAGACCTCCAGTAGCTGCCTTCGTTAGTGGAGTTTGGGGCTTTCTGGCAGATAGAGCCACAAATGAAGGATGGAGGCACAAACCAATGCCCCCTCCTCACAGCCAAGTAGGGAAAAATAGGCTGAGAGCATTTCACAGAGGAAAAAACAGGAATGGGAATACGGCAGAGGAAAAGGGCTGGGTGTAAACTTCAGTTGCATCATAAGTAATGATGATTTTGGTGTTTTATTGAAAGACGCCTTCTCCTGATGTCTGTTGTGTTGTCTACTCAGTAAATAAGGTATCTCCCTGCTAATGTAGCATATGCTTTCTTGATTTACATATCTGTTATCTTTTAATAGGTTTGCTTATAATTTGCAATGGCTGCTCTTTGTAAATCAGCATTTTTCAACAGCTGTGTAACACTGTGTAACCACAGTGCCTGAATAAATAACCCCCTTCCTCCCCAAACTGTGATAAGTGCTTAACAGCAGTTAAAATAAATTAGCATAGAGGCAAACTCTTATATTTTTAAAATTTTCTTTCCTTTTTCTAAATGACAGTGAGAACCTGGATCTAACCTCTCCTTTCCTCAACCATCTCTCTCTCTCTCTCTTTCTGTCTCTCAGCGGATTGCTCTTTCCTTTCAATCTCTCTCCTTGAGTGGACTCCTCTAGATGCCTGCTTGCCTTCTGTTTTTTTTTGGATTGGGGGGGCCTCTTTGCTAAGCTGGTCAGGTAAATTTGTTTATAATTTACTCTAAGCAATAAATCTAGGGTTTTAAGGCTATTTATAAGTCACGATGGTCTCTGTTCCTAAGCCACCTCTTTTTTCTTCCTCCCCAGCCCTAGGGCATAGTTGTCCTTCCTTCTTCCTTTCCAAAAATCTAAAACAATATTCTTTGCCAACTGTTAGAGACATGAAGTTCAGGAACAGCCTCCTCATGGAGGTGATGGGGAGGATGGAGGTGGGGAGTAAAATTGCTGTCTAGTTGTAAGACAAAGCTTTTTGAGTTTGGGAGATGATATGCGATTTGTCTACAACAGCAGAAGATAGGACTCTGACCCATGAGATTTCTTTCAGTTTTATACTGGAGAGGTGAGTCATGTGGCCAGTCCTTTGGAGATTTGTGCTGTCAGTATTGTTGAACAATCTTTTTTTGGAGGTCAAAAATTGCCCAGCAACAGTTGTAACTTCTCTAGCTTTGTTTTTGGCACATTCTAGAGAGTCACAGCTTACTGAAGTATATCCATGATCCCTGGCTGGACTTTGTCTCCTAGACTTTGGGTTACTTTGGGAGATGTGGATAGGCCTCCTTCTGGAGGATGAATTGCAATAATACGATAAATTCTGTTGTTACAGAACTGTAAATCCACCTGACTGCAGAATTTTACAGAGCAGTACACATGTATCCGGGGTGAATATGTGAATGGCCATTATGTAAATCTTGCTATACAGTGAGAAAAAATGTTGTGCATTGTTTTGGGTGTTCATAAAGTGTTTCCTTCTACATTTACTGTCTTTAAGAGAAAAAAACAAACAAAAACCATTGTCTTTGCCTGGGGAGTGCCAGTGGTACTTAAGAGGCACTGAGGAAATAAAATACCAGCTGCTGTCTCTGCTACTTACGGAATGGCTGTTGAACACATTCTCTGTCTTAGAAATGAAAAAAAGCTGTATTTTCCCTTCTTTGCTCATACCTTCTTGTATGGCATATATCACAGAAGCAAAAAAAGGATGTACATAATGTGTAAATAAAGGTTCTTCAGGCCAAACTTTGCCATCAGTCCTTGTTCATATGTGAAAAACTGTCACGAGTGGGATTTGCACAGTTCTCGTGTGGGTGTTCCTGTAGGAAGTTCCTGCTGGGCAACACAGCCCTTAATTTGCCTTAATAACACAAATTTGAACTAATCTTAGTTTCTATTTTCTTGCTTCTCTTCCAAAAATAAAACAGGATTTAAGACCAGGAGATGTATCCGGCAAACGTAATCTCTGGGAGAAGCAGTCAGTTGAAAAGACAACCTCTACTACTAAGGTACCATCACCATAGGCCAGAAAAAGATCTATGCAGCAGTGAATTTTTAAGTCCCTTTTATGAAGAACTAAGTGTTAGTCGTTTGCTAGGAATAAATGTTTCCATTATGAATAATAATAATAATAATAATTCTTCTTATATATAATCTTATTTAAAAATGGATTTTTTTTCAATGCAGGTAACGACTATGGGGAAAAAGTCAGAGACTAATGGTAAGTGAGGCTAATTATTCTCCTGAACATTAAATGGAAGCCTTTCCACATTTTCATACAGACGTATACAGCTTTTAAAATGATAATACCATTAATGGTAATAAAAAGAAATTGCTTCCTTTGCCTTTCAAACAAATTAGTTGCAATTATCGCATCCGTAACTAACATGAAAAATATTTTGGAGTTAGAAGTCCAAATCTGTCTTCTATGATGACTAAATCAATACAGTTCTCTAGTTGTTTTCCGAGCCTGGTGTGAACAACATATGTAATACATTTGATGTAGCAGCAGCCTTCCATTAAACTGTGTGAGGTCCAAAGAATGGGACAGTCATTTTACTAACAGAAGTTGTCAGGCATCTGGGAATAGTCCTTTTAAAGTCCGTAGTGGGAGTGGATCTGATTTTTTTATTTATAATAATAAAAAAAGCGACTAGCTGATTAAGGCTAATGTCACAGCATTGTTTATCCAAATGGTTCCATTGAAATAGAAACCTTCAAAACATCTTAAAACAAACCCATAAAATAATGCTAAACAATACCAACAGCTAAGAGTAAAGTCTCAAGAAAAATGAACAGCCACTTGCTGCTTTTTAAAAAAATTAATCTTGGAAATCAGTGAGTGCCCTCAACCTCTGTAAATTCATCTGAGCAGATTTCAAATGCTCTTGGCCTCAGGCCTGCACTGGCTGCCACAGCAAACTGGTACCTTCTCACACTGCAAGCTGTGCTTAGCATTTCCATTTTGGCCATGTTAGGATTGAATAGTGTGAGAATTTTGACAGGGCCGTTTGGAAAGGAAAAAGCAAAGAACGCCAACCAGAGGAAACAACCTTTGAGAAATACAAGGGTGGGGAACAAAGAGTTCT
>NW_017729022.1:87723997-87744559 GCF_001723915.1 Gavialis gangeticus
GAAAACCTCCCCGCTTCTTTCACAAAGAAAGAATTTTCCTTCAAATTGTTCTTTAAAAAACACTCCTTCCAATCCAAGGAAGTGTGAGAGGTTCAAGCCTGGTACATCTCACTGATCAGTTTTAACTGTTTAATAAAATCAAGAAGCCTATCCAACAGCATCCTTTCAATTTAGCCTTGCAAAGAAAACAATGGCAATCTACACAGCAGACTGAAAGATACAAAACGCAATCCAAAGGTTAATGTGTGCATAGTGGGCTTTATCACTCCGGCATTTAGAAATTGATCTTGTAACAATAGCTACCATGTTTGTAGGCACTGTGAAAACTAAATGCATTATATAAAAACTACCTGTCCTATCAGGTGAGCTTTGTTCTTATTTGACAAGGAAATTAAGGAAAATATCCAGAATGACACAGCGCTAGATGCTTTCTGTTCTGTCATTGATTTCTATGGGAGTAGGCCAGATCTAAGCAATTACAACACTACCGAGTAATTTGCCCCAAACCATGTGTGGAGATGGTGTCAGTAGAAGAACTGAGATTAAAACTTCCAAGTGCCAGACTTTGGTTAGCTGTCCTTTATTCTGGGAATTGTAGAGTTTTAGAATCATAGAAAAGTAGGACAGGAAGTGACTTCAGGGGATCATCTAATCCAAACCTTGCTCAAGGCAGGGTCATCCTATCTAAACCATGCTAGACAGATGTTTGTCTAACTTGTTCTTAAAACTCTGGGAACAAACCTCGTGCACAACTAGCAGTCAAAATACATTAATAATACCCTTTAATGGCCACAGGTAAAGCAGGAGGATGAGGTCACTGTCAGTGTCCTGCCACTGCAAGCACAGCAAGTAGCTTTAAAAAATATGCTCAAGAGATGACCAGAATGGAATCTAACTTAGCACATCAGCAACTGTCAACCATTGGGAAATGCTGAGTAGGGAACATGCTTTGTAGTACTACTTGAAGTTTCTTTATAGAAGGGCCATTGTGCTCCCACTATCTGCTTCAAAGGTTTTTCACTAGAAAGGATACCCATATGAAATCTTGCTCCTCCAGTGGAGCTATGGAGCACTTCTGAGTGTACTGACTGGCCAAGAAGCTTGGTGTTAGGTCTGTACTATGCCTTGCTTCTTACAAGTGCTCTGAGGAGATATTTGAGTTACTTGGGAACTGTGCCTTCTGTATAGCATTGGCATATTCATATGGTTGGAAGGGACATTAAGGGTCATCTAGTCTAAAGCCCCTAAACAGATGCAGGACTAGCTGTTACTAAGCTGTTCTAGACAGAGAGCATATAGGGCTTTTCTTGGAAGCTTTTATATAAAGGAAAAATCTGCAACTTCCCTGGGCAACTTGTTCCATTGCCCTATTGTTCTTACAAGTTAAGAAGATTCTGCTTTAGAACCATTTAAAAACACTTCTTTAACTTCAAGCAATTTCTGATGTTTCTTTTTCTCAGCAGGTTTGAGACAATTTGAGAAAGAACCATAAGAGGCTACTAAAGATGCTGGACCAACTCAGTTGAAAAAAAAAAGTGCTAAATTGTGCTTTTTATATTTATGTTTATTTACCAAATGTTTTTTTTTTGCATTATCCCAGTTAAAACCATGTATATTAGCACTGTATTTAATAATCAGTCTAGACATTCATCATAATAGTACTGCCTTTGCACAAGAGCCTTTATTCCTAAAGAAACCCATGCTGTGAAATATATCGACATTTCTACTGATAGAACTAATTATGTATCTGAACAGCAATTCCAACTGACATGAGAGATCAACTCAAAACTGCATGTACAAATTGAGTTGCATGAAAAAAGTTGTGCAGTGAACCTATAAAAACAGTGGTTACTTTTGGAATACAGAAGTCTTTCTTTCTGCACTTTAAGGCATGGAAGAAGTATCTTTAGTTGACAATGTAATATTTTCTGTAAGTTGCCCATGTCATGAAAAATACTGCATCAATAACTTGTTGAAATTTTGTTTTATACTTTTTTAAAGTATCAATTTTTCCATTCTAGTTTAAGTTAATACCTAAATTTGGATGATTATGTTAGCTGACAGCGGTACTGATACTTTATTTTTTTTTTGTTAGTGACTAGTAATTGACTGCAATTTAGAACATATACACACATAGCTTTACAAAGTTTAGCTTTAAGGCACTACTAATGGTAGAATGCTTTAATACATGTAGAGTATTATATTTAGTAATAAACATACATAATTAGCCAATATCACAGCTTTTTTTAAAAAATAAAAATGAAACCACACACTTTTCTATAGTAAGATTTCATAAATGCCATTAGTGGAATGGTGAGATAAGTATTAATTTTTTTTAAATGTCAGAAGCCCAATAATGGGTAATTAAAAAAGAAAGTTATAGTTTTAAGAGCAAAAAAAATAAGGATATAGAGGGTCAAAAATAAGTCACTTGTATAAAACACTGTAGTTTAATTTATATAAAAACTACCATAAAAAAACTAAACACAGTTGGGGCTTGTTTCAAATTACTGTACACTAAATCTTGCCATTCATCAGTGCCGTATACTAGATACACTCAAGTACTCAAACTGAACACACTTCTCTCTTACAGTGTTCTTATTTTTTAAACTCTATCCCAAATACTTTATTTGTATATAGTAAACACAAGGCTATAAGAAGTCAGCTTGGTTTGAATTTATGTGACATAAGGTTTATCATTTACATCTGACAGTGTATGAGTGGAACAAACAAGGCAATTAGAGTAGCTATAAATGCATTCATAAGAGCTTTCTTGTGCATTTTCACTGTGTCATCTTTTGTAGCAACTGATTTACTTTTTTTTAAAGGAGGGGAAAATGTATTTCAGTCCAAAGATGAGCTCCTCTGCTTAGCTGAAACATCTTGTTTACATATAGAGCTGCATTTAGCTACCTGTAGGGAGTGAAACTGTGCAAAGAGTGCCTGGCTTTGTCTATGAATTGTCTTTTTGTTTTGGGTTATTGTACACACTCTCTGAATCTTTCAAATACATTCGATAGCTGCAATAAAAAGATTTGTTCAACCATTGTATTCTGAAGCTGCATCCACAATAAATGGAGTATTTCCATTAACACTCCCTGTTTAATGATTTGGAATGCACCGTTTGTAACTGGAAAAATGTTAATAGTAATGTCAAAGAATGCATTGCAGACTGAAGTTCAAAGAATATAGGCTGTTTGTAGACATGTTCAGTGTTTTCTAAGCCGTGTTAACAGATTCACATCACACAGCTCAAATCAAATTTCAACTTGAATTAAGGTTTAGCAGATGATCATTGACAGCCCCTTAACACACTCAGCTCTTGGCCTAGGTGTGTGAGTTTATGCTGTGGGAAGTAATTAGGAGGCAATAATAAGCCTGTGTAACTAATGCTACATTGTTGCAGTTGTCTAAAATGCCATGCAACTGACCTGATACTTAGTCACTGTGGCCCATTCATACAAGTGGGCATGTTTGTTTCCCCTGGGGACAACAAGCAGTGGCACACCTTGTGCAGCTGCTGGTTGTCCCCAGGGAACACCTGTGCCATGCACCAGGTTACTCCGGGCGGGGTAAGAGAGCCTGGGGCTTGCACTGGGCTGGCCCCAGAAGCCTTACCTGGGGTTCTGGGGTCCTCCTGAGACTGCAGCAGTGGTGATCCTGCCACTCAGAGCCTGACTTTTCCTGTAGTGTGGCGCTGGCTGGCCAGGCTCCAGTTCTGAGTGGCGTGTGCTGCCCTCGCACATGCTGCTTTGCTTTTTTTATATTTGCGTGCAGGCTTTTTTGACCCCTGGATATCCAGGGGTTAAACCCACCCCTGCCCCCCATGCTGCTCCCTTGCAGCTCGGAGAACAGCTGAATGTGCGGTACGCAGTGCCGCAGATGTGTCTGCTGTGCCACATTCTGGAAGCAGCCTGTGAGGTGTCGTTGGTACATATGACTTTATAAAAGGTGTTAATTTGTGCCTGATAGGCTCTGTTGTGTTGGAAAAACCCAACTGAGTTTCCCTTGAGTGGAATGATATTTGAAATACCTATCTGCTTATCTGAGTTCCTAAGGAGTGTTTTTTCTAAAAACCTCATCATATATACGTGTTTAATACAGTTTAACTTGCCTAATTTGGACTGCCCTAGTCTTCATTACTTTAATTCTCATTCAATGAGGATTAGTTAGTTCAGACTGGAGCCAATTTTAATTCAGACTACAGGTGTCCATGTGTATATAGTGACAGTTGTAGCCCAAATTAAACCTAGAAAAATGTAATGTCTATAGATGCCCTATAGTGTCTGTCATGGTGCCAATATACTATCCTGTACTTGCAATGGAAGTGTTAGTATGTGGCTTTAGCCTTTGTAAGGGTGACTGGTTCTCTTATTCTGCTCTACGATTCAACCTGTTAAATTCAGTAAGTTCTGTTTTATTGGCGCAGTCTTTTGTGAACCTAATTTGACGAGCATTTTCTGTATAGCACTTGTGGTATTTCTTCTTCCTGCCAAAAAAGTTAGGTGCATGTCTTCAAAGTCATAATGCTTGGATGATTGCATAATGAAGCCTTAGGGAAATAAAGAACCAGCTACAGATGTCCTTCCCTCCCCAAAGCTGCTCTTCCACATAGGGTTTGGAGTGTGTCTGGTGGTCCCATCAAATCAGGTAAAAAAAACAAAAACAAAAAAACACAGGTACTCTCCTGGAGAAACTTGACCTAAGGAAACACTAGTAATGGTGGGGTTTGTGAATGGGGCAGACTTCTGTCTTTTATGTTATTAAGGCTGGGGGGTAGAAGAATTAACCCCTTAAGGGACTAAAAGGCAATGTTCTACGTAATGCTATGCAGGGTTGTGTGCTGTCTAATGTGTGCAATAATCCTAGATTGCTGGTGATTGTTAATAAGGTTTTCCATATGGTGTGTGGGAAATCCAGGGCACAGAGTATGGCATAGGCATAGTTGAAGACAACGTTGAGCAGCGTAGACATACCATTCAGTTAAGAAGATATAATGCAGCTTTTTAGAAGGCACCACCTAAGACACAGTCTGCATCTAGAAAGCCAGGTAGAAAGGAAACAGATTGGCACCAGACATATACCTTGCTGGTATATGAAGGTTCTGAATGGAAGATGTGCTTAAAGAGCCACTAATTGGAGGGAGCTGTAAATTAACCATCGAAGTGAAGCAGTGGCTGGCCACTGGAGGGTCTGGAGGAGGAGCTGCTAGTGGTTAGTGGCCAGAAGTCATCCCTCTGTCCCTCCTTACTTCCATTACCCCTCCCACAGACAGGGGCCTACTTCTCCCTAAAACACTTCTCTGGATGCAGCACTTCATTTTCCTAAAGTACCCTTGTCTTTGTCAATCCTGTAACTCAAATTATAGGGGCTAAAGTTTGAGGGTTCAAACCCTGGTAATTTGTGAGGATGAGATGATTGCTATAAATGTTCAGTCTTATTTTTAGTATTATTTTTCTTTTTCAGTACACCCAGCAAGTCACAACTCCTTTAACACAGCATGGTTTGGAAAACTGAAACATTCATTTTACTGTCCATGCTAATGCAACCTTAATATAACCCCTTTTGTGTATATGTTGGCCTTTATGTAATCATATTTTTTTTTTCCAGAAGGCATTTACCTTGTCAAGGCACACAAGGCATTTATCATTTCTTCTTTCAAGTGACTAAGTCTTCAGTTTAAGTAGGGTTGGAGTGTTGTTGTAACCATGATGGCCAAGGAAATATATCAGAAGTTGTTTTGGTGATATCTTTCATTAGACAAACCATACAGTTGGGAGAGATGTTAGACAAGTTTTTGGGCTTGAAAACCAAACCTGAAGAAGGGCACTAGACCCAAAAATTTACCTAACCTGTCTCCCAATTATACAGTTGGTCCAATAAAAATATCACTAAAACCTCAGTTATTTTTGCAATTTAAATAATGTGCTTTGCAAAGCTTAACAGTGATCCTCTTACTGAAGTTTCTAGTACCTAGTGCTACCTCAAGAAATAGCAAGCTGAAGGGAGATTTAATGGCAGATTCAGAGGCACTGGACTGCTTCATATTTTAAATACTATATTTACTTGACTGCCCTAATAATTAGATTCTATATATGGAAAATTTATAAATTTGATATAATTTTCTAGGTATAGAATCTAACTATTGGACATTTGTGTTGAATTTGGTTCTGTCTCACTGCTACAGAAGGGAAAATAAATCTGGGGGTCAGGTAGCCCCTTTGCCCTCTGCACCCCAACTTCTTCCCACTACAGCCCCTACCCCCCCTTCCTTACCATTGGACCCCTGCTTTCCCTGAGCAAATGGAAGGAACATATTTGAAAAAAACTGACCTTGAAATAAACATAGCTGTAGTAAATTTTATAGACTACCCGCATACTTAGTTCATCCAGAATTGATGCATTTTACCTTTTTTGAAACTGCTGCAAAATTTAGCATAGGTACTCCATAAACACATTTTCACATAGGACTTTGGTACTTACTTATATATAGTATATACTATGCATGATATTAATCCAAAGCCAAAAGGTTCATAATATAGCTTGTTGGCTGGGACCCAGCAGAGTCAACAGCATTTTAAGTCATGATGATCCTGCAGCTCATCACAACTCATTGTGTGAGTCAGTGCTAAGGGGGACTGCACTCAGTGGGCAAAACTATGTGTTTTATTATTCAGATGAACTGTACTAATCTATCCTTGTTTGTCCAATATAGGCCATGCACTTTATAATTATGCACAATGTTGTCTGCTTTTAATCAGCTTCATATTTGGTTTCCACTATTGAGCACATGCTGCTTTCATCAGCTGTTCAAAAATAGGTCATGTATTTAATGCAGTTTCCTTGTATAAAATGAAGGGTTTGATTTCCTTACATTGATTCGGTGAAAAATCTCATCTTGTATTTGACTAGATATTGCCACCATCATATCTCAGACAGTGAATAAGAACTGATATAAAGCTCAGTTTTTACTCAAACTGGAAATTAACTGAAACCTGAGAACAGGCACTTTCTACTGCCAATCCTAGGAAAGACAATACTATGCTAGTATTTTTAACTTCCCTTATTTTAGGCCAAACTGAGTTGGGATGGATTGTACCCCCAGAAAGTTCACAAATGACACCAAGCGGGGGGGGGGGAAGAGTAGATATGCGGGGGGGTAGGTCTAAGATTCAGAGTGGCCAAGACAAATTGGAGGATTGGGCCAAAGGACTCTCATGAGGTTCAACAAGGACAAGTGCCAAGTCCTGCACTTAGGACTGAGCAATCCCATGTACAACTACAACCTGGGGACTGACTGGCTGGGCAGCAGCCCTGCAGAAAAGGATCTGGGGGTTACAGTGGACAATAAGCTGGATATGAGTCAGCAGTGTGCCCTTGCTGCCAAGAAAGCCAACAGCATACAGGGCTGCATTAGTAGGAGCTTTGCCAGCAGATTGAGGGAAGTAATTATTCCACTCTATTGCACTGGTGAGACCAGATCTAGAGTACTGCATCTAGTTTTGGGCCCCCCATTATAGAAAAGATGTGGGCAAATTGGAGAGAGTCCAGTGGAGAGCAACACAAATAGTTCAGGGGCTAGGGCACACGACTTCTGAGGAAAGGCTGGGGGAATTGAATTTATTTAGTCTGTAGAAGAGAAGACTGGGAGGGGATTTGATAGCAGCTCTTAATTACCTGAAGGGGGGTTTCAAAGAGGATGGAGCTAGACTTCTCAGTGCAGATGACAAAATAATGGTCTCAAGGCTGCAGCATGGGAGGTTTAGGTTGGATATTAGGAAAAATTTTCTCACTAGGAGGGTAGCGAAGCACTGGAACAAGTTACCTACAGAGGTGGTGGAATCTCTGTCCTTGGAGGTTTTTAAGGCCTAGCTTGACAAGGTTTTTAAGGCCTGGATGGGATGATTTAGTTTTTTTATTTTTAAGGCCTGTCTGGGATGATCTAGTTGATGATGGTCCTACTTTGAGCAGGGACTAGATGTGACCTCCTGAGGTCCCTCCCAACCCTAATTTTCTCTGATATGAAGAATTCTAAATCATTTATCTGACTATATGTCAATCTAATACAGGGGTGGGCAATTATTTCAGCTAGAGGGCCACTTAATCAGTTTTGGTGAGCTGTTGAGGGCTGCAAGGGTGGCCCTGTGCCTTGATGGGTGCCCTGCTCCCTGGTCACCATACTGGGACCTTTGCCACTAGAAATCCCTCCCCCTTGCTCCCAGAAGTACTGCTTTTGGGAGGGGGGAGGAAGGGAGTGGTGCAATCTTGGAACCAGAGACAAAACAAATGTTATGCTAAAAATCAAACATCTGCTATAACATTTTTTAATTTTATTTCAGAAAATATTTGTCTTGATTTACATTTGTTTGCATGGCGCATATAGAGGTGATTGTATAAAAAAGTTTTACTTTTGTACAGTGTGTGGGAGGTGTGTGTGGGGGAGAGGGGTTGTGTGTAGTGGGGTGTGCATGTGTGTGGGTGTGGAGTTTGTGGAGGGGTGTAGGGGGTGTAGTTGTGGGCATGTGGGGTTGAGTGGTGTGTGGGGGTGTGGCTCCCCCACATGCCCCCCCATGGTGCACATCCCCTGCCACCTGCAGTAGCAACAGCGAGTGGCCGGCCCTCAGGACACTTATGGTCTACACAGGTAGAACCCCCCAGTGGCGCACAGCTTCGGCCACTTCCAGAAGCTGCATGTGGCAGAAGGGAGCAGGGCCTGGCCACTCTCTCTCCATCATGCGAGGCTTCCCCCATCTCACATACAGTGCCTGGGACCTGGCCAGAGCTGTGTGCCACAAGAGGGGAGTCCCGCATGATGAAGCCAGCAGCCTGGCCCTGCTCCCTGCCACCATGTGCACATCCCAGGATTCCATCTGAGAAGCAGGGAGCAGAGCTGAGCTGGCCTGGCTCCATCCATGCAGGGATCCCCGCAGAGTCCTGGGATCTTTATATGACAGCAGAGAGTGGCAAAGGCTGCTGGCTTCATCGCGTAGGGCTTCTCCACAGTGGCATACAAGTCTTGGGAGCTGCATGTGAATCCCATGCAATGGAACCGAGTCAAACCAGGCTCTACACTCCCCCTGCCTTGCTGGGCACAGGTCTTGGGCTCCACACTTCCACCCAGGTGCAGCTTCTCCCCACCCCCCAGCACTTCCCTACCTGCTGCCTGGAGTGCCGCAACAGAGACACGAGGAGGAGCCAGGGGACCTAAGCAGTTCCCTCAGCAGCGGCAACAACAGGTCTGCTCAGAAGATGTGCGTGGCTGGAGCCAGGGCCGGGCTGTCCCCTACATGAGGTTGGGAATGCAGTGCGCTGCCCCAGCAGGAGTGGGCAAGCCCAAGCCTCATGTGAGTGCACCAAGGGCAGCTGTGGGGTAGGCAGAATACAATTAATTGGTGGGCACCCACCCACAGGCTGGATGAAATTACTTGACCGTATTTTTCCTGCCCCTACTCTAGTATTTTTTTGGACATATGGTTCTTGTTCCTGTTTACTTTCTGTAGATCCAGGGCATATTTCAAAGGCTGTTTTGACCAATGGCTCCAAGTTGTGTAATGACAATCACACTTCATGCCTAATACTACCGAAACAAATTCAGTCTTATTTTTTCATAAGGACTAGGTATGCAGATACCCAGGTGAATGCATGGGTTAATCACCAGTGGTGAGTGCCTGTCTCTACCCATATATGTTCAACTCATCTCAGTAAGGCAATATAGCCTACAATTCCTGTCACACCATGCATGTCCTCCTACCCTTCACCTCCCTGGATTTTTGTTTCAATTGGTAGATCTGATGCTCAAGATGGAAAGTACAAGTTGAAAAAAAATGCACAAGTATATGCACACACATGCATGCTCTCTCTCTCTCTCTCTCTCTCTCACACACACACACACACACACACACCCCTACCTGCCTTTTTGCCATAGAAATTAAAGATAAGAATCCATTTTCTGTGCCTCTAGGAAACATGAGTACAAACTTACTTTGGCTTGAATGTATACAAAAGACCAAGTCAAGAACAGGCTCCATAAAACAACTGAAGCACTGTGTTTAATACACTGAACTGTACAGCAATTATTCAAATACTTGTATTCTGAATTATTTAAGGACTCATACATTAGAGATTCACACTGTAATTACTTGACAGAGCACTCACAACTGCATGGAGAGTTATGAAGTTAATACAATGTCTATTGACACTTGGGCAGTGATATGTTGGTACCTCTCTCCTTTACCCCTCTGAATAACTAGTGACCTTAGTTATATAGCTCAGCTTCGACTTAGTCACACAAACAGATAAATAAATGGAATGAAAAAGAAGGAAATTATGTTATTTAGTTTTAGCCTAGAAATGATTCGTGCTAACCAGCTCGGCAATAGGCAACTCTAGCCCCTTTGGATGCATTCTGTTGAACTGCCTTTTCAACAATGCTCCCCCTCCCCCTCCTGAAAAAAACAACAACAACCCCCCCTAAAAACAAAAGATTTCTTCTGTCAAGTATCTAAGTTTGTTTAAAAAAATACCACAATGGGCAGAAAAGAAAAAAAGAACTACAGAAAAGAAGAGTCTTTCACTCTGGTATTTCTTCCGTGTTTGGCTACTACAGTTTCAGTAATCCGCTTTGAATGGGTAGTCCTTGTGATTGACAGCCCTAAGGGGAGAGAGAGAGCACGGAGAGGTTATTCTCAGTATTTGAATATATATGTATCTCTTAGAAGATGCAGGGTTTGAATAGTGCATAAGCAAATGTTAAGCAATTCCTGACTGTAGACACTGGGTGCATCTACATGAGACGCTGACTGTGCAGTAGCTTGTTCCTACTGCATAGTAGCATTGCATGGCAGGAAGTGTGACGCGATGCTACTGTGCAGTAGGAACGAGCAACTGTGCAGTCAGTGTCACCTAAAAGTCATTTAGCAAAGCTACTGCACAATCATTTAGTACTCGTTTATACAAGTACCAAATGACTGTGCAGTCAGCATTGTCATATAGACGCAACCAGTAGGGCCAATCTAGCTCCCCCCTTGGTAGGAATCTATGACTTAGAAACAGTCTCAAAAAAGAAACAACTAATGACTGTTAGGCAGAGGAAAAGAAACAACTAATGACTGTTAGGCAGACCATTAGGCCCTTCCACTTTTGAAGGCCAATAGCTTACCTGTTCTGGTATTTACTTATGGAATCTTTTCTCTTTTTTTTTTTTTGCACAATTCCCCAGGAACTGAAGAGGAATAGAATATAAGGGGCTATTATAAGGAGCTACAGCTGAGTCCATCTGCACATGCTTAAGATAAGCAGGCTAGAACAAGGAAGGCATGATTAACATGGCTCTAAATGCCACATATGCAAGCAATTGGATTTGGTCCCAAAAGGATTTCTGGCCTCACTCCTCCCACTCCATAACACAAAACTTGGTTTAAAAGACACATCACTGACATAGTTATTAGTTAGGACATTGAGCCAAAAAGTCCAATACCTCCTAAAGAGATGATCTGTAAAGGCTCACTTCCTGCTTAACTTCACTAGTCCAACAATTTAGCTTCCTACTCAATGTCCGAAATGTAAAACTCTACCTGCTCAGAAACCGCATACAGCTACAAGCAGCAGCAGTGCATAACTAACAGTTTTACTGTTTTATAGTGTAAGAAGGCAACACCTACGGGAGCACAGTAACAGCTCTCCAGTTCCTGTTGAAGCTGAGGATTGATTCCATCTCTTCTTGAGTCAGTTCAAAATCAAACACCTGAAAAAGACAGCATCCCATTCACTTAGTTTTTATTTGCTGAGTGTGCCTAACATAAAACCTAAAGTAAGGGAGTAACTGCCCTCAACAACAAAGCTGTTTAAATACTTAGTTGGATAGAATACCTGGCACTAAGATATCTGCAAGATAGAGGAGTTTATCATCTGTTTCTTCTCACGAAGTCCAGAAACTCTTCAGAGAATAATGTGTTTTATACTCCTGTGTTTCTTTGGCAGAGAATAAACCTCAAATGAGTTCTGGTAACTTCTGTAAGAAGCAAACTGCAAAGCAGACACCTTATATTCTAAGGGCAGATGAGCCTCCAAATTCCCTGAGTACATGCAATGGTTTCTGTAGGACTATGAGCAAGTAATTCTATATGGCAATGAAGGCTGCTTGTGTGATCATTCTCCCATCATCCTGTTTACGTTAGCAAGAGTCCTATTGGAGGTACGTCCGCATGTGAGGAAAAAGGAAGATTCACAATCAAACTATAATGCTCCTTAATAATATTATGCAAATATTTTTGTCTTTGGGCATCTAGGTCTACTTTAGATGGGGCCAGCATCTAGGTAGAGCAAGAAGTGCATCTGCTTCTGAAGCTGGGCCATTGGGCAGCCAAGAGGGGAAGAGATGCCAATTCAGTGGGGCAGATGGAAGAAAGCTTGCCTGTGAGGCTCAGGCCAGGAACCTTCCAGAGGAACATTAAACTTCCCTGAACTACAGAGGAAAGCTCCTTCAACCTTACCTTCCTTCTAGTCCCACACATCTTTTCCACTCTGGACTGCCCAACAGTTCAGTTTCCACAGTAGACCCAGTCGTTAGGGCACTCTGGCAGGAAAGAGGAGATGCAGCTTCAAACCGTCTCTGAAGAAGAGTGGTCTAGAACTTGGACCTTTCAATCTTTAGGCCAGTATCCTAATCATGAGGCTATTTGTCTGAAAGGTGAGAAGAATCGGCCTCCTCTCTGCCATTCCCCATGGGGATTATTTCTCTGCAACTACAACAGTTATGCACCTGCTTTAAAGAGTAGGATCTCAACTTCATGTAAGTGGTCAGAAATATCCCCCTTAAGCAACTCATTAGCCAGGTACATTCAACTTAAACCTTTTAAAGGAAGCGTTGGATTTGGGCCTTGGTGACAATGATAATCTTGTAGCAGCAAGCGCCATGTATTAATTTGTGCTCTGTGGAATAACTGTCTTAACTTGTTCTTAGGTCATGACCAAAGAGCTATAACTGACCTTTTCTGTATGGAATCATCATCATCACCTATTGCTCTAAGAGGCCTTATTCATCTCCTTGCTACATGGTCTTTTTTTCATCCAAACTGCCTCTTGTGCTTTTAAGTCTAATGCTAGGTGCACAGGGGCAGAATTCAGTCTTGGCTATCAAGAAGCTAGGAAACATGGTAGGAGGTGTGATGATACTAACTTGGTTTTCTCTTAGTTGAAAATTTAGGAAATAAAAGGTATACACACTTATTTTCATATGTAGCTATATATGCAGTACTTTTCCCCTTCCCCTTCCCTTCCCTCTAAAGTAGACTTCGGAATAATGAGAGAGTATGGACATGCAACATTCCAATTTGAAATGTTACCTTGAAGTTCTCCTCAATATGATGTGGTTTGTCCGACTTTGGAATGACAGCCACATTCCTCTGAATGTGAAATCGGATCAAAACCTGTGAACAAAGACCCAGAATGCTGCTGACACAGAAGCTATCAGTCATTACAGGGTTGGCTGTTCTTAACACATTTTTCAGGGCATTTACCATGTTTTACATTCAAATACACCAATCATGGTTGCAGAAAACCAGTTTGTTGTTCAGAAGGATCCACTTAATAGTTTGAGCAACAGATTCCATCCAGTAGGTGAAGTACACAGTTTGTAAACACACTTACTATTTACTATTTTGATACGTCATCATTTTCAATGCCAACAGGATAGTTTTTCTTTTAAATGCTGAGTGAAACTTCCGATTTATGTTACTCAGGAGTTAAGCTTATATAATCATGATGGCCTTAACATAATATCCAGTAAATATTCCCATTTGGAGCTGGTCAAAACATTTGAAAATCTTCAAACAAAAAGACGTGTGTGCGTGTTGGACAGTGAGAAATGGAGAAGGAGGGAGGAGATGAGACAGATTTTTCAGGATTGTTTTTTGGCAAAGATGTACCACTTTTCAATCCACTCTGCTTGGATTGTATTTGTCTGGAAGGATGTCTGGAATTACTATTCCTGAAACATTCCTCTGAGTAAAATTCCATAAAGAGGTACAAACATTGCCACACAGCAGCTGTAAGCAATTTTCAACAATGCACACTAGAAAACTAAGAAAAAACAACCAGCCTTAATCAATGGTGAAGAAATAAGGCCTTCATGATGAGTTCAGTAGGATGCTAGGTTAGGAAGGCTGAATACTCAGTGTTCAAATTTTCCATACTCTCATTTAATTGCTAGAGTTCACGGTAACAATTCAGTATTGCCAGGTATATGCTTGTTCTTCCATCTTTAAACCTAATCATTAGCAGCATATGATAAAGACCTGTAAGGTCTTTTTTCTTTCTAGATGCAATTACTTGCTCCCTGATTATCCCTCTATTTTGAAAGCAATTAAAAAGACAATAACATTTCTAACAAGTCTCCCTGTTAATGAAGTGAAGTGAATGTTCCTGCAAGACAATTAAAAAGAGGCAAGGTGACCCCATCATACCTGAGCAGAAGTTTTGTTGTGTTTAACTGCAATCTTTTTAATCTTGGGATCTTCCAGAAGAGTAGGGTCCTCTGGTTTGGCCCTATAAAGAGGAAAAGGATAACAAGGGCCTAGTATATTAAGCATGGGAAGGCACCATCCATCATGGATCTCATTGTTCATAAAATTTCTCTCAGAACAGTCAAGTCACGCACATACGCACACCCTACCTCTCCAAACAGAGAAAGGCCACAAATACTCTTACCATGGTCTACTAGGGGAGCCAAGGGGACTGTACGCAGTCACAGTGATTCCTTTGGATTGACAATACTTAATCAGCTTTTCCTGGGTGAGATACGGATGACATTCAATCTGCAAAAACAAAGACAAACCAGCTGACAGAGTGGGAAAACTGTGCTACTAGGAACAAATGTCCTTTGTGTCACCACAATTTGTTTTATTGCAGCAAAAAGGCAACATATGTTTGCAGCTTTAAAGGTTTGGTGCTTTAAAAGAGTTATATTAGAATCGTAGAAAATTAAGCTTGGAAGGGACCTTAGGAGGTCATCTAGTCCAACCCCCTGCTCAAATCAGGACCATCCTGAACTAGATCATTCCAGCCAGGGCTGTGTCAAGCTGGGCTTTAAAAACCTCCAAAGACGGAGATTCCACCACCTCTCTGGGTAACCTGTTCCAGTGCTTCACCACCCTCCTAGCGAGAAAATTTTTCCTAAAATCCAATCTAAACCTCCCTTGCTGCAACTTGTTCTGTCATCTGCCACCACTGAGAACAGTCTAGCTCCATCCTCTTTGGAACCACCCTTCAGGTAGTTGAAAGCTGCTATTAAATCCCCTCTCAGTTTTCCCTTCTGCAGACTAAATAAGCCCAGTTCTCTCAGCCTCTCCTCAGAAGTCTTTTGCCCCAGCCCTTGAACCATGTTTGCTACTCTCCACTGGACTCTCTCCAACTTACCCACATCCTTTCTATAGTGAGGGGCCCAAAACTGGATACAGTACTTCAGATGTGGCCTGACTAGTGCAGAATAGACTGGAATAATTACTTCCCTTGATCTGCTGGCAACGCTTCTACTAATGCAGCCCAGTATGCTGTTAGCCTTCCTGGCAAGGGCACACTGCTGACTCATATCCAGCTTACTGTCCACTGTTATCCCCAGGTACTTTTATGAAGAGCTGCTGCTTAGCCAGTCAGTTCCCAGGCTGTAGCAGTGCATGAGATTCTTCCATCCTAACTGCAGGATTTTTTACCATACAGGTACCCATGCCAAAGTGTGCCTTATGTCACTACTTTGGTATGTGTACCAGTTGGTTGCTCCTTATTGTTGAACCTCCCCTCAAACCTCCCTATTTTTCTGTCACTTGTCTTATCTTCCAGGTGCAGTCTGCAAGGGCCTTGAGACTCCCGAGTCATATTTTTGGCAGCCCAATTGAGCCTGATATTATCTTCCAGGAAGAAAAAGGGAAGGGGAGGAGGGCACTTAGTTAGAAGCAGAAATTTTGTTAAGCTAAGAAAACAGACAGGGAAGGAGGCTTGGTAGAAGCTGAGGCCTTGTTGAATGAAGGTTTTGCTGAAGCCTTAGCAAGATAGGGTCAGTACCACAGGGTCTCTAGTCTATCCAACAAAAGGTACAAAGGAAAAGCCTATATATCAGGCATGGGAACGAATCAATTCATCAACCAGTAATCTAATTGCCATATAACATGGAGGTTACAACACTGTTTCAAAGTACAAGAGTCATTTAATGAAGGTGTGAGCACTTTATGAAAAGGGATTTTCAGGATTCAGAGATCTCCAGGGCTACAAGTCTGGCATAATGAAAACAATGTACAAGAAAGAAGGCAAAAATAGCTTGTAAGCTGAACTGTATGCATCTTATTTAGTAGTGTTCTGGAACTCTTTGGTTTAGGTATCCAGCAGGGTGTGAAAGTATCTATACATCTATACCTTCTGCTATGAAGTATATTGTCCATACCACACAAGCAGTACAAAGTACATGAGAGGTGCCAAGCTGCATTTACTCAACTGACCAATCTCACAAATAGTTCTCCGTTTACTATATTGCTCCTCACACATCACTGCTTTCTTGTGTCCCAAAAGCCTTTTGGTAATTTAGTACAAATGTGTAGCTCAGCCAGTAGATGCATATTCAGCAGAGATCAGTGGAAATCAGCATCTTACCTGGTTATTTACAGGCTTATATTTTAACCCAGGCTTGTTCAAGAGTCTTTCAATCTGTTCATGGTTGAAGTTGGAGATCCCAATGGTTTTCACCAGACCTGCATCTACCAACTCTTCCATAGCCTAATGGATCAAGACAATGCCATCATGTATCTGGTGGTGTTATTACCAGTTTGGCTTTTTTTCTTTTTATTAAGGCAGAATAAACTGTTGGAAATCAAGCCACGTGATCCAATTGTCCCTTCTTACTTAGAGTCTTTGTAGCTGAGTTAGTGCATGGTCCAAGCATGTCCAGTTACCAAGAGTCCATGTGGGGAAGGTGATGTGGGCAGAAAACCTTCTGAATGAGACACACATCTCTCTAAGAGAAAGTTTTCATATATGAAGCACTTTTTGGCTCAGTTTATAGAAGCAGAGGAAATTACAGTTTGATAAGTCTTTCGGGTAGTTTCTGATATGACAAAACAGAGATGAGGAACCCAGACCTTACTTAGCCTTTGTTGGTTACTGACCCCATATCCTTTTACTCTCACTTTGAGTTGTAACATTATTGTATGGAAAAAGAGTTCCCAGACTGCAGGCAAGTAGCTCGTGTCTCTAGCTTGGACCCCAGTAATCATTCCCTTCCTGTCCTACCCACATTCCTAAAACAACAGAATGTACTGTACGTCACACCCAATACGAACTTCACAACTCTGCCAACCTGTTGCTTCTCTTACACTCTGCCAACATATCTTTCATCTATAAGGCTCACTGGCTACAAGCTCTAAGCTCTTCAGAGGCTAGACTGCAACAGGCATTTGCTTCTGGGTCTGCAGATCCAGCTGTAATCTGAGCTGGAAAAGTATGTACCCACAGGCTTAGGGGGCCACCCAACTGGAGCTACCAAAGCCGCTGGAAAAAAGGAACTGTGTTATACAAAACCACTCCATTAACCCATGTCATCTGAGCTGAGGTGGCAGCAGCAGACTTGGAATTATGCCATTCAAAAGGAATATGCAGGACAGGTAGAGACCCTGAATTCCTGGTAATGGAAAATCCCTGTGTGAAGCCCCTTATTGTATACAACAGTTCCCTGTACCTGAATGGGCAGGAGGCTGGAAGCTTAAGGGATTGTCATTCCAATTAGAGGTATGCTGCCAGGGCCAGGCTAACCTGTCTGCCAGATAGACCATGGAATAAGAACCTGGCTCAGTGGTAGCTTTTGAGAGCCTGTTGCTTCAAAAAAACAAGGGGAGGAAGCTACTGGAAGCACAAAGGAGTGAATGTGTAGACCCCCCTCCAAAGTACAGCCTGGCACAGTCTTAATTTGCCCTTGCATACAGATTTCTATTCAGTCTCTAATTCTGACTCAGCAAAATGGAGTGAATATTAACCTACCTCCCATGTGTCCAGAATATCCGTGTTACTGGGGATAACCATACCTTTGTCATCCATTGGATGACTCTCCTCACCAGCCTGGAATTTCAGATCAGAAGAGAGAGATTTGCTTTCAGAACTGAACATTCAGAGTTAGAGTGCCAAAATTCTACAAGTTTGACAGTATTCACAGAATCCAGCTCAACACAGTACTAAATATATACATTATGTTGGATCAATGGTAGCACTCATGTTCTTAACAGCTATACACAAACTTGATTACCTCGTTGAACTGGGAACAGTGTATGGTGATGTGATCTGTGGCAAGGAGATGAGAACTAGTAATCTCTGATCAGGTAATTATTTAATAAATCAAGAGACACGGAAGGATGGAGGAAGAACTCCCCCATTCTTTAGGATAGAATTTTATTCCAGTGAATAAATACAGCTAACTCTGCTACTTCTTCATCTTCTGTTGATACTCAGCCTAGGAAGGGCCAGGGCCACCACAAGTGGAAGAGACACAGCATTATTCCACCTTATAAAGCTCACAACCTATTAAATATGATACACAATTGTACTTTCCTGAGGACCACTCAGGATTTCCATTAACAATGCAATTCTCCCCAGCTGAACAGGTCTAGATGTGGAAGGCCCTACTCCAAACCTATGTTCACACTACAGTAAACTCAGCCTTAACTCTTCCTTTTCCAGGAAGAGGAAGAAAATTGAAGTGACTTCACATTTTTGTTGCAGAAAAGACATAAGCAAATAAAACCAGATACATTTCAAAAAGGAGGCCAATCCCTCCTTGACTGTCTGCAGGATGGTGAGGAGAGAGCACTCTAGGATTCTGTCAGGTCAGGGAGGAGGAAAAAGAACAAGGAGTTACACTACCTTGAAACCCATAGGAAAATGGATAAGGTAGAGGTCCAGGTAATCCAGTTTCAGGTCAGCAAGGGCTTTCTGGCATGCTCCCTTGACCACGGATCTCTCATGAAATGTGCACCACAGCTACAGTGGGAAACATGAATATAATAGTTACTTTCAAACGTCCAGAATCTCTACAACAGGACAGTGGCATGTATCATATACCTTCTGCTTATTTAGCTCATATCAAAGACTTATAAAGGCCCTAAAGTTGTGGTGTCAGATTTAAGCTGTATAGCGCAAATTTGAAAACAATATTGCTGCAAAATGATCAGACTTTACATTTATAATAAGGAACTGTGAGAACAGAGTATAGCGTCCTACCATCTATGTAATACTGAGAGCTGGAAAAAAACTATGCAACTATTTCAACATTTGAGAAAAAGCTTTTCAATATTGATTGTATAGTTTACCTAAGTTCAAAGCCTGAGAAGACTATGGTAATTGTCAGCTTTCATTTGGCAGCTCTGATAAACTCCTCCCCACAAATCCATATATTGCCATGAAGTGAAAGCTAGATTTGGTTGTAATTTGTAATGAAACATTATATTGATGAGCGAATGTTTGAGGTGTGGGTGCTGATGGGGGAGGTTGTCAAAGAGAAGTAAAGCAAATGTTTAGTGGTGGTAAAAATGTCCCAGTTTTTCAATGAAAAAAAAATAAATGCAGACTTTTTTGGTATTTTAATATGTTATAAAAAGTTATCAAGATGCAGTATTCCATTTTAGCTTTCCTTAGTTTTTTAGAATTACTGAGGCACCTAGAAAACCTAGTAATTTTTATTGAAAAAAACTGATTTTTTTTGTTTTGATACAAGTAAAAATTTTCCCACAGAAAACAACTGGCAGCATTGCCATAGCTCTGCTGAAGAGTTTAAGAAAGACTAGAGACACACCACATTTACACTGATATAATTTACACGCATTCTGTATAGCAACGTAAATCATACTAAGAGCTGAAGCAGAGAGATGACCCTGGAAGTCAATGGGTGATGACAACACAGCACTTTGCCATTCAGTGATACAGACAAGGTAATATTATGAGGCGTGGGCAACTGGTGCCTCCTGAGTACGGGGGGGGGGGCACCAGATCACTGACTGGGGGGAGAGGTCCCCCCAGCAGCTGACTGCCGACTGGGGGTGAGGGGGTCCCTTGTGGCCGAGCCCAGATATACCAGCGGCCAGCACTTCTGGTTTTGCAGCTGGTGTTTCCAGAGGGTGCACGGCTAATCTCCGTGTGCACCCCCTACACATGGCCAATGCTATGGGGTGCCTCTAGATGTGTGGGGAGGAGTGTTGCAGCAGACTCAATTAATCTGCTTGATTAATCAAGTCTACTGGAGTGTGCTAATTAGCACACTCCAGAAGTTTCTGCGTCTTCTCTATCAGTGTTCCCACACTTCAAAATGGCTCATTGAACAAGTTTTAAAGCTCCCCCACTGCCATTTTGAAGTGTGGGGACAGATACACAAGACACTGAGGGCACTTTAATTAGCTCTTGGAACCCGTCTAATTAAAGTCTCCACCTCCACTCCACTCCTGGAGCATGGATAAAAATGCCCCGGTTTGCCTACTGCAAGCAGTTAACTTCAGTACATCATGTGCTGTGGGTATGCCATGAGTCTGCAATGCTTAT
>NW_017729022.1:87749559-87761251 GCF_001723915.1 Gavialis gangeticus
CCTCCACTCCACTCCTGGAGCATGGATAAAAATGCCCCGGTTTGCCTACTGCAAGCAGTTAACTTCAGTACATCATGTGCTGTGGGTATGCCATGAGTCTGCAATGCTTATACCAGTGTAAAATGTACTGGCATAATTTTACCCCAACTTTTCCTGAGATAATTCCAAATCAGATTCAGGTAAATTGTGCAACAGTTTATGTCATCCCTCTGCTCCTTGCAGAGATGTAAAGTGATGCCTGACTGCCCTGGGAGGCAGCATTGCATATGGCAGCATCACTGGCTGTGCTTTATGCCATCCAGGCTGCTGGTCTGACAGTACAGCTACTTCTGTTTTCTTCACCACCCTGCTTCATTATGCTACTAGTTCCTTGGTTACATTGATTTAATCAGCCTTCATGGTAGTATAAATGTCTGAGTATCTGAGCCCTTTTGAGGGCAAATTCAGAAGAGTCTACAGGTGACATGGAATATAACTGTCCTTTAGTGAATCTAAGTGACAGTCAGAGGCATACCTTACTGACAATAAAAAGGTCTTCCCGTTTCACAGCTCCTTCCCTGATTTTTTGCTGGATCCCATCCCCAATCTCACTCTCATTCTTGTACAAGTAAGCACAGTCGAAGTGGCGGTATCCAACGTCAATCGCAAACTTCACTGCCTCTGCCACCTTTCCTGGAGGAGCCTGAAGGCCAGAAACCAAGCATAATTAGAAGTTTTCTTCCCCATTTCCAAGTGGCTAAAAACTACCCAAGAAGGGACTGTGCTAAATCAATGACATATAGGTCCCCCCTACCTGTTACAATTATTGTGCAATTAACTAATTATACAATTAGCTTGAGACCAACTGCACATGCAAAGCAGCTATCATGCCATAAAAAGCTCCAACCAGTTATAAAGTTAGACCTCAAAAATGTGTACTAATTTTACAGCTGGTTGCTATTGAGCTTTAATTTACAAGTGTAGTAGGGTCTCCCTACAGTTGCGGGTCCCAGCTGCAAGGGCGGACCTTGCCTAGCCTGAAACTGAGAAGACTCTCAGCTCCAGCACCTGCTGACCCTGGGTCCCAGCAGAACAGGGACCCAGAGCCTGCAGCTGTGGATGCTGGGTCTCAGCTGGATCCTAAAAACCCTGGGGCTGGGGGATTATGGTAGCCACAATCCCTCAGCCCCAGGGGTGCATGGAGTGCCCCTGTGGCTGGCAGCCCCTCAACTGAGGGGGCTTCCAGGCAAGGTTAGCTTGCTTCTTCCTAGTGCAGGGGGAATCCAGGATTGGGTTTCCCTTGCACTAGCAATAAGAAGTGATGGATCTAATGCAATGTGCGAACCCACAATTGCACCTCCTGCCATGCACATATAGCATGGCAAGAGGCCCAACTGTGTGAACTGTGCATTACAGCCCATTGCTCCTTAACCTGCTTGTGTAGAGGGGGCCGTAGATTACAGGCAGTCCTTGGACTCATGACACAATTGGTTCCTGAAAACCATGTCTTAAGTCAAAATGTTGTAACTCAGAACCAATTTTCTCATAAGAAACAATGTTATAAATGGGGGATTCATTCCTGAACCAAGGCCTGATACCCTATTTTCACCAAAAATACCCCAGAATTTTGTACTTGATCAATTATAGATGAGTAATATAGCTACATTAATATGTTTATATTGTAAATAGCAATCATATTGATTTGGAAGGACTTCTTTAAGGTGACTTTGCTGGACTTTTTGAAGGGCTCTTGGTTGGAGTCTTGTCAGGAGTCTTGTCTGCTTTCTTAAAGGAAGTGTCCAAGGAAGTTTGGAGAAATGTTCTCCAGGGAGATGAACAATGCCGCAAACTTGTTTGCTGGCATGGCATTGCATTGGATCAAGCATTTTAAGTCAAGGTTGGCCTTGTAAAGTTGAAACAGTGTCAATTTATAAGGTTGTAAGTTCAAAATGTAACTCAAAACGTTGCAAGTCGAGGACTGCCTGTATTTCAAATGATTCCCCCATTTTCACAGGGGTTCTGCACCTGGGAGTTTATCATAGTAGCTGCATTTATAGAGGCATAACTAACTGCCCAGGTAAGCCAGTACAATATTTTTTTATAGGAAGAAATCCAGAGATGATAAAGCACTAAGGAAGAAAGATTTGCTCTAGGTGCATTGGTAAATGTATTATTTGAAAAAACAGTATTGGATTCAAGGATCTGTAGCTACTATGGTTTGAATTATACATAAATCACTAAACAACTACCACCTTGTGCTTACATGTGGTTGTTGTCCAATTTCTCCTCCCTCTCCTGTGGTATGTTACAAGGTATACAGAAGGTTCTAGTCTATCATGGGCTGCTTTCAGGTTGTGGTGTTCAAAAGAGGCAAGACTATTCTTGCAGATGCTCTTCAGCAAATGTTGATTACGTGATTGCCTGATATCACAATGCTTTGGGGATGTTCCAATCTCATATTCCTACTTTCACCTGCTAGGATACTTTTACACACAGAGTTGCACAACTGAGAGAAACAACTTGCCTCAGATCAGCCACCTCCTCCGCATCAACTGGGATAATAATAGACTGGAGAGGCTGCACATTTGAATGTATGCCAGATAGTAACATCTAATGCTAGCTCCAACTGCAAGAATGACTACTGCATCCCCCACAGCCCAGGTATGCATTCCTGGACACTTAGGAAATACTGATGACTATCTTCCATTTACAAATCTGGCTTTTTCTGTCCAGAAGCAAGGGTAATTAAGTTCTTCTCCCCTTCACTCCTAAGTCAGATATTTTCCTTAACTCCATTAGAATTAACTTGTGTGGCTAAATCCTCTGGCTGGATTTGCAAGTTTAAACCCAAGAGTCCAGCTTAGAAACACATGGACATACTTGTTCCCTGACTGAGTAGTAACTTTGGCCTAGTGTAGACTAGAAACTATTTCCAGGATAGCTGCCCTGGCAAACCCTTGTTTGTAAGCATAGTTATGAGGGCAAGGAAGGATTTTTGCTGACAAGAGCATTCTAAATGATGGCTTTTGCCAGTGCAGAAATATCTGATACGTGTGTCTTTCCAATGATATAACTATTCCAGAAAATGGGTTGTCTACACCCAAGGCTCCTCCTCTTCTATTCTTTCCTGCCCTCTTCCACACTATTGAACTCCCAGATTTACAATGTCAGTTCCTAGGACACTGTGTATTGGCACAGTGCTGCCTTGGCAGTGTGGGTCTAGCTCTGGGTAGATCAGTACGTTCAGTTATTAATTTGACTAACCAGTGATATACTGTGTGTCTCTGGCGCCTGGGGGCCAATGCTTGCATTTGCGCCTCCTCCCCCTGTCCTTCTTGTAGCAATACATAAAGTCACATCACACGATAAGAACTCTGAAGGGCTTACTACCTGCAAAATGCCGGGGGCCTGTTGCAAAACAGAAAACTAACAGCTTCTCAAAGAATGCCAGAAAAATGGTTGATGATCATAGGAGAGTACGGCTGGAAGCAACCTCTAATCCAACCTCCTCCAAAAAACACAAGCATCTTTTTCTTGTCTAAAAAAAGGGTTGGAGTTATTTAAAACAGCTGGGAGTGTAATTATACCAGGCATTATATAGCAAATTAGAGAGAGAGAGAGAACAAACATTGTATCATTTCTCAGGTGGACACAGCTGGCAACCATAGGCACTGGATGAAAAAACAAGGGAATAAGAAAACACAAAGATGGAAATAGGTGAACGAGAGAACACGTGCCATGGATATAGTCTGCAGAGAAGAACTTTTCCCCCTCCACAAGCACACCAGTATGAAGCCCTTTATGCCCGAGGTATTAGGGCAGTGGTCGCCAACCAGTGCATCTCGATCCACCGGTTGATCCCCGAGGCTCTCGCAGTCGACCCGAGGCTGGGGTGGGAGGCTGAGCGCCCGCGTGCGCACAGTCAGTATGTGGGGCGGGGACTACACCAACGCCCCTGAGGCAAGGGACAGTGCCGTAGAGGCAGGAGCAGGTGTAGGTTGAGTAAGGCCCCAGCCCCCAGGCGAGCAGCAGCTGGCTGCCCTTCTGCGCCTGGGGATGAAGGACAGAGCCAGGGAAGCCCTCCTGCCACTTCTCTGGGCTGGACGGCAGCCGGGAGTCGAGGCGACCGGGCCGACGCGCCGCAGAGCCGCTCCCGGGGTGGCCCCACGCAGCGCGTCGCGGCCAGGCTTGCACGCGGGCTCGGCCTCGTCCTCGTCCCGCCCATGCCGGAGCCCAGCCGGGCTTCGCGGCGCGGGCCGAGGAGCTGCCCGGGCCGGCATTACCTGCCAGGTGCCCAGCCCCACGACGGGCATCTTCACGTCGCCCCTCAGCTGCAGGAAGGCAGCCATGGCTCCCGCCCGCCGGGCCTCTGTGGCCTCCCCACCACGCCCTCCCTCCCTTTAATCGCTCTGGCCCCGCCTCAGCTGCTGGGCGGCGGCGACTGGGAGCGAGTGTCAGCCGCCTGGCACTGCCTCTACCCCGCCCCCCCGAGCTGCGGAGGCCGAAGCGAGCAGGAGCCGCACAGCCCGGCAGGCAGCTGCCCCCGCCTGCCCCGCTCCGAGCAGCCAGCGCCTCTTGCCTCGGCCTCGGCCATACGCCTTCCCTCGCGGCACCCCCAGGCCCCCGGGACTGGATTTGTCTGTAGCTCTGGGCCAGCGATAGGGAGTATGCCCTTCCCCTAGAGCGGCGTTTCTCAACCCGCGGGTCACGAGCATATAGGGAAGGGTCACAGACAAACTTTATAAATGGATTCCCCGTTAGGAGAGAAAAGCATGGGAAACCGCGGCTTTCCCCCGGGAAGCTGCGGGAAGCTGGCAGAGCTCCAGCCTGCCAGGGGCTGCTTGGGGTCCCCCCTGCCCCACGCACTGGGGGCTGGCGGGCAGCGGGTCAGAAGTGAGGGGCACCGAGTTAGGACCGGCCACCGATGTTTCCGTATGGGTCTTAGTACAAAAAAGGCTGAGAACGCCTGCCCTAAAATACCTCTTTCCCTTTCCCCACATACCCCTCTGGGATGTATTACAAGAAAACTCTGATGGTCTGGCAGCTCCCAGTGGCAAAGCCTTGGGCCCTCGGCAGGTCTGAAAATCAGGTCCCTGGTGTCTGAACTTTTGCTGCCGCCAGAAATGAAGATATCGCTCTCCCCCTCGCACCAAATTGGGGGGCAGGCTTTTGCCTATGAGGGTCTCAGCCTCTCTGTGGGTGTGTTTCCTTGTCAATAAAACAAGGACAATCCTTCCCTACTTCTCTGGGTTGCTGTGCTGCTCAGTTAAATAATGTTGAGATCCTAGGATGGGAACAGTAACAGATGTACACAAAATGTTACTGCCCTCCTGCCTAGTCAAACTACACCACAGGCATTTCCTATGCTGCCTTTGGGTAACACAATACATGTACTCTGCACACTAAGCCAATAAGCAAACCTAGGACTGGGAGCTTACTAGTGCATACCCAGAGCTCCTCTGAAGTGGCTGCATCACATCCGTTCTGGAATTAGCACTACAAAAAATATTGCTTTGTGTTGTGCGCAGTCCTCTGTCTAGCACATAGCAAAGTTGCCACAGAGGGACACACTGCAGCCAGGGTGGTGATGGAGGGCAGCTTCTTCGCTCCTCGGCCCTCCAGGGGACCTTGTCAACAGATGGGACAGGGTTACTGAGGGGCTTATTTCATCTGTTGTTGCTGCTGTGGCAATAGCTGGTGGTGTTGCCTGATCAGGTAGTCTCTGCCTGATCCACCTCTGCCCACAGGGCTACCTGCAAGCCAGCCAGGGGCAAGAGATTATCAGGCAGCAGAGACTGACTGATCAGCCCTTCATGCTGCTGCAGCCTTTTCTCCATTTTTGCCCAGTGACAACAGTGCTAGGGCTGACTCTGTGTTACTTGGTGTGGCAAGGACGGATAAGTCCTTGCCAGTGATGTCACCCCAACTTCTGACACCATTGCTACAGCCCCAGCTGCTGGTGGTAAAGCACCAGCACAATTCACATTTCAATTCCCTGGCACTTTAAAATTGTTCCTTGTGCTGTTGTCAGTCCTTTAGCAGCTGTGTGGCAGCAGGGCGTACACGGGGTGGTTTCAAGGCTGACTGAGATAAGGATGTGGAGTTTTCCCAAAGACATGATGAGTCCTGAACATGTGTCAGGTAAATACCCTCTTCAGTCACTTAATCAATCAATATTTTTGCAAGCTGGGTGCAAGAACTTAAATGACATCAGCAAAAGAATTTGAGAGTCAGGTAAATGTGTCTGAAACATGTGAGAGGAAAGGGTTTCTTAGGGTGATATCTTTTATTGAACCAACTGCATAGCTGGGGTACAGTTAGACAAGGTTTCAAATACAAGAGATTTCTTCCTCAGGTCATATTGCATTCAAAGGCTTGTCTAACCCTATTTTGGGTCTCCATCTATTATAGCCCATGGTATGGGGAAACTCAGAAGTAGGTGTACCTATTGCCTTAAAAAAGCCATCCAGTTTATGCTATCCCAGAACCAAGTAATGGGGAAGTAGACCCTGTTACAGAATGCCTAAGGTTAGGGCCCCTGAGATAAATCCTGCTCCACTGAAGTCAATGGGAATTTTGCCACTGATTTAATGGCTCAAAGTATTCAACCCTAACCCTTATTTAGACATCTCCCTATCTCTGTTTTAATGTCGCGCCCACCAGCATCATGTCTAAGCAGCTTTTAGGAAGCTCAGTGGAGTCAGTTATATGAGTGTCTATGTATGAATTTAGATGCCAGGTATCAGGCACCTGAGATTCAAACCTCTGGCTCAGCTTGGCATTTGGCTTGGCTCTATATCTGAGTGCCTTCAAACTCTGGGGGCTTTCAGCACATCACTTAGCAGTCACTTTACACCATTTTTCAAAACAGATTTTCAAGTCGCCCTTAAAACTGCATGTATTATTACTTCATTCTCTGCATTTTGAACTGTTCTAGTCATAATTTAACATTATAGACTGAATTCCATGGACTTTCCCATATCTTTCTATTCAGCATGGACTGGCACAATTACAGAGAAATCATTTATTTAAATGATTTAATCTATTTTTTTAATACTCCTAGTTCAACTAAGGACAAGAGAAGAGGTGGACAAAGATACTGTACAGCCAACTGCTTTGTCTGTGGGAGGAACAAAGAGGGCTAGATAAAAAGGGCTAGGAAAACTGTCCCTTTCCTTTTTAAAGGATCTGTGCTGATCTTAAAACTATTATATGTGAATGGGGAGATGGGCATTAGCAGGTTACTGCCACATATGTAGACTCCAAACTAATTTAACTGCAGACATGAAAGGGAGTCCAAGAGATCTCCACATCATTTGGGACATATGTAGCCATTGTAGATTATAAGGAACTCATGGGAAAGAGCTGCCTTTGCTTCCCCATTTCTGTTTGTCTCTGACCTTGCCAAGGTCTTCTAGGCAGGGGAAGAAAATCAGAGTGCCACTTGGGGAGGGTGCAGGGCTCTTTTGTTGCACTCCTACCAAAAATGTTGGCCCCCACTGTTCTGGGGCTTCAAGCTTTGACAGCTTTATTCCTCTAAAGACATCAATTTGCCCCATGTTTCTTCACAGGGTTGTTGTTGTTGTTCATTTTCCAGTAAGCACATGGATCTCCAGAAAGTAGACCACTAATAATAACATTAGTTATGACTCCAACTTCCCACTCCAGCGATTTCACATCTCTCTAAGCCAAGTGTCTGCCTGCATTGAGCAGAGTAGTGGCCATCTCTGTTTTCAGCCTTCTCTTACTGGCCCTATTCCAAATCCTCCCTTTCTGTTTCCTCACATCTAACTCCTGGTTTTAGAGTTCTCTAACTTCTAAACTGCTTGTGCACTTGTAGCCATGCAGATTCTTGGAGAATGTCAAAGCAAGTGGTGGACAAGAACTGGGTCATTAGCTCTGAGGTAAGGTCAAGGAACTCTACTCTATGGGTTTCTGCTGGCCAAAAAATGTGTCAGACATGGGATTTGCATCTTGGAGAATTCTTAAGAGACCAGGAGCTATGCATTGTAGTCAGTTACCCAGACCCAGGAGTTTTAGAAACACGTGTCTTCTGCATCAAGTGCACAGAAATTGATTCCTTGAGGACCTGCTCCATGATTTTTCCAGGGACGGAGGTGGGGTGGACAAGTCTGTAGATCCTTTGATCCTCTTTCTTAAAGATTGGCACTAGATTTGCCCTTTTCTGGGACTTCTCCTGGCCTCCACAAGTTTTAAAAAATAATGGCTAGTGACTCTGCAGTTACATTGGCCAACTTTCTCAGCACACTCAGGTGCATTGTATTTGGCCCCATGGACTTGTACATGTCCAGCTTTTCTAAACAGTCCCTGATGTGTTCTTTCACCATTGCTGGCTTCTCACCTCCTCCCCAAACTATGCTGCCAGGTGCAGTAGTCTGAGAGTTGATCTTGCCTGTGAAGAAGTGAAAGAGGCATTGAGCATTTGGCACTGAGCACTGAATCGGGCCAAATCTCCTCCCAAATCAAACCAGCACCAGAAGCTTCGCACAGCCCTAGTAGTCAGAGGGCCAGATGAATTTCAGCAATACCTCTGTGACATCTTGGATCCAGGCTCTGGGAAAGCAGTTGAATCTTAAGTATCATAGGGTTGTTTTAAAATCCTCCTCCTCCCTCCCCATCCCCTGCCTCCACTGCTACAGCAGGGAAAGCAGTGGAAACTCAGTCCTCATCAGGGCATGCACAGCTCCATGCTTAGGAGGGAACACAACCCAGGCTAGAGCTGAGCTGAACCTGACAGTAAGGTGGAGGAGGGCGCGGTCATGGCAGTGGTGGGCAGGTGGCTGCTGTGACTGACCCCAAATTGGACTCAGGGTCAGAGTCACAGCTGCAGCTACTCCCCAACTTTGTATGCAAACCTAAGCTGAGGGGCTTTTTTCCCTCCATGCTGATTGGAAGGAAGGGACCTCATCTTAGATTCAAGTGAGCGTGATATTTACTCACACCACTCATACCTTTTCCCCCCAAAATTAACTATGCAAGGTTGGGCTGTGTGTTTTAAGTGAGGAAGTTAATTTCTGAGACAGAATGGAGGCATGGGATGCTGGAATGGCTGACTGTAATGGAGGGGCCTTCTTGGGGCCTGTCTACCAATGGCCCTGCCTACCTGTTCTGGGCCAACTGCACGCCTTCTCTCCTGCCATACCTTGTTGTTATCTAATTAATGATCTTAGATAGGCGGGAGGCTGCCCATTTCTTGTCCTGATGCCAGGGGGTGATATCTGTGGCTCTGTTCCTCCCCTACACTGCAGCCCAAGCCTTGCATCCATTAGTTGTTAACATCACCAGCCCCACTCTGGGAACCAGAATCCTCCATTCTGGTCCCCACCTGGATCCCTCCATTCAGGCGGCCTACTCTGCCTTCGTTCTAGGCTACCTAGCTCTCTGAGCTGTTCCCCCTTACGGGTGTGGTCCTCCTGGGACCTTTGGCTACACTGGCCCTGGCTTCACCTTCAGGCCAGTCAGAATCCCAGGCCCTCAGCTCTGGGTGTCCCTTGCAGTGGGCCCCCGGCCCTTTTATGCTTCTCGTCATGGCCCTGGCCCCAGCATTGACCAGTCGAGGGATTTCAAGATAGCTTTCTGAGTCTGTAACCCCACTCTCACTCCTGGGTCTACCTGCTGACCCTTCTATGGGGTAAGCTACCCAGTTGTGGGAGCTGAGGTTATTAAGGCACCCCAACCTGCCTTTCCCCAGGGTGGTAACTAGCCTGGTATTTTCTGGGGGCTTCTGCTCCACTGAGAGCCCCACCAGGCCACCCATTCCCAGCAGGGTGCAGTTTTAGGTCATGCCGAGGACCAGGAACCTCTTAGCCATCCCCTACAGCTCCTCCCTTACCTCCAGGATGTTCCAAGCAGCCTTGCAGCCAGGTGATGTTGCTGCCTGGCCTGCCAGCAGCAAAATGCTCTGTTTATATAGGCAGCCAAAGATCTAAAATGGCCATTGCAATCAAGTGCCTGTTGGCTGCTTGGCTCAGGTCTTAAAGTGGCAGGAACCAACAGTGCCCTGGCACACTGCCAAGGGCTGGCTCCCTACTGGTTTCATGGAAGAAGGGGAGGAATGGAGTTTCTTGCTTAGGCCAGAGCTAGAGGTTTAACCCTGTTGCAGCCACTGCTAAGTTGGCAGCAACTTTTGGCTGTGCAGGAAGGTGAGGGCAAATGATGCTGACAAGTAGACTGTCCTTATTTCACGTAGCCAGAATTCAGCACAACTGGTAAAATGCTTTTTTTTCCCCTTAATTCTACCTTCCCAAAATATAATGTGCATCTTACCTGGAGGTGTTTAGCATACATGAAAATACAGTATTACTCTCCCCTGAGTGTTGGTACATATAGACGGAAATGTATGGTGCTTGGAGTTTGGTGCCCCAAAATCAATTTACTATAGATTTGCTTCATAGGAGTCACTTGCAATTGTTTTTTGGGCGTAAAAGGGGAGTGAGGCAGGACCCTTCTCTTGAGTCCTTGCCTTGACTGTCCTTCTTGTAGCATGGGTCATTCCTTCCTGATCTCTGTTCTTCAGATAATTTGGATGAAGACCTGACTTGCTTATGTAAGGAGTGCATGTATGCAGGTTGCATATACTTTTACATATATGTTGATTTTCTGTATCTAGTAGAAAAAAGTGATACCAATCAATTTTAATAATTAACACTTTCTGTAGAAACAAATTTTCTAGTACTCATTAGTGCAGTTCTGTCTAAAGCAAAGTCATTTGGGCCTTTTTAGATAGATGTATTTAAATAACATGGTACAGAAAAACATTATAATGAATTAGGATAATATTTCCATAAACATTTTTAAAAAGGGACAAATTATCCCAAAAGGAGAAATTTCACTTCATCTTGGATCTCTCTTTTACAGTTTTCAATTCTGAAAATACAGACTTACCTGCTAATGGTATGTGCACAGTCTGCCACTCAAATAGTGATAAACAGGTGGGGGACATAGTCACCATGCACTGTTAGCTTCTAAGTCATTCCAAAAGGTGCCACTGCTGGTGACAAGTCCAAAGATACATGGGTATGTATTCAGACATTTTGGTATTCAGGTATTCTTGTGAGATACAATTTGCAGATGCTTAGCTCATGTCAGCCTGTTTCCACCTGGCTAAGGAAGATAAAATGTACCAAAAACACACCTGAAGAAGATAACATATAAATATCATGCCTTACATTCAGACCATTCAGCCAGCTGTAGCAGGTCAACCAACTTCTTGGCAGCTTGGCAGGCTGTGGAGGGGTGGACTAGGAGTAAAGCCACTCTGGACTTGGTACTGACCTAAGGGGAAGATGTGGTAGGTGACCTGAAGATCGGAGGTGCTCTGGGTGACAGTGATCATGATTTGATTAGATTCAACATCCACCAAAAGGCTGGGAATTCTACCAGCAGAACAGAAGTCCTAGACTTCAGATGGGCAGACTTTGGTAAGCTCAGGAGTCTAGTTGGTAAGGCCCTTTGCAACCAGCAGTTGGATGACCTGGGACCTCATGAAGGATGGCGCTTCCTTAAAGAGATTATTCTCACTGCTCAAAAAGAGGCCATCCCCATGCAGTCAAAAAGAGGGAAAGGGGCCCAGAGGCCCACCTGGCTCAACAGACACATTAGGGAACTTCTCAAAAAGAAATGTAGATGCAATGGAAAAACAGTTCAGCATCCAGAGGATTCATAGATTCATAGATTCATAGATTAAGGGTCG
>NW_017729022.1:87777805-87787567 GCF_001723915.1 Gavialis gangeticus
CAACAACCAAGGGGTATCGGTCTACAGGCCGGATGCAGGATAGTATGCTCATGCGGCCAGGGGCAGCAGACATGAGACAAGGAAAGCCAAGGCATGCATGGAAAGCAAGCTGGCAACTGAAGTTAAAGAGAGCAAAAAAATCCTTCTATAGATACATAGGGAGCAAGAAAAAATCAAGCTGTACTGTGGCACCCCTACTGAATATGGAGAAGAAGCCCACAGTTGACCCTGGTGAAAAGGCAGAGCTCCTTACTTTGCATCAGTATTCCTGAAACAAGGCGAGAACTCGTCACCTGTCCAGAGGTGCAGAGAATGCAGCAATGACAGCAGTCCACATAAAATCAGTCCTGAACAGGTGATGATACTTTTAGATCATATGGAAGTTTTCAAGTCAGCTGGACCAGATGACCTGCAGATGACTCTGAAAGTGCTAAAGGAACTGGCCGAGCTCTGGTGAGGCTGTTCAAAGAGTTGTGGAACTCAGGAGTGGTCCTGAATGACTGGAAGAGAGCTAATATGGTGCCCATCTGTAAGAAAGGAAAGAGGAATGACCCTGCTAGCTATAGACAAGTCAGTCTGACATTGGTCCTGGGAAAAATCTTTGAAAAATTGTCAAGGAGGCCATCAACCACAAGCTCACAACTGGTGGGGGACTGAGAAACAACCAGCATGGCTTTGTTGAGGGGAGGTCATGCCTAACAAACCTGGTGTCCTTTTATAACAAGGTAACTAACCAGCTGGATGTGGGACAGGAGGTAGACATCATCTACCTAGATTTCAGCAAGGCCTTTGATATTGTTTCCCATTAAATTCTCTCAATTAAGTTGGAGAGTACTGGTCTAGACCAGGCTACAGTGAGGTGATTTGGCAACTGGCTTAGTGGCCGATCCCACTGAGTGGTAATTGATAGGGTGGCCTCATCTTGAAAGGCCATCTCCAGTGGTGTCCCGCAGTGATCAGTGCTTGGGCGCATGCTCTTTAACATCTTTATCCATGACCCGGATGAGGGAGTTAAAAGTGCAGTGATTAAGTTGTGGATGATACCAAGCTTTGAGGATAAGAGGGTACATCTGAGGACAGGATAAAGATCCAGGGTGTCCTTGGCAGGCTGGTCCTATGGGCTGAACGTAGTCAGATGAGGGTCAATAGGGACAAGTGCTGGGTGCTTCATCTGGGAAGGATGAATCCTCACCATACTTATACAATGGGTGGTGGTGCACTGGTTGGCACTGCATCCGAAAGGGACCTGGGGGTGACAATTGACCAGAGTATGAATATGAGCTGCCAGCATGCTGAAGTCACCAACAGAGCAAACAGAACTCTGGCATGCATCAGCAGATGTGTCAGCAATAGATCCAGAGAGGTGCTCCTCCCCCTCTATTCGGTGTTAGTGAGGCCAGAGCTGGAGTACTGCGTCCAGTTCTCGGCACTGCACTTCAAGAAGGATGTAGACAAGCTCGAAAGGGTGCAGAGAAGGGCCACCCACATTATCAAGGGCCTGGGGGATAGGCCTTATGAGGAGAGACTTCGGGACCTGGGTTTGTTCAGTCTGAGTAAAAGAAGGTTGAGGGGTGACTTGATAGCTGCCTACAGATATGTCAAGGGAGAACACCAGGATCTGGGAGAGCAACTTTTCAGAAAAGCATCCCCTGGGAGGATGAGGACCAATGGGCCCAAGTTAGTTGGGGAAAAGTTTAGGCTAGATATATGGAAAAACTTCTTTACTGTACAGGTAACCAAAATCTGGAACACAGTTCCAGCAGAGGTGGTGCAGTTGCCATCCCTGGCAGTGTTTAAGAAGATGCTGGACAAGCATCTCGTTGAACTTGCTTGAGCCCATTACCTCCTGCCCATGGCAGGCAACAGGACTTGATGATCTTACAGGCCCCTTCTGGTCCTTCTTTCTATGATTTAAAAGAGCACTCTGAAGGTTATTCAATGACACTATCAACCCAAGCTAAATTTATACTTGGTGCTGAAGCACTGACTTGCTAACTGCTTGCAAACTGGCCTGTTTGCTCCTTCTGTTTGCTCTCTTCTTGGTCACTTAGGAAGTCTCCTTTTATATCCTGCTGGGCCAGGATCCACCCCATCATTAGGGCTTTTGTCAGACACAGGCAGCAATCACCCAGCAATCACTCAGCTAGCAGCACTCCCAGCTGCTCAGCACATGCCCAAAATGCACACAGCCCACCAAACAAACACTCAGCCAGCCAAACACACAGGCAGCCCTGGCTCACTTACCTTCCCAGAGCAGGATCTGGTACCTGGCTCCTCTTCCTCTTCCCCTTCCTCTTCTTGTTTCCCAACAGATTCCTTCCTTGTTCCATACTATGCAGAGCTCTGGCACAGGACAAAATGTGCCCTGTAAGCCAGTGGTTCTCAACCTTTTTTGTACCAGGACCCATTAGTAAACTTCAATGGCCAGTGCCCCTTTCTCCTGACCCACTGCCTTCTGCCCTCAGGCCCAGACCCAGTGTGTGGGGAAGAGGTGGGTGTATGTATGTGTGGCGGGGGGGTTGTGTGGCATGCGGAGCCTCAAGCAGCCCCTTGCAGGCTGGACCTGTGACAGTGTAAAAGGGAAAAGCCACAGTTTCCCACGTTTTTCTCCTTTACAGGAAAATCCATTTTTAAAGTTTCATGATCCATTTTCAAAGTTTGCCCATAACCCTTTCATATATTTTTGCAACCCACTTACGGGTTGTGACCTGCAGCTTGAGAAATGCTGCTGTAGCTGATACAGACACAAAGATGTGGTGCTGGTTTAAAATATGAGGTAAGTAGACATTTTTACACTGAACTCTTACTACCTGCTCATTTCATGTAGATTACCCCATGACCACCATGTATTAATGACTTAGGGTCATAAACAGCATAAGCTAGAGTAGTGGCTTAAGCACAAAAGACAAAATCATCTCCTTGCCCATGTGCCTTTTTACTCCCTTATGCTTTTTACCCAATTTAGAATTTTAGTCACAAAATCACTCATGCCATATATGAAATAGGTTACCTGGCTGACTGCACATTTTACAAAAATCTATTCTGCCAAAAAAACCCCCAAAAACCTTCTTCTGGTAGAGAGGGCTCAGCATAGTCCTGTCTGATGTTGCCACACAATGGTTGTGGGCAGGGAATGAAGAACCCTGGACTAGCCTTGTGCCCTCTGTATGGGCCATTCACAATGGAATCCACAGTGCTCAAAGGGTTGTTGCATATACTGCCAGATATAAAAATATGGGGGCAGGTTGGGCAGAGTAGAGCTATAGTTCTGTGTCCCACTGCATTCGGGCCAGCAAAGCTGACTGGTCACAAAGGCAGAAGCAGACAGGAACACTCTGCACTGAAAGTTCACTAAGGAGATCCAGGAATGTAGTCTCTACAAGGCAGAATGCCTCCCTTGGTTCACATCCTTATTTCCCCTGAAAACAAGCCAGGACTTTTGGGCATGTAGCCACTCAATCCATTCAGTAGCATCAATTATGATTAAAGCATCATAATCCACTCATCATCTTTAGGCATGTGGTCTATTCATCTGATGAATGAGTATAATATAGAATTGGTTGGGAATGTTCCTTGGAAACAAGTTTTTGTCAGAAAATGCCAGATCATTGAAACAGAAGTGTTTCATGAAAACCTGTCAGTTTTGATGACCTCCCAATGAAACACAGGCAGGGTTCTGAACCCTGACTGATTTTCTGCTAGGCTGCCTGGCAGGCTACAGGGGAGCTGAGATGTCCAGCCCCATGATGCGGAGACCAGAAACTGGCAGCTCTGGAAGTGCTGAGCTATTCGGCTTCCAAAACCTGAGCTTAATGGCTTGTAGGCTTCTGGCTTGCCATCAGTTCATTAGGGAATGTTGATGGGGGAACACCCATAATTCCTGTGAGTGGTATTCAGGAGCTAAGAGCCTAGTTAGCCTAAAAATGGGAAAAAATTGAGTTACATGGTTTTAAACCTTCTTTGCCTTTAACCAGTGTCCCATTCTCCAGTTTAAAACTGGCATTTTGGTTTTGCTTTTAGATTTTTCTTTTCCCTTGTCTTCCCTATTTACATTTTGGCAATTTGAAAGTTACAGTTAACTTTAGAGAGAAGCTGAGGCAGCATCTTCAATCCAGCCAAATAACTTTGAAAATTCTGCATGCAGAAGTTAATCAGAACAGAGAGAATTATGCAGAATAGACAATCAGAGTAGAGATATTTATCATGCATTCATTATGAAAAATTAATTGAATAGCAGTTACTTAGATCCAAATCTTAGTGCTCTCTAATGTTGGTAATCATTATTAGACACATTTAAAATAACATTTTGCAGTTATTTTTCTAGCTATGTAGCCAGACCTCCACAATCAGCATCCACTAAATTTAATAGCAGAGAAAAATTTACACTTTGCAACTACATCCTTGTTGTGAGTAGCTTAATGATGGCACTTGAGTATAATTTAGTATAATCAGAGAAGAAAATGCATTGTCACTTAATTAAATATGTATTGCAATGCATATTTTTAACACGGGCAATTTTTCAATATTGCTCTTACAGTAGATTTGAGAAATATTAACTGTATACTCTTAACATTGTGTGACCAGAATTGTACTCATTAACTTATTATGCTCCATGTTTGAATTGATTGTGCTCTGCTTGTTGATTTGCAGGCTTGCATTGAAAAGCCAAGATTTTCAAGAGTCCCGCAGTTTTTCATGCTTAAAATGAGAGTTTTCACTGGCTTTCACCAGATTTGCATCCAACTGCCCTTCCAGACTCTGAAGCCAGATATAGACCTTACACTTTTACTGGTATAAGTGATTGGAAACCAATTTATACCCACATAATCTATTGGCACACGTAGACGGATTTAAAAATGTCAGAACCTGGTCTAAAATTCCCACCCTTCCTTCCCCCACCATGAAGAGCGAATGTGTGTTCTGTTCACTACTGTTCTGAACTACACCGCTTACTGAAAACTGCATAACTTAGATCAATTCTGTCTTGGGCTTTTTGAATGTCTGTACCTAGTCTAAGGTGACAAAGGAAACTATCTTTGTCCCTGTAGCTGTCTAGGATGGATATCACCAAATATCTAGTTGTTTCCTGTCATAACAGCAAATGACTACCATAAGCTATGTGTGGGCCAGGGACAGCAGAAGACATGTAATCAGGACACTCAAGCAGAATGAGTGTCAGTTCTACCAGAGAGAAGGGGTCCTGCTTTTCTGATCCTGGAAAGTCACTGTAAGCAGCTCCCATTACTAAAGCTAAGCAATCACTTCATATGGTTTCCCGCAGCTTTTGAGCACTGAAGCGGAGTGAGCTTTAAACTTAAGTTAAACCTCTCTCCCATGGGTCCAGATAGAGGGGATTACAATTACAGTCCATACTAACTCTTTCAAAAAGTGGTTAAAATTAACATTAAAAGAAAGTTACAATCAAAGACACATGCAGCATCTGCCACAGTCACCCACAAAAGCCTAAAGCAAATCACAGGACATCCTTAACTCTGTAGCCTCTACTTTTCAGTTCTTTGTCTCTTTTTTGCCTATAGCCTTGTTTTGGAAATCATCATTCACATAGCTGAGAAGTGTTCAGACTTTGTATCATTATTACATTTGTGCAAAAGGAGCTTCAAATTGTCAAGCAGAGTTCATCTGATCCTTACTGCTGCACTCTTTTCACACCTGCTTTCAGCAGATTTAAAACCCCAAGGGCAAATCGTTTCTTAGAAAATTTTTCAGTACTTAGTTTCATAGAGACCTAAATGACTAGAAATGTGCACAGTAATGGAGGATGAGTTTCCAAAAAGGTGACTGGTGCTTCAAAGCCCGTATGTTCTACTGGGGCAAAGCACATCACTTCTGTAGCCACCAGCACATAAAGAAGCACACATCAACACATACCCAGCCACCTTTGAGTCCCCAGTCTGAACAACTAGGTATCCATTTACAGCTGGGTTGACTAAATGTAGCCTCTGGGGTGAGTTCACAGAGCAAGGCTTAAACTTATATCCTTGACCCTATAACAAGATGCCATAACTATTTGAGTGCAATACTCACTGCCCATTTGTATCAGGTTTATGAAATCATAAAAGAGGTAGTTCAAAATACAACTCACCCACCTAAAATCCCTTAATTTAGTTATATGAAACCAAACCAGATTATATGATATCACGTCCAGACAATTCTACTCAGTGGGTGCGTCTACATGTTGCCTACATGTAGCAATGTGCTACATCGCTGTGCTGCACACTATGGTGATGTAGTGATCACATGGGTTTACATGTGATCGCCAGCTATGTTAATATACTGGTGCACTTCTTCAGTATAACATGCCGCTACAGTGACATCATTGGGAAATTTACCCATGCGCGGTGTGCAAAGCACAGTAACAGCCCATCCTGCACTGCCAAAGGGAAGTACTAAAGCATGGCAACGTGTAGATCTACCCAGTAAGACAGGTTCATACAAGTCTTTCCACTAGTCAGTTTACCATTATTTACTAGCTTGGTGTTCATTTACTGAAGTATAATGTACAACGTGCCAGAGCTATCTTGCATGTCTCATATGGAGAACAACTGTGATATGGCACCACTTTTATCCAACTTTAGAATCTCATTTTTATGGTGAATACAATGTTCTTTCTCTTGCTGAGCTAAAGATTCTGTTTGATCCCTTATAAAGCTCTTTGTTTGGAAACTTAGCAAACAAAGATAAACCAACTTGAGAGGGGAGAGTTCAAAAGTTAGCCATTTAAATTGAATTCATGTATCTTACAACTGCTTCAGCCCCAAGGCTGTAGCACTTACGAGATTCACAAACAATAGGTGGGCTTCATGTGGCTCATGAGAAGGACAGGCTACAGCATCTGTGATCCACACTCCTGTACTCCCTAGATTCTAGGCTGTTCCATGGACAAGAAAGGACTTAGGCAGTCCTGAGGAATGTCCAAATCTCACAAGCCTAACTGCCAGTGAGCAAAAATAGTCCTGATATACCCATTCTTCTTTCAATCATACCTCTGGTGTGTCGTCTATGTCATGGCATCCTAGGAATCCTTGGAAGAGTAGCTGTGAAAGTCTTTCTCAGTTCTTGCACTGAGGGAATTCTCTGACTGCTGGAATCGAGGTGTTTAGAGCCACTTTGCAACACCCTGGGCTCCTTGCATGGTTTAAAGGGGGAAGAACAAGACTGAGAATCTCTTCTTATGAATTTTCTCTGCAGTAGTCTGGCCAGGAAGATTCCATCTATATTTTATAGTGCAGTTCCTTGGACGTATAGAAAATTAAAGTTTTCCAGTAGCAGAAGGTACCAATTCTGCTTAGAGTCTAAGAAGACAAGTGACTTGCAAAGGGTGAAAACTGTAGATGCAATCAGATAAATACTGTATTTGATGCTTATGACCATTTGCTTGATAGATGGACAAAGTGTTAGCTATTCTCAGCCAAGGCATTATTAACTAGCTAATGTCCCATAGAGACATCATAGCGGTGGTAGTTTTTCAGTTGGGATTAATGGCAGAAAGCATTCTGACCTTATGGGTCAATATAGGGAGGATATGCCATGGATAAAGAGCAGTGTGGAATTTTAATGCATAGAATCATTTAAACTGAGACAGGATAAAGCTCCAGAAAATTATTGTGTAGGAAACCACCCTGTCTGGCTATTCCTACATGATATTTTTTAATGTTTTATTCATGTGGCAGCCTGGCCAGTAGACTCACCAGCAGCCCCAGACTGTTAACTTGAGCCTGCTTGGGCTTCATTGGTGGAGACAGTTTTCCTTCCCCATCAATCAGGGAAGGCAGAAGGAAGGCAGCCCTGGCCTAACCCAGGGGTGAGGGCTTCCTCATTGGTCCATTCCCAATCTGGGGTGGAGCCTCCAGAGGGAATAAAAATGCACGTGCTGAGCATATAGGTGGCTTCGATGAGGAACAACAAAGACAGGGCTTGAGAAGAGCTAGTGAAGCTGACCAGTGGCGCAGAGCAGTGGCCCCAGAATCACCCTGAAGATGCCTCAATCTTGCGGGGAGCAGCAAGCGGCTGCATCCCTGCCCTGCCATGGAGGGAGCTGCAGTGATGGTGAGTAGTTCAGTTCACAGAGGGTCTGCAAGTGGATGGGATCTGAGCAGCTGCATGAGGCAGCACAGGTCCCCAACCCTGCACAAGGCAGGAGCCGGGCCATCGGTGCAAGGATGGGTGCACAGGGCTGTAGAGCTGATAGGATGCTGCAGCTGCATGAGGCAGTGCAGGTTCCTAACCCTGCCTTAGGCAGGTGCTCCCTTCAGTGCACAGGGTGGTGCATGGGGGGGTGAGAGAGGGCAGAAAGGCCCCAGTGGCTGTACAAGGCAGTTCGGCGCTTCCTGTTGCAAGGAGCGACTGGATGAGTCGGCTACCCCTGCGGGGGCGAACACTGGGAGTTGTGAGTTACCCAGGAAAAGGGGATTCCCACAGGGGAGAAGGGGCCTCCTCACTGCGGGTGATCCTCCCCCTGAGGAGTGGGGACGATTCGCCCTTGAGCACAGAGGGGAGTCTAGGGCTCTTGTTTGATAAGGGTGGTGTCATGGTTACGGGCCCCTCCTGAGTGACCTGGGAAGAGTAATGATGTTCTATTAGGTAACGGGATCGTTCCCTGGTTTGCCATTTCTTCTTTGAGCACAGCTGCTGTGCTGGTGTTGTGGTCTGGTTCCTTATACCATTGGGATTCCTGTTGTAACCTTGCATCCTTATTGTTGTACTGTAAAGGATTATAAGCTGTTTTATATCTGAACACATTGTATAGGTTATCTGTATATATGTGTATCTCATTTGGTGTAACTTTGTGTATGTTCAATTATTGTACCATCACTGCCAGGTATTCCTGTCATTGAACAAGGCTCAAGGCTGCAGACTAATTGGAAGGCCATAGAGGGTTAGGCCTGTACCTGAGTTCAACGTTAAAAAGAGATGTTGCCTGTGTAAACCTATATCTGTAAGTAACATGTGTGTATGTATATATGTCTGTGTGTGTGTGTGTGTGTGCACGCGCAAGCGTGTGTATACAGCAAAAGCTGTGTTATCTGGCACTTTACCATCCAGAGTGCTCCATTAACCGGCATCTATCATAGACGGCATCTGTTCTTTATGGCACTGGATTGATGCAAGTAGTGTATCGGCTCACCGCCCTTCAGTGCAAATGTGACAGGTGGGAGGGACTGGAAGTCCTGCCCCTTAGCCCTGCCCCTTTCCCCGTGTATGGTGTGACATCACCAGCCCTGCCCCCTGCCCCCAGTCACATGGTGTGTTACATCAGCAACTCCACCCCACACACAGTCATGTGGTGTGTGACATCAGCAACCCCGCCCCAACCCCCAGTCACGTGGACAGCCATGCAGACCCCCAAAGCCCAACCCCTCAGGCTGCAAGAACCACCCTAGATCACATGGTGTAGTTATGGCCTATCAGGTCTCAGACTGATCTAGCCCCCTGCCGGAGCAAAGATGTGGTCTATGGGGTGGCAGGGTGGTGGTGTGACCCCTCTAACAATCCGCCGCACCCCCCCCAACCAAATGGCAGAGGTTTCAGAGGCTTCAGACCTCCCAAGAACGCTGCTGAACCAATTGGAATGAGTAGAGGGGGTGGGATTTGGGCGGCAACCCCACCAGGTCTATTTGCTTTCCCAAATGACCGCTCTGCTTAGCTGAGACCGTGCTAAGGCAAGTGGGGGCGGATATGGATTCTTTCACAATGCCTGTAGGTCCACTCACTACAACCCCAAGACGGCCTTATAGAAAGCAT
>NW_017729022.1:87787578-87791631 GCF_001723915.1 Gavialis gangeticus
AATATAAATTCATGGTTATAAGTTTTATATTATGTTGTATCATTACACCTGTAAATAGTTAAATATCACTGGGTGTTCTCCGCCTCTGTTCTGCTCTGCTCTATAGGAAAAAGAAATGAGCTGGCCTGCAGCTGGTCAGCCATGCTCCCACAGTGTACACACACTGGCTGACATCCCTTCAATTGGAGAGGGGGTCACTTCCACATACCACCTGGGTTACATTCATTTCAGATTTTACCACTTTTCCGGGAGAAAATTCCCTGAGTCTAATAGATATCACTGCTTCCTAATATTAGCCTACATTTCCCTTATTATTAATCATAAATCATTTCCCACTTTATTTAAAAGAATCAAGCTACAGTATTGACTATTTTCTTACCATATGTCCCAGGGTGTCAAAATTTCTGAAGCGTATTGCCAGGAAAGAAGCACAGTAGTTTCTGTGATCTTGAGTCCTTTTCTGCTGGTATGTTTGTTTCATTCATTACCATATAAAAATGTATCTTTTTATTAAACAGACTGATGGAACTTCATATAAACTTGGCAGCCTGACATCCATCAGAAGCAGAATGAATAACTGTGATACACAAGAATCTAAATATAAAAAAGAAATCTGAGCAAGTGTGGAAGAAAGGCAAAGGAAAATAAAGGTCTTAATTTGCAATCCAATCCAGGCATGCTGCCTCCAAGAGACTTAATTATGTTAGCCACAAAGCTCTTATTACAAGAAATGATTTATAAAAGCTGTAAAATTTCTGGCACTTTGGATTCCGTTGCTGCATTGAATTTACCATTAAAAGAGGGTTTGAAATTTGGTCAGACTTCTGCATGCGGATGGAAGGGGAATCATAAAAGGCACTGCAAAGGCAGCTTTATGACAAAGTGTGACAGTGAAAGATTTCAGTACATTATAGATACATCTGTTTTGTGGGTGGGCAGAAAACTCCTAGCCTCATCACATCACCAAGGTGGTTTCAATGATATGCCACATGTTATTGAGCTAGAGATAACTTGCCTTCTGTCTAATTAAACTGTGGGTCAAATACTTCCAAGGACTGCGCATGGAAAAGCCAGGATTATTAATCAAGCAGCTGTAAGCACAGATCAGTGGGACTATGAAGTTTTGAATAGTTCCAGTTGGCTCCAGTAGGAGTAGGATGGGGGGGTCTTTCTTGCACAACATTTCTGACACCTGCCTTGCTTCTATGAATTCTAAAATTGTGGAAAACAGATATAAAGATCAGATACAGATGTAGAGTCATATGTTCTCAAAGTTCTTGAAGAGAGTTTGTTTTGGTGTTAAAAAGAGAAGGATAATTTGTAAGACATGGACTGGATCTTGTTTGAGTTTTCAACATCTCTAGTGACTGGGACTGGTTGGATTGTGGTTTTTTTCTATGATCAATTCAGTTCTATTTCTGCATATTCATATATCTAGTCAAACAGCAGCACTAGTTATACAGAGGTTGTAGAACCTCTGAGAAAGGTAACTGTGAATTCAGTACATAGTGTTGAAGTAGATTTATCCAAGCCTCTAACCTGACTTCAGAGTTAAGAAAAAAATGCTCTTGCTTCATATTTTAAAATGTTTTAAGATAAGAAAAACCCTTCTGCTTTATTATGTCTTTTACAGTTCTCTGGGAACAAATGTTCTTCCTTTCCTAAAAACAAAAAAGGTTATAATAGTTCTCAAAACAAAATGTGTTGCTGAGCAAGCAACTGTTATGATCTACCTTTGACTCTCTTTTCAAGGATGCTTTGTTTAAATCTTGTGTTTGTTTTCACAGTTTTAGGTATAAAAAGGTATGTTAACTTGTAGAAGGGGGGAGTTCTGTTTAGATCTCCTCTCTACAATGGTTTGTACAAGCTCCATTAAATTCAGACTGGGTCTGTGAATTCTAATACCAACCACAACGCGGAGTTTGATTTCTTCCACAATTATGGTGCCGTGACTCAGATAGAGACGCCCGGAGCGATCAGTTGGGATACAGGAATCTCTTCACTGAAGCCCTGGCGCCAAACCAAAGTAAGAGACCTTTTGAAATCTCTATTGGGGCTTTTCAGTGAGAGGCTGTCTCTGTGTCTTCCTGTTCACTGCTTGAGGCTTACTCTATCCTACCTTTTGATGCCAGAATTTTCAGACCCACTTTGTAAGTAGTAACTGTAAGTAGGAACTGTGAGTAGGAAAAAGGTTAAAGACTGTGTTGCTGTTGTCAGTAAATGTGTTTTCCTGTGTAAATTAAGTTCCTTTTTGGACCTAGGAGTGAAAACCATGTGCAGCCGCCCCGAGGACACCGGATGTGTTCTGCGTGCTCTTTAAAAGCAAGGGTGCAAGGTGGAAACTCTTAGAGTGTGAGTGTTTTCCATGATAAGCGTTGACCAAGGCTGGGACTAGAGAAATGCTCTTGAACCTCGTGCTTCAATGCAGAAATTCCCTTGTGTGAATTGAGAGTATGAATTGAAAAATATGAGCCACTGACCAGGTCTGAGACTAAGGTTGGGTTCAGCCGCCACAAACCTGTCCGGAAGGGCAGTTTTGAATGCAAGGGGGCCCAACTGGAACCTCGTGACCCAGTGGACAGATTTACACTTTCCCCACCCTCATAAATGAGCCACGTCTAACCGTGAGTAACTGCATTGTGTACCGTTATTGCAGTGGAGTCTTGTCTTTGGACATTAGCCACAGCATTTCTATGCCACTAGCAAATCTCACAACCTGACTGGACACCCTCAATAAGCCATTCCTGTGTGAAAGACCTGTGTGAATTGAGTTAAAGAAATGGGGAGTGGAGGATCTAAAGATGTACCGGCTCCACCAAAAGGGACTCCAGCATTGTACATGTACACACACTATGGCCATAAGAGCTGTAAGTTTTTAGACAAATGGAATAGGTATACCAAGGATGACTCTAGTTTGCAGTTTCTCCCTGGAGGAAACATTTGATTTAAGTAAAATCATTCATCTCTGTGAAGCCCTTGAGTTAAAAGGCAGTAAAACACCACAGACTAAGTGGGATTCAATTTTTGATTGGTATGAGGAAGCTTCCAAATGAAGTCAGGAATCTCAAGTTCAGAGCTGTAAGCACTCCCAAGACAAACTGAAATCTCAGATAAAGAAATTGAAAACAAGGTACCAACAAGGGATCCCCCATCAGTAACAACAGCACCAGCAGCACCAACACCGCTTTATCCACAATTGACTGAAAATGAATCTGTAGAAGACATAATTGATTACATTAGTATGCCAATCCCATACCAGTCCCAGGCACAATCTGAATCCAAACAAATCCAGAGTAACCATATAGACTCTTCTGGCAGGAAAAGCTCACCCCAGGAACCTATCACCCAACAATCATCTCCTCCTCCCTGGGCATGCTCACTGGAACCCAGATGTCTGCCCCCTGAAGCCTCAACCTCCTCTTATTTACGGTCCGGCACCCAATACGGTCCACTCCCGCCTCCTAAACTCAAAAAGGCTCTCCAAATGCCTTTACGTCAACTCCCAGGACAGGGTCCAAATGGGGAATCTACAGTCACAGTTCATGCCCCCTGGACTCCAGGAAATCTTCTAAACCTTGTTAAGCAATTCCCCAACATCCGGGAAGAACCCCAGAAGTTTAAAGATGAATTAGAAACTGTAATCAATTGTTATGAGCTGACCTGGGCATATTTAAACCAGTTAATGAGAAATATTCTGCCCTCTGAGGTGCGTGATCACCTCATCAAGCAGGCTAAATGGCCTGCTCAAGTTCCCGGAGGAGATGGTCACTTAGTGAGTGCCCAAGAACGTCTTCTTGAGGCCATACTTAAGAGTTGCCCTAGAAAAACTGACCAGGCAAAAATAAATAATTGCAAGCAAAATAAAGGAGAATCCCCAGTGGATTACATGGATCGCTTAAAACTAGTATTTGAAAGATATTCAGGTATTGAGAAGGCAGCTGAAACTGCCCCAGAAGCAGTTGCTGCTGCTTTCGTTCAAGGACTCCTTTCTAAAATCCAAGAACAACTGCGCACAATTGCTGTAGGCTGGCAAACTAAGACACTGGCAGAACT
>NW_017729022.1:87796631-87798831 GCF_001723915.1 Gavialis gangeticus
GCTGAAACTGCCCCAGAAGCAGTTGCTGCTGCTTTCGTTCAAGGACTTGTTCCTAAAGTCCAGGAACAACTGCACACAATTGCTATAGGCTGGCAAACTAAGACACTGACAGAAATAATCACTATTGCTAATCATTGTACAACCTGTCAAGAAAAGAAACAGGAAATCACAGAAACTAAGTTAATGTCATTACAACTGCAAACTTTTAGAGAGAGAGGGTTCCTTCAGGGACAATTTAGAGGCAGGGGACGTAGTCGTGGAATGGGAGAAGGAGGGTTTCAGTCCCAAATTAGTGACAGTTGTCACTATTGTGCTCAGCCAGGACACTGGAAGGCCCACTGTCCTCATCAGCCTGGCCAGCCGGAGATGACAGTTGACCTGCCTCCACCTCCTCCCACTCAATTCTCTGTCCCGAATCAGAGAGCCTCCTGTTAGGAGCCTGAGGAATAGTAATGTCATCACAGCCCCACTTCTCTCACTTAATCAAGAAGGCCCTTTCGTTTCCTGCGTAAAAAATGGCATCTATACAAAATGTTTGGTAGACACAGATGCAAGCCATTCTACTCTCCGAGCTGAAGAATTTCCTACAACTCCCCTATCCTCTGATGTTATAAATGCTGTAGGAATTTCAAATAAAATAATTCCTCACCCTGTGCCCCAACCCCTACAGGTTTCTCTAGGTCCTATTTCAGATCAGCATGTCTTTCTCCTAAGTCCCTGTTCTCCTGTTAATTTGCTAGGAAGAGATTTGCTTTGTAAACTTGGCTGTACTATTTATTGTTCTCCAAATGGGGTTTATCTAGATATTCCCCATATTAATGAGCTGGCAGTGCTCGCTGTTTTAGATAACTCTCCCCCTACACCAGAGTTTTCTGATCTTTCTGTGTTGCAAGAAGAAATCATACAGGCTGTCCCTCTGTCTCTCTGGTCTCAGCATGCTAATGAAGTAGGGCAAATGCATACCGCCCAGCCCGTAAGAATTAAATTAAACCCAGCTAAACCTTTACCTAAAGTTGCTCAATACCCTTTACGCCCAGAAGCCGAAGATGGGATACGCCCTGTTATAACTGCCCTTTTGAAGCAAGGTATCATTGTTCCAACTAAAAGCCCTTGTAATACCTATCGCTTTGTACAAGATCTTCGTGCAGTAAATTCTGTAGTTTTACCTACTTTTCCTGTTGTACCAAACCCAGCTATTATCTTGTCCTGTATCCCTCCTGACGCATGTTATTTCACTGTTATTGATTTGTGCTCTTCATTTTTCTCCATCCCTATACACCCTGATAGCCAGTTTCTCTTTGCATTTACCTATCAAGGACTCAATTGCCCCAAGGTTATACCGAATCCCCTTCTCTATTTTATCAAATACTAAAGAAAGACTTAGATGACATAGTATTTAAGGAGGGTTCTGTGCTTGTGCAGTATGTAGATGATTTGCTTTTAGCATCTACCTCCCTTGTAGCCTGTAAAGCTAATTCCTTAACTCTCCTCACCTCTCTTGCCCTAAAAAGCTATCAGGCACCTAAAGAAAAGCTACAACTTTGTCTTCCCCATGTCCACTATTTGGGTCATGATATTTCTGCTGGAGAGCGACTGATTTCCTCCTCCAGAATAGAAGCCATTCTTAAAATCCCTAAGCCAACCATTGTGTCCCAAATGCGTACCTTTTTAGGTATGGCCGGCTACTGGATGGATACTGGGCTATGCTTCTATAGTCAAGCCACTACGAAACCTGATTCTTGTTAATACCCCTGAACCTTTGCCCTGGACCTCAGAGGCTGAAGCTGCTTTTGTTTCTATTAAACAAACTCTATCACAAGCTCCTGCCTTAGGCCTTCCTGATTACACTAAGTCCTTTTTCCCTTTTTGTCATGAAAGAGATGGATTTGCACTCAAAAGCATAGAGACAAGCATCGTCCCATTGCTTATTATAGTTCTGCTCTTGACCCAGTTGCTGCTGGTTTTGCATCCTGCCTTTGTGCTGTAGCAGCAGCAGCTATCACTGTTGAACTTTCCTGTACCCTTGTATTAGGCTCTCTGCTGACTGTTGCTGTCCCACATGCTGTGGCAGCCTTTTTGCTAAGAACTAAAACCCAACACCTTTCAAATGCTAGATTTACTAAATACGAGGTCTTGCTCCTCTCTGCTGAAAATGTCACAATAACTAGATGCCCTGTTTTAAACCCCGCTTCTTTGTTAC